>NC_069501.1:611231224-611568724 GCF_027579735.1 Bombina bombina | reverse complement strand
CACAAATCTACTGACTTTTCTGTAAAATGTACTTGAGTCCTTCAGGGTCAACTTTCACTCTGGCAGTTTTAGAGTTTGCAACAATATTTATTAGTATTGTAAACCTCTCCCCGACCTCAACATGGCCAACAGTCGGACTGTATGTGCCAGAAAGAAATACTATTTTTATGTATTCATTGCTCTCTTTGGCTCACTAATTGACTGGTCCTGCCCAGAGCGGATCAATAATGTACCTTAGGTCACTGTTTCTCAACCTCGGTCCTCAAGTAGCCCTAACAGGTAAGGTTTTTTATTAAAGCTGGACTAAAGCACAGGTGAAATAATTAGCTGATGGGTGAGAGCAGGTTAGTTACCATGGTTAATGACCATCTGATTAAATCACCTGTTCAGCTATAATGAAAACCTGGTCTGTTGGGGGTACTTGTGGACCGCGGTTGGGAAACACTGCCTTAGCTCATGTTACCAGAAGCAGCAGTTACCTGAATCCTCAGATTAACAGGAGTATACAAGAGCACTGCAAAATGCAGTTGAAAAGGAAAGCAACAGTGTGCATTCTATGGAGAGGAAAAGGCATATTCTCATCCAAGGGAGGCCCAATATAGAAAACATCGCCAGACCAACGTGAAATTGCCTTTTTCGGCTTGCCAGTCTCGCAGTCCACCAGTCTGCTGATATATTAAAAAAGTGGGCTTAAACTCTTTGTGCCAATGAGTGGCAATGTATTCCCCGTAGGATATAATGGGGATTTTAACTTCAGAAAAAAGTTATTCTGAAACCAAAACTTGTTTGTATTTATTCGTCTTTTGATTTTCAAAATAACAAAAGTCAAAAAGGAAACATAAAATATCTAACAAAAAATGGTCATGGAAATGTTTACTATACTGAAATTCTAGCATATTCAATGTGTGAAGAGCTCAATTACCTCTGTATTCTATATAATAAAGATTTTTTACAAATATGCATCATCTCTTTTATCTTCATATAAGTACGTTTAATGTCTTCCATATTTTCTAACATACGAATCTAATTGGACGGTGGTTAAGAACTCACATATAAACTGTACTATGATGTGTAAATATTGCCTAAATGACATAAGATATTGTTTTTTACCCTTGGTCCCCTCTCCAAACTGTCCTATTTGACAGTTATAAATATTACAAAATCCAAACTATTCCGAAACCAAAACCTTTTCTCGTCCCAAGCAGGTTGGATAAAGGGTTTTCTACGTGTATAATCCAAGAAAATGTTTAGATTAAAAATGATGTACAAGTTGTATAGATGTGTTTTTGACCTTCTTTGTTAGCGCCCCAATTTTTAGGGAATATTACAGTATTTTTATTCTTTGTTGTATCTAACAAGGCATTTTCAAATTATGCTACATGTCTAGTGCATTTTTCAGTTCTGAATAAACCATGTTAAACTTTATACAGAAAATAAGTAGGAATAAACCATAGATACATTTGTAAACTACACGCAATTTTGATTTCAGACAGGGTTGACAGCTTATTTTGACAATGTATGTGTTCTGTCTGTTACCCTGTCTGAACTCCTGAACTCTCTTAGCATAACAAAAACAAAATACCACAAAACAAACAAAAATAATTGCAATAATTATGTTAGCTAGATCTCCCATACAGTATCACCTGCTTTTGTACACACTCAACACTCCTCCACTTCTCCTGTTTATTAGGAAACTGACAAATATGTAATTGCTCAGGAAAGCAACGATCTATGTTAGCCGTGACACTGACAAGAAAACAAAATAAAGCTAGTGGTTGCTGTCAGGTGACATTTATTAGTATTACAATTGCATTTCAGCTATAAAGACATTAAACCCTTGATTGGAAATATGCTTTACAATATATTTGTAAAGCTATACTAAGGGCTTCTTTAGAGTTGTCAGTCCAGCACCAAACTACCCAATTCTGTGAGGCATTTGCTATTGTCTTGATAATCACCTGGAAGTTGGATAGATCCATGATCACTTATTTGAAAGAGAATCACTGCCTCCTTCAAATAAGGGGTCTCATGTTCATTTAAGTTTTTTTATTATTAATAAAGGGGATTCCTCACCTGCCATCATTTTGTTCATATACTGTACTTATGTATATATCAGTATTGTCACTTGTTATGGTGATAAACTGACCAGCACCAGGGCATGTGATCCCTGCAGTTGGTGCTTATATGGAAGTGCTAAAGTCTTATTTAGGGCCCAGAACACTGTACAACTTACCTAGAAGACCAGTGAATGAAATATCTATAGTAATCACCTACTACCCTGAAGACACTTTGGGCTAGATTACAAGTGGATCGCTATTTTAACGTGCACCCGTAAAGGGGCACATTTGCCCATTTTCCGGCACATGTTAAATAACCAGCCATTACAAGTGGCTGGTTAATGCTCCTGCGAGTTTGCGGTTTCACTTTGAGCTTAGCACAATTAACCAGAGCTCAGATCTCTGATTAATGAAAAAATTTGCACCAATTGCCCTCAAAATGAAGGGGACAGTAGTTAACATAAAAAAATAAAGATGAGCATTTTAATTTTAAAAGAAAAAAACAAACAAATACTGCACAAAGCAGTTATAACATATATATTATATACATACTGTATATATTTATGTGTTAATATGTATATACACATATAAACACAAATATATATATATATATATATATTCATACATATATTTTTATTTTGCTGTCCAACGCTACACAAATTACCCCCTGTGCTGCGCTAGGTGTTTTGCCATGTCTTGCGGCATGAGAATGAGGCTCCCATTGGAGTCTAAGGAAGCTCACTCTGGTGAGTGCAAGGTTTCGAGGTCGCTTTTACATTGCGCTTGTATTACTGAGTAGAGCAAAATATTGTGCTTGCTAAGGCACAATATTGCGCTCCGCTCGTAATCTAGGTCATTATTGAAAATAGGGGACCCCTCCTTCATATAAAGTGTGTCTGTGTCAGTGTTTAGGAGATAAGTAATTTCAAAGCTCCTATGCAAGATTTATATATTTTTTTGCAGTCACCTATTAATGACAAGGACATAAGAATACTCATTGAAAAGAGACAGCTCATCTTTGTCTGAAAGCCTCACTTTGTCTTTTTGGGGCTGATAGGGACTGTGGAAACATCCCATAACCTATGTATAGCTTCCTGGTACCTATTCATGCATCCTAAAATAACAAGTGATCATTTAAATTACAGGCTTCGCTTTGATTACTTGTTCTTTAAGCGTTGCAGGTATACAGATAGCTTCATTAGAGCCCCAGTCTGCCCCAACACCATCTCCTAGGTGGCCTGTGCTACAGGTCATAGTCATTTCTATGGTGATCGTTTGCATCTTAGAACAGTAGCATATCACTTTAGTTGCTAAGGGGCCAGTATATAGACTCTGTAAGAGCTCCTCTCCCACACAGCCAAAGCAATGATAAAGTTCCTCTGGCATTAGACACTTCTCATTTGTGTGCTATTTTATTGCTCACATGCACAATGGCAATTCCTTGTGCCCTACATAGCGAGGGTCATCTGGTCACTTCCTATAATACAAATACGGTAACAAGGAGAGGAAATATAGAGAACAAAGAGGTTGCCCCAGACTCTAAGTATAACCCCCTGCATCCTCTGCATCGAAGAAGTTACATTCTTAATGACACAGTATCCGGTTAATCAATATTCAATATAGAAAAGGCTGCTAACTATATTCTATTATACAAGTCAGGGATTCCCAGTAGGAAAATAATTTATATATGTATTTATAGTTCAGTTAACTAGTACAATAATATATGTATAGTTATAACAGTAGCAGACATTTACATTATCACAGACACAAAAGGTAACCTATGATATTCCCATTGGGATCTATGCATACATGTTTGTGAATGTATTATTTACTTATGATTCTCAGATATTTTTGACTAAACTGCTCAATGATAGGGGCCGATTTACCAATGTCTGGCGAACATGATACGCTGTAGTGTATTATGTCTGCCAGACATCGCTGAATGCCGACAGCATATGCTGTCGGTATTTAACATTGCACAAGCAGTTCTGGTGAGCTGCTTGTGCAATGCCGCCCCTCGCAGATTTGCAGCCAATTGTATAGGATCGGGTGGATTGATGCCCGCAGCCTCAGAGGCAGCGGACCAGTTAAGGAGCAGCGGTTGCTTCATAACTGCTGTTTCCGGCTAGCCTGAAGGCTCACGTGGAGACAGGGGCATCAGGGGCTATTTGGCCCTTGATAAATTGGCCCCTTAGACCGAACAAACAGACAAGGCACAGAATGACTGAAATCACAAAAACACCTTACTTTATTTTAGCTCTCAGCTCATATATATTAGAGGATGCAGAGCTTAGGTGTCTCTAATACTAAAAAGGTCAATTCTGCAACTTCTTAATCACCCCCATTATCTAAATTATGGCTTGACCTTTTCAAAAGCATGAACAAGATAAAAAAAAACCTCCCCACAGTGCTTTAATGTTTCTGCAGGTGACTGTCTTAAAAGATATTTATAAGATGTTTCTTAAACACAAACCATTGCAGTGCGCTTCAGTATCACACTTCTATATCTGTTATGTTGCTATTTTGTTAGCTTTAAAGGAATTAAGGAAAAAAAAATTAAAAAAAAATTAAGGAAAAAATATATAATGGATTATAGTTATTTTGTGTTACAAATGTAAAGCATAAGCGTTAAGGAAGTTTCTGTTTACGCACAACTGATACCTGAGTATTAGCTGCTGCTGGCTTTGCTGGGCAACTCACACATATGTACTGGCTGATAGGCATAACCTTTCAAAAGTCTTAACAAGAGAAAATGTATTTTGCAAACTCATAATAAATACTATAATACATTTTGAAATGTCCTCCTCATTAAGACAGAACAGAAAACATTTTTGAGAGCAGTGCCCTTTTTAATGTAACAAATGTCAACCTCCAGATTGTCTCAGTGAAGCTATACCAAAGAAGTAGATTAAGGGACATGAAACCTAACATTTTTCTTTCAGGGTGCAGATAGATCATGCAGTTTTAAACAACTTTGTAATTTACTTCTATTATCAAATTTTCTTTGTTTAAATTTTGGGGTTTCATATCCCTTTAAAATAGACACTGAAATATCAATTTGATATGAAGTAGCATCATTTATATATGAGGATTTTGCAGAATCTACCTACCAGCCAATGATAATTAGTAGGAAGTAGCTATCAGCCAATGAGAATTAGTAGGAAGTAGCTATCAGCCAATGAGAATTAGAAGGAAGTACACAACTAATTCTGATTTAATATAAACTGCTTATATTCCATATTTTATCCAGAAAATTAAATAAATGTCAGGGTGTTTAAATACTGCTCTTTTATGATAGACCATTTTTGAGCACAATGGTCATTTAATCAATGAGGTCATGTTATAAATGTAAGTTGAGAGCTATACTTAACATCATCCCCATTATCTTTTTGTGGAGCAAACGAGATTGTGGTGTAGATGCATGCATTTCAGTGGACATCTGTTATCCTTTGTTGCTTAAAGGGACAGTAAAGTCAAAATAAAACAAATGTGTTGGATAGAGCATGAAATTATAAACAACTTTCCAATTTACTTCTGTTATAATTTTTTCTCAGTTCTCTTCGTATTTTGCTAAAGAATATTCCAAGGTGAGCTCAGGAGCGTGCACATGTATTTAGCCATCTGGCAGCAGTGTTTGCAACATTGTTTATCACAATGTTATACATAGTTGCAATCATTGCTATCATAGATTGCTAAAGACATGTGCACGTTTCTGAGCTCTAATCAGTCTACCTAGCTTTACTCTTAAACAAACGATACCAAGAAAACAAGGTGCATTATTTAAAAGTACAAATAAAAGGAGCGATGGCGCTTAGAAATTATGGGGGTCTGTGCTTTGCAGGCTGCGTTCTCTTCAGAGTAGGCACTCGACTATTCAGTCCGGCCGTTGTTCCTGGAGCCCAATTAGACGCGCCTCCGTTTCTGCCGCACACTACAAACTGTGAAAATCCAAATGTACTTCCGGGCTTCACAGGAGTGAAATAGTATCAAGCAGCATATTGAAAAATATCCAATAGAAGGAAAAAAGGTCACCAGCCGCAGATAAAATAAAAGGTAGAGACTTTATTTGAGGTACATAATAAAAACAGAGGAGCCGAAACTCCATAATCTAAAGGTCAGGGTCACAGCAAAAAGACCGCAGACATGTTTCGCGTGGTTCTCCACGCTTGATCACTGCTGTAAATTATTTCATAGACAAAAATTGGAAAGTTGTTTAAAATGACATGCTCTATCTGAATCATGAGAGTTTAATTTTGACTTTTTCTGGCCCTTTAATGCCAAACATTATTGTTATAAAAATATGCTTTTCATATTTAATAAAGTGCTGTGTCTTTACTGTAAATATTTCATATTCCAATTTCTGCAAATAACAGAATATGTTCTGTGCATTTTAAAATAGATATTGCAAAATATATCTGTATATATCTTTTTTTATATATATATATATATATATATATATATATATATATATATATATATATGTATATACTAACGTTTCGTTGCTCCATCTGCACCTTTGTCAAATGCCACAAAGGTTTCACAAAGTATGAACCTAAAAGCAGTTGTCAATGTACAATACCACCCAAGCTTAAATACCTAATAATCCGGCATCGCCGCCTCCACGCCGTCCACTAACAATGACATCATCAAGGGCGGACGCCACATGAAGTGTCACGTGAGTCGTGCATGTGGTTGTGGTTGCCATGGTTACAACAGAAACATAAGCTGTTACATCTATTGACATTGTAGTCATGTGGCGTCCACCCTTGATAACGTCATTGTTAGAGGATGGAGATAAACACCTGTGACTCCCCTAAACCATACCCACAGATTATCTGTGACTCCACCCACAGGTCTCTGATCCATCCTCAGCCTTCCAGTTATGGATGGTATCAGGAAAAATAGGGAGCTAGTGATCTATATTCAGGCTTGAAAAGTCTGCAAGACTCACAGGAATTGAATAAAAGCAAAATTTTCAGAGTGCAATAAAATAAGCCAAATTAAATGCATAAGTAAACACTTAAGGAGAAATTAATATGAATTTTAAGAGGAACCAATTCATTCCCCACTCCAGTATCTAATTGGTTGTATTGGGCAGTCAGGTGTACAGCACACAAACTGTAAGAGGATTTGGAATCTACTGTAAAGTTTTATACCTTGTCAATCTAGGAGAATACAACCCTATCCAGTTTCTTACATTGCATTGTGACAACCCCAGTCTTGCTGAGCAATTAGATTAATTTTCTAAAATTAAAGGGACATTCTGGTCAAAAATGTAAATGCACATAGATTACATCTTTGAATAGAAACAGATTTGCAATATAAATGTATTAGCAAAAATGCTTCTAGTAAAAGTTATCACTGTTAGTGTTAACATTTTTCTCTGCACGTGCACGTGAGGCATAGCTAGATATTCTCAGTGCACAAGCATTTTACATACTACAGCTGCTCAGAGCACCAGTGGGGACTTGTATTATATCAGCAATTAACAAATTCAGTCATTACCAGATGATACAAGCACCTTAGGCTTTCTTAGCAAGTGCTGTGCTTGAAATGATGGTGCCCAGTGCATACTTAAATACACTTTTGAAACAGCTTTAGCTTTTTAAAAGCATTTTTTATAACACGTATATTACAAAAATGCTTCTATTCAAAACTGAAATTCATCCATGTGGATTCCAATTTTGACTGGAATATTCCTTTCATTCAGTCAACGAAACACCCTTTTAAAAGCCTCTCCAGCACCATTTGTCTTATTTCCCTTGCTGAGACTAATTAGCAACATATAAATGAGCTCCTGTACATTTCAAGCAATCACTGTGTAGAATGTTGCACTCCTAAATGCACTCCAGCCTCCCTGGGGGCAGTAGAAAAACACAATTTTCAGATATAATTACAACTAAAAACATATAATAAAGGTATATTACATTTTTTACTATGCATAATGCAAAATTCTATATGGGACTTAAATATTGAGTTTAATTTCCCTTTAAATAGTGAAAACTTTAACTTCTAACTGTGACAAATGATAACTGCTATATTTAATGGATTGATCTTAAGGGGATAAATGTGTGTTAAAAAGGTGTTAATTACTTATTATAACTGTGATTTTGTGTAATTACAAGTGCTAGCGGAAATGTCAAAAGTAGAAAATAGCTTGTTTTATCACAGTAACTGAGATACCATGTTCTAAAATGATTCATAAAATGGTCGTTCCCATGTTAAGGAATGACAGATATAAGAATTGTTTGAACTTTGGTTAAAAGCTAATTAACAGTTAAGAAAATAATTTGAACGTAAATAAAAATGAAATGTTGCTCTGGATGTTTTGTTTTAATGTATTTAAAGGGACTTATTTGTCAAAACTGAAATGTGCATAAGGGTTTTTCAGTTTATAATTTAAGCAATATATTAGTATATGCACATATTTTGAGCATGCCCAGAACAAAAACATTTAATCACAGTCGGCTAGATTACGAGTTTTGCGTTATGAGTCTAATGCTGTTTTTTCCCTACCGCCGGTATTACAAGTCCTGTAGGTACAGCTGTACCACACACTTTTTTTGGCCTTCACGCAACGTAACTACCGCACCTTTCAAAAAGTCATTTTTCAATGGGACATCCACAGCGCCAGTATTACGAGTTTGCCTGTCTGGCCAAAAAGTGAGCGGTACAGCCTATTACTACAAGATCTGTACCGTCATCTGAAAGTCAGTAGTTATGAGTTTTACGTTACAAAGCTGTACTATAAAACTCATAACTAAAGTGTTACAAAGTACACTAACACCCATAAACTACCTATTAACCCCTAAACCGAGGCCCTCCCGCATCGCAAACACTATATTAAAGTTATTAACCCCTAATCTGCCGCTCCGGACATCGCCACCACTATAATAAACATATTAAAGGGACAGTCTACACCAGAATTGTTATTGTTTTAAAAGATAGATAATCCCTTATTTACCCATTCCCTAGTTTTGCATAACCAACACAGTTATATTTATATATTTTTTACCTCTGTGATTATCTTGTATCTAAGCCTCTGCAGACTGCTCCTTTATTTGTTCTTTTGACAGACTTGCAGTTTAGCCAATCAGTGATGGCTCCCAGGTAACTTCACGTGCACGAGCTCAGTGTTATCTATATGAAAAACATGAACTAACACCCTCTAGTGGTGAAAAACCTGTTAAAATGCATTCTTAAGAGGCGGCCTTTAAGGTCTAAGAAATTAGCATATGAACCTCCTAAGTTAAGCTTTCAACTAAGAATACCAAGAGAACAAAGAAAACTTGGTGATAAAAGTAAATTGGAAAATTGTTTAAAATTACATGCCCTATCTGAATCATGAAAGTTTTTTTTGGACTAGACTGCCCCTTTAACCCCTAAACCGCTGCACTCCCACATTATAAACATTAGTTAATTATTAACCCCTAATCTGCTGCCCCCAATGTCGCCACCTACATACACTTATTAACCCCTAATCTGCTGTCCCTAACATCGCAGCAACCTACATTACTGTTATTAACCCCTAATCTGCTGCCCCCAATGTCGCCACCTACATACACTTATTAACCCCTAATCTGCTGTCCCTAACATCGCAGCAACCTACATTACTGTTATTAACCCCTAATCTGCTGCCCCCAAAATCGCCGCCAGCTAACTACACTTATTAACCCCTAATATGCTGCCCCTCAATGTCGCCGCCACAATACTAAAGTTATTAACCCCTAAACCTAACCCTAATGTAACCCTAACCCTTACACCCGGTCTTCAAAAACTGTAAGTGGCTCTTCGGGGGTTAGTGTTAGTTTTTTTTTAAGGGTTTATTGATTGGGTTTTATTTTTAGATTAGGGACTTTGGGCAATGTAAAAGAGCTAAATGCCCTTTTAAGGGCAATGCCCATACAAATGCCCTTTTCAGGGCAATGGGGACTTGGAGCTTCGGTTTTTTTAGGTAGTTTTTTTTTGGGGGGGGGGGTTGGTTGTATTTTTTTTTAACAGGTAAAAGAGCTGATTTCTTTGGGGCAATGCCCCGCAAAAGGCCCTTTTAAGGGCCATTGGGAGTTTAGTGTAGGCTAGAGTGTTTTTTATTTTATTTTATTTTTTGGGGGGGGGGCTTTTTTATTTTGATAGGGCTATTAGATTAGGTGTAATTAGTTTAAATATGATCATTTCTTTTTTATTTTGTGTAATTTAGTGTTTATTATTTTTTGTAATTTAGATAAATGTTTTTTTGTAATTTAATTTATTTAATTTTAGTGTAATGGTAGGTTCTAGTGTAACCCAGGTTAGGTTTTATTTTACAGGTAACTTTGTATTGATTTTAGCTATGTAGCTAGTAAATAGTTAATAACTATTTAATAACTAATCTATCTAGTTAAAATAAATACAAACTTACCTGTAAAATAAAAATAAAACATAAGATAGCTACAATATAACTATTAGTTATATTGTAGCTAGTTTTGGTTTTATTTTACAGGTAAGTATTTATTTAGTTTTAAATAGGAATTATTTAGGTATTAATTGTATTTTTTATTTGGAATTATTTTAATTGTGCTAAAGTTAGTGGGTTAGGGTTACATTAGGGTTAGACTTAGGGTTAGGTTTAGGGGTTAATAACTTTAGTATAGTGGTGGCGACATTGGGGGCAGCAGATTAGGGGTTAATAAGTGTAGTTAGCTGGCGGCAATTTTGGGGGCAGTAGATTAGGGATTAATAATAGTAATGTAGGTTGCAGAGATGTTAGGGACAGCAGATTAGGGGTTAATAAGTGTATGTAGGTGGGGACGACATTGGAGGCAGCAGATTAGGGGTTAATTAGTGTAGGTGGGTGACGGCGACATTGGGGGCGGCAGATTAGGGGTTAATAAGTGTAGGTAGGTGTCGGCGATGTCGGGGGCAGCAGATTAGGGGTTATAAGTGAAATGTAGGTGTCGGCGATGTCGGGGGCAGCAGATTAGGGGTGTTTAGACTTGGGGTTTATGTTATGGTGTTAGGTTTAAACATACAGTTTCTTTTCCCATAGGAATCAATGGGGCTACGTTACAAAACTTTACGCTCCATTATTGCAGGTGTTAGGCTTTTTTTTAGCCGGCTCTCCCCATTGATGTCTACGGGGAAATTGTGCACGAGCACGTAAAAGCAGCTCAAAACAGCGCTGGTATTTGTGTGCGGTATAGAGCTCAACACTGCCATATTTCCCACAAACGCCGATTTTTGGAAAACCTGTAATAGCAGCGCTGTTTGCTCAGCCAATGCTGTTTATTGGTTCAGCATATGTAGATATGTCATATTTTTTTTGCATTTTTGCTAATAGATATATATAACAAAAATGCTTCTATTCAAAACTTAAACAAAGGTATGAACATTTCAGTTTTGACTATTTAAATCCCTTTAAATAAGTCCACTGGCTACACAATTTGTTTCATAACAAAGTAAATACACACATTATATATGTGACAATTTCTGTTAAATGTTTCCTCCACCAATTAGACAAGGTAAGAATTAACCTTTCAGAAAATGTAAACATTTTTGACTGAAAACATGGGGAATTGCAATTTATTTATCAATGAACTAACATTTTTCATAACAATGACAGAAAGGAAAAGCGTGGGCTGAAATTGATAGAAATAATCAAAGGAAAGGTAGAGTTCTCACACTTTAATGCAATTCCGGTTTGTCTGGTTTCAATTGAAATATATATATATATATATATATATATACTGTGTATATATATATATATATATATATATATATATATATATATTAAATGTGGATTTTCAGCAAAAAAAAAATAAAAAAACACATTTCTCATTGTCCAACTTTTAGTGATATTTATTACTCAAATTTTTACAGTTGTACAATGAAGGACTTAAAAGTGCAAAAAGAAAATATAAATAGATTAACACTAAATTAAAATCAACTCTAGAGCAGCAATGCACTATGCACTACTGAGAGCTAGCTGGGCACATCTTGTGAGTCAATGGCAAGAGGCATATGCGTGTAACCACCAATCACCAGCCAGCTCCAAGTAGTGAAAGTTTAATTTTTACATTCATGACCCTTTAATCAGATGAATGTGACCAAATAATTAACTGCAATTATGAATTAAGGCTTGAAGATTTTATTTTGGTTGTGTAAAAATTTGATTTAATCTATATTTTCATTTTCTTTTTTAAAGCGGAAAATAATAGAACTGAGCATGTGCGAAATGTATAACACAGGTTAAAAGCTATTCAGAGAGCTAAAATATTCCATATTAAACAGACAAAATAAATATTTTTAATAGATCAATGCTGTTGAACTAGATAGGTCTAAAACAGTGTGAACATATGATTGATTGGAATATCACCCCTTGAATTTAGTTGGGGTTTTTTGTGGTGAAAATTGTGCTTTGTCCCTCACTCTATAGAGAGGCCAAAAACCCAGCTATTTAATTCCCAGCATTTACAGATTACAGAATATGCTTTTAGTCTTTTCTTTACATAAACAAAAGAGGTGTTTAAAGTCCTGTTAATGCTGTATGAAATCATTCAAAAACCGCACTGTTTGTTTAATTGTTTTTAATAAATTAGAATCGATTAAAATTTGAACACCCTGCAAAAATTATAATAGACTCCATTTTATCTTAAATATTGCTCGTAGAAAGTAATTTTTGAGTGATGGGAAATATAACAATAAAAAAGCTATGTTTTGTAACAACCCATATATGAGCTTTTGTGCACACCTCATTTTTCTAATAAAGTATTCAATATAACGATAACACTAGCCTGAACTGACAATTAATATGTTAAAAACAAAATGTATTTTTATATATTTAGTTTTTTACCCTTTTTCTAAAAAAAAAAAAAAAATTATATTATTTCAAAGAATTGTAATAAACAAGATTCTGCAAAGATTTGAGAAATATATTTGTATTTAAGGTAATGTACTATGAATTTAGGGATTCATTAACCAAACAAGGAATCCATGACAAAAGAAACTGTAAGCTACAAGCAAATTTTAAAATTCCTATACTTAGTTTAGAATGACATTTTATTTTATAGATATTTTCTGTACCTGAGTATGCAGCTCTGTACATTGTATATAAATGTACATAAAATAAATGTAAAATTATACTAATATAATATATGATATGGTGAAAATACAAATAAACTTTCAGCTGGTGCTTTAAATCCTTCTTGAATTCTATCTTCAGTTCGGCTGTCTGCTATCAGAAATATATTAATAACACAAAACATGCTACTACAGCAAAAATCAATACTCCCCCCTCCTGTCGTGTATATTCCCTGTAATATGAATCACCAGGAGTAAATGCCCTTTTATTATGGTCTGAAAGGAGGGGGAGACATGTATAGGTCCAATGCATAGTCCTGTGCAAATTGAGTTGCACATATAAATATTAATGCTTTGATAAAATATTGAAAATTACTTTTTTTCCCAAGCACCAGAGCAATTTGATTTTCCATTTCCCCAAGAGTCTTTCTATGTTTGCCACTTTTATAAATGATTTGCAGGTTTTATACTGATGGCAGTGTGCTATGTGATCAAAGCTAAATGTCTTACTAACAACGTAAATCAAAGAGGACATCCCTGTATATAATGCAGTATATTTTAAGCTCTGTCCATGGTTCTGAAAACATCAGCCTGGCAAATGTCTTTGTCAAGGAAGAACTAACTGCTCAAAATAGACAGCGCAGGTTATGTTATCTTAAAGCTCCTGTCTATGCTTGTGTATGTGTGTGTGTTTGAGTGTATGTGTGTATGCATGTGTGTGTGTGTTTATGTGTATGTGTGTGAGAGTGTATGTGTGTGTATATGTGTGTGTGAGTGTATGTTTGCGTGTATATGTGTGTGCATATATATGTGTGTATGTGTATGTGTGTGTGAGTGTATGTGTGTGTGCATGTGTGTGTGTATGTGTGTATATGTGTGTGTGAGTATATGTGTGTGAGCGTATGTGTGTGTGCATGTGTGTGTATGTGTGTATGTGTGCGCGTGTGTGTGTGTATGTGTGTATATCTGTGTGTGTGAGTGTATGTGTGTGTGCATGTGTGTGTATGTGTGTGTGAGTGTGTGTGTATATGTGTGTGTGTGTGTGAGTGTATGTGTTTGTGTATATGTGTGTGTATATATGTGTGTATGTGTATATGTGTGTGAGTGTATGCGTGTGTGAGTGTATGTGTGCATGTGTGTGTGAGTGTATGTGTGTGTGCATGCGTGTGTGTGTAGGTGTGTATATGTGTGTGTGAGTATATGAGTGTGTGTGCATGTGTGTGTATGTGTGTATGTATGTGTGTGTGTGTGTATATCTGTGTGTGAGTATATGTGTGTGTGAGTGTATGTGTGTGTGCATGTGTGTGTGCATGTGCATACAACATTGTAATAATTTCCCACAACTTAGGCAGAACTTTGTGACAGAGGAAGTTTTCCCCCAGAGCATATTGCTTGAAAAATCCAAAGAAAATAGCAGATACTCACAGACTAAAGTAGCATTCTAAAAACATAAAGTGAAAGTTTTAGTTAAACTGTTGGGTGAGAAATGATAACGACAAACACACAATCTAGGCATCTTCAGTTCTTAGGGCCTAACCTGTTTTTCTTGGGTGTTTAATAATGTTTGCCAATTGTACTTGTGAGGGTAATTTAGCTTAATTCAAAGCAAATATAGTATTGGACTGCACCCACCAAATAGACTTGTCCTGTGCATTTCCTGTAACCTTCATGCCTCAATTCAAAATAAAGATATATTCACATACATTTTACATTTGCTGCCCATCTCTGCGCTAGGTTCTCTGTTGCATCTCACAGCATGAGAACGAGGCTTCTAATGGAGCCTATGGAAGCACGCTCTCATGAGGGCAAAGCTTCCCTGCAATGGGATAGCGACCACAATTGTGTTCTCTGGTATTACGAGTGGAGCGCAAATATTGCGCTTGTGAAAGTGCAATTTTGCACTCTATTTGTAATCTGGCCCATAGTCTCTGCAGCATTGATACCTGGGGTTTTGAAGGGTTAAAAAACCTCAAATCACTTGCCCTAATTGTGCTTTCTTTTTTTCATAGCTGGAGCATTAACTATTGCCTATTATAAGTAGACCAGAAAGATTTCTTTATTTCTATACAAGCTCATACATTAAGATACCATGATAAAATATAGACACTGTAAACTGTCTGGGAAGCAGCTGTAGCACATGAGGCTCCATGTACTTAGCAGTGAAAACCATTGTGAGCCATTGTGAGCCACTTTACTGCAAGTTAAGAAGCAGCAGTTGCATGCCCACTGCTTCTTAACTTCTCTTCACCTCTGAGGTGGCAGTGATAATCACTCTAAACTCATTTGTTCAGGGTGATTGACAGGCCCTGCTCTTACATGATTGGTCATTCAAGAGCAGGTGCTGTGCTGCACAAGAAAATCCTTGTGAAATGATATCTGGGGCAGCAGATGTACAACATCTGTCCATGTTCCCACAAAGACATTTAAGTACTTGGCGGCCATTTTTTTAAAAAAGGAGGAGTCCTAGTTTTACCTTACTCTTAAAGGGAGAGTCTACTTGATTTTTTTATTGCTTAAAATGATAGATAACACCATTACTGTATATTCTCCAGCTTTGCATAACCAACATTGTTATATTAATATACATCACTTTATAGACCTCTAAGTTTTCCTGTTTCTAAGCCCCTGCAGGCTGCCCCTTATCTCTGTGCTTTCTATTTGGCCAACAGCCCGACAGTGCTAATATGCCTGTGCTACGTCGATAATATTGTGCTCACTCCTATGGATAATGTTAATGGTTATTCAAGAACCACCATGCAAGATTGTAAAAAGAACTGAGAGAAGGGGCAGTCTGCAGGGGCATAGAAACAGCTAATCATAGAGGTAGAATCTATATAATAAAGGATTATAAAACAGTGCAAAACTGATTATAAACTAAATATATATTTTGAATTGGAAAGACAAGAGCAATAAAACCAACTTACTAGTTTTTAAAAACAAAGCTTCTTTTTGGTTGAAAATAAATAATTGTATTTCCACTGTGACATTACCAGCGACAGCCCAAGAAAAACAACAGAAATTTATGTATGCAATCATTGTCGTAAATTATAAATATTATTATAATTAGCTGTGCGCTCTCAACTGCATGCACAGTACTGTTAGAATATTTTTGCATGTGCATTTCTACTTGGAGATGTTCCTACCAGCACTTACAAATAAATTTGTGAATGTACACTTTGAAATATCTATCAGCTATGATATGGGCTCTCACAGGCAGCACTTTCTCTCAATAGTGGCACCGACTGTGCACGCATATCATGGTGAACATCTGCAATACTTGGAACCCAGGAAGACCCCTGTGATAGGGCTCATATAATTCACTTCCTCACTGCAGAAAAGAGGATCAGCTGCCTGCTGTTTGAATGCCCTATACATTAAGGAGCTAAAACCACAAGGAGGACCAAGGATCTGAACAGCGAGAAAGTGGAGCACAGCTTTTCTTTCTAACAGTGGATCTCCAACACCGCACACCAAAGTGCAGAAGAAAAAAGTTTTTTACAGCTGCAGTTCAAACATCTTGAAAAAGATCATTTACATCTGAACACGCTAAACATCCAGCGTGCACAGTCACAGCCTATCCTAAGAGAGGTGTGACCCCTAACCACCAATCAGAAACGGAGGCTTGTTTGTTATCTCACGTTAAGCCGCGAAGGAACAAAACTGAGAAGGAAGCTCACAGAACATCGGCACTAATATGATTCCCAACAGACATTTGTAAGGTACCTTACAGTTACTTTAATCCCAAGGTGGCATTTTTTGTTTATCAAGTCATATTCAGAGACCATATATTGTCAAGTCACTCGACTTACTGAGGACTAATTCATAGGGAGACGTCCCTTGTTTTATTTGCTTTTATTTGTTTTATTTGCCATATATATTTTTTAGTTATGTTAACAGTAATTTTAGTTTAATAAAAAAGTTTTAACACTTATACATCTATCATTATTATTTGGATATATCTATATCTATGTCTAATCACTGCCAATTGGATCGTCACTAGCTTCATTTACACTTATTTACTCTTCATAACCTACTCACGAACACTACCCACTTCATCTGTAAATACAGATTTAGTTATATTATTATTTTTTATATAACACAAAATATTAAGGAAATATTTTATACCAGTCAACACATAGGATCTAAATCCTAAATATCCATTATCTGAGACACTGAGACACTATTGTTTTTTCACCTGATAAAAATCAGAATCACTTATAATATCTCACTTAGATAAGTTACACATATAATGGTAGCTTAAATCCTAGCTTATTTCATAAGCGCCAGTGGAAATCCAAAATCTTACCTTTGAGAAATATATGTATGCAATCATTGTCGTAAATTATAAATATTATTATAATTAGCTGTGCGCTCTCAACTGCATGCACAGTACTGTTAGAATATTTTTGCATGTGCATTTCTACTTGGAGATGTTCCTACCAGCACTTACTAATAAATTTGTGAATGTACACTTTGAAATATCTATCAGCTATGATATGGGCTCTCACAGGCAGCACTTTCTCTCAATAGTGGCACCGACTGTGCACGCATATCATGGTGAACATCTGCAATACTTGGAACCCAGGAAGACCCCTGTGATAGGGCTCATATAATGAGTCCAATGGGTGGAGGGAGTTTGGAAAAGAAAGATATTTCACTTGCAAATTGCAAGAAACGGAATAAAAAACATTAATAGTAAGTAATTAGAAAAAATACTTACTTAACGTTCTTTTGATTACAATAAACTTTTTTTTACAGTTTCATCACCCTTTAATATAACAGTGTTGGTTATGCAAAACTAGGAATGGGCAATACAGGGATTAACTATCTTTCAAAACAATAGCAATTTTCAAGTAGACTGTCCCTTTAATAAATTATACATTAAACTAGTGTTAAAGCCGGTGTACAAGGCCAAAATGTCCCCCTCCAAGATCCTTTAACTAGCCTTTATTTCTCCCTCCACTCTAGGATCCCTCTGTACCTCCTTCTCCCTCCCCCCCCCCTTCCTCCCCCCCCCTTCCTCCCACCTTGCTGCCGCGCATAGCATACATTTTTTCTGTAGTATAGGAGTCCCACCTGTTTCTAACCCTCCTGCCCCCCTCCAGCGATGGGCTGCCCACCTGCCTCCCTCCTAACCCTCCCACTCCACCAAGATTGGCACCACTGCTGCCTGATGCAGATATGTTTGTCTCGCACTGCAGTCTCTACTGCCCATGACTGCATCGCACAAACATACCTGGCCTTTTATAATATAGGATACCACTTTTTGCCAGTATTTTCTTGCATAGAAATCCACTCTGTGGGAACACAACATTGTAATCCAAATCACTAGAACAATTTGCTTCTCCCATTTACTACAGAGGGAAGGGTAACACAACTTACAAGAGGCTACAGACACAGTGTATGAATGTGTAGATTATTCATGGATCACAAAGTGGGATGAAGGAGTGAAATACCTATGTGTTTCCATGAGATTATGAGGTCTGTGGGATGGGATCAGTGTGGTTTCCCTACATGGAACATTTAAGATGTACTGAGTTTTAAAATCTTTTTTCTAATTTATTTATTCATTTTTTTACTTCCCTTGTTTGTACTGGGTAGTTTGGGACAAAGTATGCACAATAACTCCTAGCAATATTAAGAGATACCAGTAACTGTGTTTCATGTAATAATGAGTTTCTATATTATACAGTATATTGACAGTTTCCGCCCTTTATCAGCAAATCAGTGCTTAGTTATGACATTTAAGTGTGATACTCTGCTTACTTTTATCTTAAATATTCAATATCAAAGGCACCCATAAGCCGTTCTTCCCATAGTTATAGTAAATAATTAATACATTATTTTTTACAGACATTAAATAAACTTTTCTATCACTTTAATGCAGCTATTTAAAAGGACAGAAAGGTCAAAATTAAACTTTCATGGTTCAGATAGAGCATGTAATTTGAAACACGTTTCCAGTATACATCTATTATCTAATTTGCTTCATTCTCTTAATATCCTTTGTTGCAAAGCATACCTAAGTAGACTCAGAGCAACAAAGCACTCCTGGGAGCTAGCTGCTGATTGGCAGCTGTACATACATGCCTCTTGTCATTTTCTCACTTGATGTGTTCAGCTAGCTACCAATAGTGCATTGCTGCTCCTTCAACAAAGAATACTAAGAGAATGAAGCAATTTTGTTTAAAAGTATATGCTCTATAGGAATTATGAATTTTTTTTTTTAGGTTTCATGTCCCTTTAATTATGTTTTTGCTTATCATGTTCCTTTTATGTTGAGGCATTCAGGATCATTGACAGAGTACGGCATATACTACGTTGTGTACAGGGACATCTTATTTAGTTTACAATAAAAACAAGATTCCCTTCTATATGACACACTTGTCTGTGCCTTTGGTGGATACATTGTGCTACTTTGTACATAAATGATGGGATCTTTCTCATTGCTAGCCAGGATCAGGTAGTCCTTTGGTATGTTGCTTCAGCATAACATTGATTCAACTCTTGCTTTGTTGTTTACTTGTTTGTTACAGATTATGTTTTCAGGTTACAAGTTTTGCTAATCACATTCTGTATGGTATATTTTACAAGTACAAACAATGTAACACAGTGAGATATATTTTCATTCAGCAGAACGTTGTAATAGACTAAACATTTCATGGAGACGGCGGGCTGCTAGCTAGTTTTTGAAATAATATGCAAAGTTGCAGGTATTCACAGAAACATTATTAGTATCAGCATTACCCAAACATTATGTCAAAGACTCGGTACATGTTGCTGACTGAATTAGTAGCATTGTAACAACAAAACCCTGTCTGCTAGGCTCATGGTAATGTTCTGTTTAGAAAACTATACTGGCTGCACATAAGAGTTGTTAAGAGCCTCTTGTCTCTGCAGTTCTGCGTTTATCCTATCTGCTTTAGACATCAGTCATAATTTATTACTCGCAATTTGTACGTAACTTGATCTTCATTTATTCCTTTGTATCTTGAATCACCTTATTATGGGCTAGATTACGAGTGGGGCACTATCACTTGCACGCAATCGTTAATGTGTTTTCAAAGCCGTTTGAACTTAACTTAAATTCCGCCCGTATTGCGTATTGAAAGTAAATGCAAACACGTGCACACAATTGCAATTTATACTAGCATAATTAATGTGACCTCAGAGCTCTGGATAACTGGTTCGCTCAACAAAAAAGTTGCACAAAACACATAAAAAATACTTTTAATAGTAAGTACAGTTACACTCATAATAACACTGATAAAATATATAAAAAAATATTGCATACAAAAGTCAAATAGGCTCAAATATATGAGGTTTCAGGTGTTAGGAAGAAAAAAAAAGGGACTGCAAAGGGCTTTAAAGGGTCACTCAAGTCAAAATTCATCTTTCATGATTCAGATTGTACATGCAATTTTAAACAACTTTCCAATTTACTTCCATCAGCAAAATGTGCACAGTCTTTTAACATTTACACTTTTTGAGTAACTACCTCCTACTGAGCATGTGCAAGAATTCACAGAATATAAGTATATGCATTAGTGATTGAATGATGGCTGTCATATAATACAGGAGGAGTGGAAATAGACATAACTGACATTTGTCAGAAAAAAATCAACTACTCATTTGAAGTTCAGACATAGGGGTCAATTTATTAATGTGCGAGCGGACATTATACGATGTAGCATATCATGTCCGCTGCACATCAATAAATGCAGACAGCATACGCTGTCAGCATTTATCATTGCACTAGCAGTTCTTGTGAACTGCTGGTTCAATACCGCCCCCTGCAGATTCGCGGCCAATCGGCCACTAGCAGGGAGTGTCAATCAACCTGATCGTATTTGATTGGGTTCATTTCTGTCTGCTGCCTCAGAGCATATACGGTATATATATATATACATATATATATATATGTGTGTACATATATATTTATTTGTGTATTTATGTTTTTACATAAACGGTGAATGGACAGGTTTCTTGACTTGGAAACCAATTTGCCCACCTTCAGGTAGAGGACACTATGGGGTCAATTTATCAATGTGTGAGCAGAAACGATACAATGTAGCGTATCATGTCTGCTGCACATCGATAAATGCCGATAGCATACGCTGTCGGCATTTATCATTGCACCAGCAGTTCTTATGAACTGCTGGTGCAATGCCGCCCCCTGCAGATTCGCGGTCAATCGGCCACTAGAAGGGGGTGTCAATCAACCCGATCGTATTCGATTGGGTTGATTTCTGTCCGCCGCCTTTAGAGCAGGCGGACAGATTATGGAGCAGCAGTCTTTAGACCACTGCTTCATATAACCTCTGTTTTTGGCGAGCCTTCATATGGAGCTTGATAAATTAACCCCTATATGTCCCCTTTCCGGATATAACATTGAACTAGAACTTCCTTGGTAAGGCTGGTTGGTCATACAAGAACAAGGCCTGTCAATCACCCCAACCACAAGTTTTTGGGGTGTTTTATGTCCACCAACTATAGAGGTGGCATAGATGGTAAGAGGCACCAGTGATTGCTGCTTCTTACATTTTGGACCACAGGCTCATGAGTGCAAGGCTGTCCTGCAAAGGTTCAATAACAGCATCCACTGCTTTGTACATTGAGCCCTATGTATACACCAATGAGAAACTAAACATTTTCAAAGATCAGTATCTAGTGTGCGATTCTGTATAAGTCTTGGCTAAGCAGCCACATCACCTATTAGCATCACTGAACATTATTAAAGGGGGTGATACAATATACAAGACATTAAATATATGAAGTATTTGCTAAACCCACCACATTGTCATTTTGTCTGTCATTAATTGTGTACATTTGATTTTTGGATTATGAAATCGGGAGCTTAGCAATGCAGATAATGATTTCATGTTGTTTTCGGGAGGTAACATTTTCCAGCTATAGGGTTATTAACAACAGAATGAGTTTTAGTCTGTGAACACTGAAAAACACACCGACCAACACTCAGAAATCATTATTCTGCCAATAACAAGCACACAATTGGGTTAAACTCCTTGCTCAGCTTACTATTTAGATTGATAAAAGAAATGTTTATTAGTACTGTTAAAATAAACAGTGATACCAGATACTAGACATGTGCATGGCGAAAAAATTCGGTTCGGTTCGGATCAATTCGGAATTTTTCGAACTTCGGTTCGGATCGATTCAAATTCGGAAAATTCTGAATCGATTCGTTTTCGGATTTGTTTCGGATTCATTCGGATTCGAAGAAATTCGGTTCGATTCGGTTCGATTCGGTTTGTAAATTCGGCATTTCGGTAAGTGTTAGGTGGGATTAGACTAGTATTATACTGTATATTAGGTGTTAACCTAACATACTGTACAAAAACGAATCGCACATGTCTACCAGATACACCATATATCCAGATGAACAGTATAACAAATAGATCATACAGTTTTCACTTAAATGAAATCAAGATTTGGAACTATTATGTGCATTGACTAAATATGGAGAACAAATGTATAAGAAAGAACACAGAACAGTAAAGTAGTATTTCTAAGGATTACAGTTAAAGGATATCACCTTAAAGGGACAGTAAAGTCAAACTTAGATTCGATAGAGCATGGGAATTTGAACAACTTTCTTTTTGCTTCCATTATCAATTTTGCTTAGCTCTATTGTATCTGTTGTTAAAATGTAATCCAAGGTGAGCTCAGGAGCATGCACGTGTCCTTTGCCGTGTTTGCAATAATGTTTATAGAAAAGTTAGACATAGTTACATACACTTCTGCCATAGAATGCTACAAATTAGAGATTGCATTGGTTCAGAAATTAATGCAAAAATAATGAAAATTATTGGTATTCATTGCATTTGTTTATGAACTAACTAATGAATGAATCCCCACACAAACGTATAAAAAAAAACAAATGTTTAAATAAACTAATTTCATTCATACATTTGTTCATATTCGTTCTATGAAAAATATAGGTGAGAAGCCAATCACAAGAGATCACGAAGTATTAAATTGATTTATTGCTTAAAGGGACATGAAACCCCAAAAAATGCTTTGTGATTTAGACAGAGCATACCATTTTAAGAGGTTTCCAATTTACTTAAATTTGCTTTGTTCCCATGATATTCTGTTTTGAAGAGATACCTAGGTAGGCATCAGGAGCACTACATGGCAGGAAATAGTACTGTCAGCTAGTGCTCTTGCAAATGGACACCATTCTTGCAAAACTGCTGCCATAAAGTGCTCCAGAAATGGGCCGACTCCTAAGCATACAACCCTGCTTTTAAAAAAAAAAGATACCAAAGGAACAAATAAAGATTTGGGATTTCATATCCCTTTAGTCAGCCTGTCAGTGTTATACCTGACAGTGAACTAAGAGTAATGTGTGCAATGCAATACCCAGTCCTGAATTCCCATTTGCTGGGCTAAGAAAAACACATTTAAACCCCTTCCTGAGCTAGCTCTGATCAGAACCATTTTGAGTTTAAGATAGATAATCCCTTTATTACCCATTCCCTAGTTTTGCATAACCAACACTGTTATAGAAATACACTTTTTACCTCTGTGATTACCTTGCATCTAAGCCTCCGCAAACTGCCCCTTATTTCAGTTCTTTTGACAGACATGCATTTTAGCCAATAAGTGCTGGCTCATAGGTAACTTCACATGCATGAGCTCAATGTTATCTATATGACACACATGAACTAATGCCCTCTAGTGGTGAAATACTGTCAAAATGTATTTAGATAAGAGGCGGCCTTCAAGGTCTAAGAAATTAGCATATAAGCCTACCTAGGTTTAGCTTTAAACTAAAAATACCAAGCGAACAAAGCAAAATTGGTGATAAAAGTCCATTGGAAAGTTGTTTAAAATGACATGTCCTATCTGAATCATGAATAAAGTTTATTTTGGACTAGACTGTCCCTTTAATACATTTGGACCTAAGTGACCCAAGAGTGCAAGTGTTTCTTGTCTTCTTGATACTTTATTACATGGTGTAGGCTGCAATCCAACACTGCTGCATTAGACTTTACTTCTTTACTTGTACATTTTTAAGCTGTACAAAAAAAAAAAAAAACATTTCTATTTGTATATGTCTCATACAGTATTATTACATTTAATATTAAAGGAATTATTTGATTTCTGTATAATAAAATTAATATTTCATGAAATTATTTTTTATATATAACTATTGTTTGGATTAAATGAATGATTCTTTTAATTTTTCAAATTGTTTAATGTAAGTTTTGGGTTAAAATGTGTCGTATATTCTTCTGTCCATTGAAAATAATTTTGAACTAATATTTGTTAACAAATTTTAATCTGAAATGAATGAGCAAATGAATATATTTCAGACAAAACAAATAATTGAAAATAAACAAAACCAATATTACAGACTAAACAAATGTTTTGATTGTGCATGTCTACTACAGATACTCTATGGCAGCAGCTTGCAATTATGTAAAACATTGATATAAAAATTGTTACAAACACTGCTGCTAAATGGCTAAGGGCACGTGCACTCTCCTGAGCTAACCAAGGATTACTCTTTAGTAAAGGATACCAAAAGACCTAAGCAAAATTGATCACACAAGTCATTTGGAAAGTTGTCTAAAATTGCAAACCCTTTCTGAATCATAAACATTTAATTTTGACTATATCCACTAAGGAAATTTAGCCATGAAGGGAAATCGCTATCTGCTTTTATACTTGCAGCACAGTCAGAAAATATCAATATGAGGGTGGATATACAGGGGCGAAACTACAGGGGGTGCAGAGGTTGCAATTGCGACTGGGCCCCCAAGGGTGGGGGCCCAGCTTCCAAAAAAAAATAAAAAAAATTTTTACAATAAAAAACGTTGACCTGCCACTGCTTACACTGATATCATGTGAGTGTGACATGATGCTTCACTAGTGTCTCTGACTACAGGAGTTAGTCTTTCTGTTTTACCCACTGGTGTTTATGTGTGTGTGTTTGTGTATGTGTATGTATGTATGTGACTGTGTGTGTATTTATGCATGTATATGTGTGTGTATGTGTGTATTTATGCATGTATATGTGTGTGTATGTGTGTATATATGTATGTGACTGTGTGTGTATTTATGCATGTGTGTGTGTGTATGTGTGTATGTATGTATGTATGTGACTGTGTATTTATGCATGTATGTGTGTGTGTATGTATGTTTAAGGAACCAGCAAATTACAGACCTTGTTACTACAGCATGGGGGGGGGGGCAGGGGATAAACAATGTCAGTCTATACAGTACCACTATATACAGTACGGGTGGGCTGGACCATGTCAGAGACTACTGTGGTCACTTTATAAAGTACTGGGGCAGGTAGGGTCAGTCCAGCCATCTCACCGGCAGATTACAGACTGTGTCACTGACTCACTATATACAGTACTCGTGGGTTAAACAGTGTCACTATATACAGTAATAGGGGGTCAGACCATCTCACAGACTGTGGGCACAGGGTACCTCCTTTTGCAGACATGTAATCTGATTCACATTTTTTTCTGTGTTAAATGTAAAAAAAAAAAAAAAAAAAAAAGATATGTACCAAATTCACTTTTTTGGGGGGTTGGGGTGGGGGGTTGGGGGGGCCCTTCTTAGATTCTTGCACCTGGGCCCTGTGGTTTCTAGTTACGCCTCTGTGGATATAAGTCTAAAAAGTACATCCACTCTTATTAAATATAGCTGGGATGTGCTGGATATCTGTAAAGGAGTCATGCTAGAGCAATGCCTCGATATACTGAATGCATTTTAGTCAATAATTAAACAATATCCAAAATAAAGGTAAAAACACAAAACTAGTTGAACCAGGAAGGTGTATAAAAAAACATTATTAAAACTTAGCCTGTAAGGGCAACAGGAATGGTGTTTGAAAAAGAGCTAAACATGTGTCATGAAAGGTTAGCCTCTCAAAATGTTGGTTTGGGCCACCCCCAGCCTCAAAGTCTCTGAAAACTAATAACCAAAAACAGAGGGTTCCACAATGTTATAATATAGAATGAACATGGCAGAATAAATAAATAGATGGAAAAATCACTCAGAAAGATAATGCATCTTAAAGTAGCAGGCAGGAATCTCTTTGTCATCCAAAAACTGATTCCACATTTGTTGCCCCTAGAGCTTGAAGCTTGAGTTAAAATGCCACCACTAATGTTTTTAACAAGTAATACAACTTTAAATGAACCTTGAATAAAAAGCAGTACACACAGCATATTCCTCAGTTCCTCTGGCCTTTTCATGTAAGTTCCTGAGTCCATCAACAATTCCATACATGGCTCCAAGGGAGGAAATATAAGAACTGTCTAAATACTGGAGTGACAGAATCCATTACTATGGTCCAGTCTCTGCCCGCTTCTCATCAGAAATAGCTGCTTCACAAATGCAACCACATACTTGCTCAGGACATTTCACAGCATAAGCCGATCTTCTGCAGAAGACAGTGTGAGGGCTGTAACAATAAGGGTGTAACACTGATCACAAGTTCAGACCCAGGGCCTGATTTTCTGAATCTCACTGGCATGGAGAGAAAGCAAAGCGTGCAAATGTTTTATTATTGGATTGCATGTGTATCTCCTTTACACACACTGCACTTAGTGAGATAAACAGCTCTCAGTGCTGATGAGGCTTCTTAAATAATCTCACCAGACAAGAGAGCTTTAGAGAGAGGGGGAGAGAGAAACAGAACAGTTTGTATGAACCTTTCTTATGTTATCACATAATAGATCCTTACATCTTCTTGGTGATCTGGCAGTCATCAATACCCTTATGTAAGAGTTAAACACATAATCAAAAACTTGCTAACAAGGAGAGACATCACACAAATGTGGGATTGTTTGAACATTTTATTAATATGTATGGGTCTGTCCTTCACATCCAGAACCCTGCATATCTAGATAATCTCAAGCCCATTATTTGCCTTTCTTTAAAAAAAAGGAGAGTTTTAGTTCCTCTGGCCCATGTTTATATACATGCAATAGTGCAATAATAGCATTCTCTAACACATTAGAACATCTGCACTTTTATATCTCTTTAATGAAGCGCATCAGACCATTGAGTGCCAGAGGTTTAGTGTTGTCTGTATTTGCTACATTGCTAAAGGGAACATGCTTGTTATGCCGAACCACAGAAAATTAAGATATCAATAAAAAGTGCTCATTTGGAATACTTGGTTAATTAACTTATGAAGTCAGCTCTGTGTTTAACTGAGCAGATTAAATCTACAGACCAGTAGCCCATGACTTGTTCTTACATTGTAATTGATAGCAGCCATTGAAAAGGCAGCACAAATGTCTGTATTTAAGAGGTCTCCTAAACTCCCTTGTCACACGCAAGCCTTGACTAATATCCCAAAGGCACTGGGGTGGAGTGCGACGTGACATGTAGAGGTTAAAGTTAATCTCAAATCAGAGCTTCAAGGCATAAATACAACTATATACACTGTGAAATACCTGATTACACCAGCCGCAAGTCATACAAGACCTGACTGCCTAAGCATTACTGATAAGGTTTTAGTTTTATATGTTTACTAAACGTGCATATTGTTTAAAGGGACAGTGAACCCAATTTTTTTCTTTCATGATTCAGATAGAACATGCAATTTTATGCAACTTTCTAATTTACTCCTATTATCAATTTTTCTTTGTTCTCTTGCTATCTTTATTTGAAAATCATAAATGTAAATCTTAGCAGCCAGCCCATTTTAGTTTCAGCACCATGGCTAGCACTTGCTTATTGGAGGCTGATATTAACCACCAATAAGCATGCATAACCCAGGTTCTCAACCAAAAATGAGCCGGCTCCTATACATTACATTTCTGCTTTTTAAATAAAGATAGCAAGAGAACGAAGAAAAATTGATAATAGGAGTAAATTAGAAAGTTGCTTCAAATTGCATGCTCTGAGTCCTTAATGAAAAATTTTGTGTTTAGTGTCCCTTTAAAGACAAAAACGTACATATTAAACAACACATATTATAAATCTGCTTACTGGAAACAGATTTTACATTGTGTTTCATTCTAGATTTATCTCTCAAACATCAGAAATTAGAATCATAAAATGGAAAATATATACATCTAATGTTCTATATTTGCTATATATGTTAGTGTAGATACATAAGTGACACCCTATTCAGTATATCTAAGAGGAACCATTCACCAGTGTGTCAGTGTATGTATATGTGTGTATATGAGTAAGCACAGCCAAGAGTCTGCATACTGTAACAGTGCATCCTTTTGTGTATTCTTGTATGTGTGTATGTGCCAGCTATTATTGAACCAGGTGGGACCACATCATAAAAAAGGGAGGGGCAGTTAGTGGGAGTGTATTTAAGGGATCAGAGTCGTTCAGATGGGTATGAAGGGACAGATTACCCTACATTTTTCTCCACTATAATTTGTTTCCAATTATCCATTTTACCTGCTGGAGTCTATTAAATTGTTTACAAATAGATCCTTTTACTTAGAGCATGCAATTTTAATCAACTTTCTAATTGACTCCTATTATCAAATTGTCTTCATTCTCTTGGTATCTTTATTTGAAATGCAAGAATGTAAGTTAAGATGCCGGCCCATTTTTGGTGAACAAACTAGGTTGTTCTTGCTGATTGGTGGATAAATTCACCCACCAATAAACAACAGAATTTATGTTTACCTGATAAATTTCTTTCTCCAACGGTGTGTCCGGTCCACGGCGTCATCCTTACTTGTGGGATATTCTCTTCCCCAACAGGAAATGGCAAAGAGCCCAGCAAAGCTGGTCACATGATCCCTCCTAGGCTCCGCCTACCCCAGTCATTCGACCGACGTTAAGGAGGAATATTTGCATAGGAGAAACCATATGGTACCGTGGTGACTGTAGTTAAAGAAAATAAAATATCAGACCTGATTAAAAAAACCAGGGCGGGCCGTGGACCGGACACACCGTTGGAGAAAGAAATTTATCAGGTAAACATAAATTCTGTTTTCTCCAACATAGGTGTGTCCGGTCCACGGCGTCATCCTTACTTGTGGGAACCAATACCAAAGCTTTAGGACACGGATGAAGGGAGGGAGCAAATCAGGTCACCTAAATGGAAGGCACCACGGCTTGCAAAACCTTTCTCCCAAAAATAGCCTCAGAAGAAGCAAAAGTATCAAACTTGTAAAATTTGGTAAAAGTGTGCAGTGAAGACCAAGTCGCTGCCCTACATATCTGATCAACAGAAGCCTCGTTCTTGAAGGCCCATGTGGAAGCCACAGCCCTAGTGGAATGAGCTGTGATTCTTTCGGGAGGCTGCCGTCCGGCAGTCTCGTAAGCCAATCTGATGATGCTTTTAATCCAAAAAGAGAGAGAGGTAGAAGTTGCTTTTTGACCTCTCCTTTTACCTGAATAAACAACAAACAAGGAAGATGTTTGTCTAAAATCCTTTGTAGCATCTAAATAGAATTTTAGAGCGCGAACAACATCCAAATTGTGCAACAAACGTTCCTTCTTTGAAACTGGTTTTGGACACAGAGAAGGTACGATAATCTCCTGGTTAATGTTTTTGTTAGAAACAACTTTTGGAAGAAAACCAGGTTTAGTACGTAAAACCACCTTATCTGCATGGAACACCAGATAAGGAGGAGAACACTGCAGAGCAGATAATTCTGAGACTCTTCTAGCAGAAGAAATCGCAACTAAAAACAAAACTTTCCAAGATAATAACTTAATATCAACGGAATGTAAGGGTTCAAACGGAACCCCCTGAAGAACTGAAAGAACTAAATTGAGACTCCAAGGAGGAGTCAAAGGTTTGTAAACAGGCTTGATTCTAACCAGAGCCTGAACAAAGGCTTGAACATCTGGCACAGCTGCCAGCTTTTTGTGAAGTAATACCGACAAGGCAGAAATCTGTCCCTTCAGGGAACTTGCCGATAATCCTTTTTCCAATCCTTCTTGAAGGAAGGATAGAATCCTAGGAATCTTAACCTTGTCCCAAGGGAATCCTTTAGATTCACACCAACAGATATATTTTTTCCAAATTTTGTGGTAAATCTTTCTAGTCACAGGCTTTCTGGCCTGAACAAGAGTATCGATCACAGAATCTGAGAACCCTCGCTTCGATAAAATCAAGCGTTCAATCTCCACGCAGTCAGCTGGAGTGAAACCAGATTCGGATGTTCGAATGGACCCTGAACAAGAAGGTCTCGTCTCAAAGGTAGCTTCCAAGGTGGAGCCGATGACATATTCACCAGATCTGCATACCAAGTCCTGCGTGGCCACGCAGGAGCTATCAAAATCACCGACGCCCTCTCCTGCTTGATCCTGGCTATCAGCCTGGGGATGAGAGGAAATGGCGGGAACACATAAGCTAGTTTGAAGGTCCAAGGTGCTACTAGTGCATCCACTAGAGCCGCCTTGGGATCCCTGGATCTGGCCCCGTAGCAAGGAACTTTGAAGTTCTGACGAGAGGCCATCAGATCCATGTCTGGAATGCCCCACAGGTGAGTGACTTGGGCAAAGATTTCCGGATGGAGTTCCCACTCCCCCGGATGCAATGTCTGACGACTCAGAAAATCCGCTTCCCAATTTTCCACTCCTGGGATGTGGATAGCAGACAGGTGGCAGGAGTGAGACTCCGCCCAAAGAATAATTTTGGTTACTTCTTCCATCGCTAGGGAACTCCTTGTTCCCCCCTGATGGTTGATGTACGCAACAGTCGTCATGTTGTCTGATTGAAACCGAATGAACCTGGTCCTCGCAAGCTGGGGCCAGGCCTGGAGCGCATTGAATATCGCTCTCAGTTCCAGAATATTTATCGGTAGAAGAGATTCTTCCCGAGACCAAAGACCCTGAGCTTTCAGGGATCCCCAGACCGCGCCCCAGCCTATCAGACTGGCGTCGGTCGTGACAATGACCCACTCTGGTCTGTGGAACATCATCCCTTGAGACAGATTGTCCAGGGACAGCCACCAACGGAGTGAGTCTCTGGTCCTCTGATTTACTTGTATCTTCGGAGACAAGTCTGTATAGTCCCCATTCCACTGACTGAGCATGCACAGTTGTAATGGTCTTAGATGAATGCGCGCAAAAGGAACTATGTCCATCGCCGCCACCATCAACCCGATCACTTCCATGCACTGAGCTATGGAAGGAAGAGGAACGGAATGAAGTATCCGACAAGAGTCCAGAAGCTTTGTTTTTCTGGCCTCTGTTAGAAAGATCCTCATTTCTAAGGAGTCTATAATTGTTCCCAAGAAGGGAACCCTTGTTGACGGGGATAGAGAACTCTTTTCCACGTTCACTTTCCAGCCGTGAGATCTGAGAAAGGCCAGGACAATGTCCGTGTGAGCCTTTGCTTGAGGAAGGGACGACGCTTGAATCAGAATGTCGTCCAGGTAAGGTACTACTGCAATGCCCCTTGGTCTTAGCACCGCTAGAAGGGACCCTAGTACCTTTGTGAAAATCCTTGGAGCAGTGGCTAATCCGAAAGGAAGCGCCACGAACTGGTAATGTTTGTCCAGGAATGCAAACCTTAGGAACCGATGATGTTCCTTGTGGATAGGAATATGTAGATACGCATCCTTTAAATCCACCGTGGTCATGAATTGACCTACCTGGATGGAAGGAAGGATAGTTCGAATGGTTTCCATCTTGAACGATGGGACCTTGAGAAATTTGTTTAAGATCTTGAGATCTAGGATTGGTCTGAACGTTCCCTCTTTTTTGGGAACTATGAACAGATTGGAGTAGAACCCCATCCCTTGTTCTCTTAATGGAACAGGATGAATCACTCCCATTTTTAACAGGTCTTCTACACAATGTAAGAACGCCTGTCTTTTTATGTGGTCTGAAGACAACTGCGACCTGTGGAACCTCCCCCTTGGGGGAAGTCCCTTGAATTCCAGAAGATAACCCTGGGAGACTATTTCTAGCGCCCAAGGATCCAGAACATCTCTTGCCCAAGCCTGAGCGAAGAGAGAGAGTCTGCCCCCCACCAGATCCGGTCCCGGATCGGGGGCCAATATTTCATGCTGTCTTGGTAGCAGTGGCAGGTTTCTTGGCCTGCTTTCCCTTGTTCCAGCCTTGCATTGGTCTCCAAGCTGGCTTGGCCTGAGAAGAATTACCCTCTTGCTTAGAGGACGTAGCACCTTGGGCTGGTCCGTTTTTACGAAAGGGACGAAAATTAGGTCTATTTTTTGCCTTGAAAGGCCGATCCTGAGGAAGGGCGTGGCCCTTACCCCCAGTGATATCAGAGATAATCTCTTTCAAGTCAGGACCAAACAACGTTTTCCCCTTGAAAGGAATGTTTAGTAGCTTGTTCTTGGAAGACGCATCAGCCGACCAAGATTTCAACCAAAGCGCTCTGCGCGCCACAATAGCAAACCCAGAGTTCTTAGCCGCTAACTTAGCCAATTGCAAAGAGGCGTCTAGAGTGAAAGAATTAGCCAATTTGAGAGCATTGATTCTGTCCATAATCTCCTCATAAGGAGGAGAGTCACTATCGAGCACCTTAAGCAGTTCATCAAACCAGAAATATGCGGCAGTAGTGACAGGGACAATGCATGAAATGGGTTGTAGAAGGTAACCCTGCTGAACAAACATCTTTTTAAGCAAACCTTCTAATTTTTTATCCATAGGATCTTTGAAAGCACAACTATCCTCTATGGGAATAGTGGTGCGTTTGTTTAAAGTAGAAACCGCTCCCTCGACCTTGGGGACTGACTGCCATAAGTCCTTTCTAGGGTCGACCATAGGAAACAATTTTTTAAATATGGGGGGAGGGACGAAAGGAATACCGGGCCTTTCCCATTCTTTATTAACAATGTCCGCCACCCGCTTGGGTATAGGAAAAGCTTCTGGGAGCCCCGGCACCTCTAAGAACTTGTCCATTTTACATAGTTTCTCTGGGATGACTAAATTTTCACAATCATCCAGAGTGGATAATACCTCCTTAAGCAAAATGCGGAGATGTTCCAATTTAAATTTAAATGTAATCACATCAGATTCAGCCTGCTGAGAAATGTTCCCTAAATCAGTAATTTCTCCCTCAGACAAAACCTCCCTGGCCCCCTCAGATTGGGTTAGGGGCCCTTCAGAGATATTAATATCAGCGTCGTCATGCTCTTCAGTAACTAAAACAGAGCAGCCACGCTTACGCTGACAAGGGTTCATTTTGGCTAAAATGTTTTTGACAGAATTATCCATTACAGCCGTTAATTGTTGCATAGTAAGGAGTATTGGCGCGCTAGATGTACTAGGGGCCTCCTGAGTGGGCAAGACTCGTGTAGACGAAGGAGGGAATGATGCAGTACCATGCTTACTCCCCTCACTTGAGGAATCATCTTGGGCATCATTGTCATTATCACATAAATCACATTTATTTAAATGAATAGGAATTCTGGCTTCCCCACATTCAGAACACAGTCTATCTGGTAGCTCAGACATGTTAAACAGGCATAAACTTGATCAGAAAGTACAAAAAACGTTTTAAAATAAAACCGTTACTGTCACTTTAAATTTTAAACTGAACACACTTTATTACTGCAATTGCGAAAAAACATGAAGGAATTGTTCAAAATTCACCAAATTTTCACCACAGCGTCTTAAAGCTTTGAAAATATTGCACACCAATTTTGGAAGCTTTAACCCTTAAAATAACGGAACCGGAGCCGTTTTAAGCTTTAACCCCTTTACAGTCCCTGGTATCTGCTTTGCTGAGACCCAACCAAACCCAAAGGGGAATACGATACCAAATGACGCCTTCAGAAGTCCTTTATAAGTATCAGAGCTCCTCTCACATGCGACTGCATGCCATGCCTCTCAAAAACAAGTGCGCAACACCGGCGCGAAAATGAGACTCTGCCTATGCTTTGGGAAAGCCCCTAAAGAATAAGGTGTCTAAAACAGTGCCTGCCGATATTATTATATCAAAATACCCAGATAAAATGATTCCTCAAGGCTAAATATGTGTTAATAATCAATCGATTTAGCCCAGAAAAAGTCTACAGTTTAAATAAGCCCTTGTGAAGCCCTTATTTACAATCGTAATAAACATGGCTTACCGGATCCCATAGGGAAAATGACAGCTTCCAGCATTACATCGTCTTGTTAGAATGTGTCATACCTCAAGCAGTAAGAGACTGCACTCTGTTCCCCCAACTGAAGTTAATTGCTCTCAACAGTCCTGTGTGGAACAGCCATGGATTTTAGTTACGGTTGCTAAAATCATTTTCCTCATACAAACAGAATTCTTCATCTCTTTTCTGTTTCTGAGTAAATAGTACGTACCAGCACTATTTGAAAATAACAAACTCTTGATTGAATAATGAAAAACTACAGTTAAACACTAAAAAACTCTAAGCCATCTCCGTGGAGATGTTGCCTGTACAACGGCAAAGAGAATGACTGGGGTAGGCGGAGCCTAGGAGGGATCATGTGACCAGCTTTGCTGGGCTCTTTGCCATTTCCTGTTGGGGAAGAGAATATCCCACAAGTAAGGATGACGCCGTGGACCGGACACACCTATGTTGGAGAAAAGTGCTTTCCATGGTCTGAACCAAAATAGTAGCTTAGATGCCTTCTTTTTCAAATAAAGAAAGCAAGAGAAGGAAGAAAAAATGATAATAGGTGTAAATTAGAAAGTTGCTTAAAATTGCATGCTTTATCTGAATCACGAAAGAAAAAATTTGGGTTAATTGACCCTTTAAGTATAGGTTAATAAAAACCTGTGTAAACATAGCCAGCAAAGAAATTACATTCCCAGAAGGAGAAGATATAAGCAATAAAATGTTACATTTAAATTGTACTAAGTATTGGGTTTTGGTTTACAGATATAATATAAAGAAGCATGTGTGTGTACAGAAAGTAAAAAACTAAGGATATCGGATTTCCCTGGAAGCTCAACCCATTTTGATGGGTTGTGGTTTCAAATAACAAAATCAGCTATTTCAAATACAAAAATAAACATTAAGGATTGATTTCTCATATATTTTATACTCTGTAGGTTGTATAACAAGTCATTGAAAACACATTCAAGTAAAGACCATTTTACAGTACGCTGTCCCTTTAATCTTTAGCATTGCTGTGTATTGCTGATTTTAGACTGTAATAGACAGATAACTAAGGAGTGTAATTTCATTCTTAGGGCCTAATGATCTAAAGGTCTATGGGTTGGAAATATTATGTAACAATGCTCGCCAGTACTTCTATTTCCCTGGTGGAATTATCTAAAGCCCATTGGGGCGTATAGTGCTTTTTGCATGGGTAGGAGATGCATAAATTACAAAAGTGCACAATAAAAATTGCAATTTTAAAAATCATACAAAGCGAATAATTGAACCATTCAAACGAAAATATGCATCAAAAAAATTGAATTGTTAAAGGGACATAAAACCCAAAATTTTCTTTCATGTTTCATATAAATGATTAATTTTTAAACAACTTTCCAAATTATTTCTATTATCGAATATTCTTTGTTTTTTTGTTATCCTTTGTTGAAAAGACGGAGTTTTGCAACATCGTTATACATTAGCAAGAGCACAAGATTATAGCACTATTTCCTGTCATACAGTGTTGTAGACATGTGCACACTACCTATCTAGATATCTCTTCAACAAAGAATAACATGAGAATTATGCATATTTGATAATAGAAGTAAATTGGAAACATTTTAAAAATTGTATTCTCCATCTGAATCATGAAATTCAACATTTGGGTTTCACGTCCTTCTAAGGTGCATCAAATATTATAACAAAATTGTTCACCAAAAATCGTATTTTATCAAAATCGTAAAACTTGCATATAAATTACACAGAAATAAATCATATTAAATATGCACAACGTAAATTACAATTTAAATACACTGGATGTGCAAAAAACACATACGCAGAGATTAGAAGTTGCGCACTGACTGCATCACGCATGCGTTATGTTTTTTCTTTAGGCTCTATCGAGTGTCTTCAGCCTTGCTAGTCTCACCATTCTTTATGTTATTAAATAGTAGTCAATAACATAAGGACTGGTGAGGCTAGAGAGGCTGAATACGCTGGAGGGAGCCTAAAGAAAAAACATATCGCATGCGTGATGCAGTCAGTGCGCGACTTGTAAATCTAGCCGATAGAAATTCATACTTATTCATAAGTACAAAATACAAAGTGTAATTGTTGTTTTATCGTAAAACTGGCTCAACATGAGCGTTTATTAAATTGTCTCTCAAATCCCAGCATAATTATCTACCTACAGATCCCTTTGTTTTTTCTCGCAAACTAAAATGTGACAAAATACGCAAAATACTTAATACCTTAAAAGAAAAACACATGCGTACGAAAAGATGGGCAATTGTAAGATAATATACACAGAAAGCAGCGCAATGTGATTTGTTTTTGATGCAGGATTATATTTTTAAAAAGTGCACCACCTGTTAGCTGCTAACTGCGCTCTCCCCAGCAAAGTTTTCCTTTCTAGCAAGCTCCATTACTTTCTAGACATCTCGCCACTTGTATAAACTGCCCCCTTTTTTAAGATAATTCCAAGAGGGCAGCCCCTGCAAGGGTTTGCAAGAAAAACCAAGTCTGATCCAGCGAAGTTTAGATCAACCAAGCAGCACAATGCCTTTATGTAGCACCATGTATATGCATGCTTGAGTGTGTGTCTAAGGGCTTGATTCATTTAAATTATTTACTATGGAGAATGTACTGCAAGTTCCCTCAAATACTTTTGGAAAAGCAAAGTTTAGGGATTACAAATCTATTACAAAAAATGAAAAGTTGCTTTCATGTTTAAAGCAGGTTTTTAATTTCTTATTTGAACTATTATTTGTTATTCATTATTCATTATTTTCCTTTTATTCAATGGTCTGAGGAAGGGATACAGATGATTTGAACTCTTATTTTTCATTCATTATTCATTATTTACATTTTATTCAATGATCTGAGGAAGGGATACAAACTAATCAAACACCAGTGCGTAACATGGTGATGGTTTCTACACAAGGTTAAGTAGATAGGAATAAGGATGAATTTTCTCTCCTTGGAGAGTGATAATAAACATACTCATCTGCTGCGTACGTTGCTATTTCATTGTCCTAACAAGAATACTGGTTCTAAATCTGTTTTGTTTCTCTATTTTCTAGATAGTTGAGTTTGAAAAAATAAATAAATCTATACAGTAATCTGAATTATTATCAGTGTGATTGCCAGAGAATTCATATATCTTCTACATGATATATATATATATATATATATATATATATATATATATATATATATATATATATATATATATATATATATATATATATATATATATATATATATATATATATATATATATATTAGCAACAGGAGAGCACTCTCACTTGCAAAAACCACGTGCCAGGGTGCATGCAAAAAAAGTGAATAATATCAATGAACAGATGGCTGCACTCACTGGTCCTTTTCAAACATATTTATTTCTGTGACGTTTCGGGGACCGTATCCCCTTCCTCAGACGTCTGAGGAAGGGGATACGGTCCCCGAAACGTCACAGAAATAAATATGTTTGAAAAGGACCAGTGAGTGCAGCCATCTGTTCATTGATATATATATATATATATTCTGCATCCATTAGAAAAACGGGGCAAAGGGTTTTCAGACTTGAAGTCATTCCAATTCATTAGAATCGAATATACAACCCAAAAACAGGGATCCAGAGTAAACTTTTAATCATGAAAATATCTGAAAAAAGAAAAAACAGAGGCGCCTCTGTTTTTTCTTTTTTCTTTTTTCAGTTATCTAACATCATAGGAAGACCATCCTACAACCGAGACACTTTTTTGGACTATTGTACATTGGAACTTGTTTTCCACATATCTCCTATGGACATTGTTTGGTAGATATAGTGCTTATAGAGTTGTATATCCATTTTTTCTTTTTCCTTTCACACTACTATTTTTTGTTACTTGTGTTTGGAGGCGCCCCCTAAGGGTGGGGTTTTTGCTGGGTTATACCACACTCTCAACATCAATATAATCATGAAAATATAACTAAAATAAACCTAGGCTTGTGTAATTTGCGCATTTGTAAAGCCCTCTGGGTGTTTAGAGCTCAAGAAGATATTACCATCAGTGAAGACACTTAGGCCCTGATATTCAAAGATTCTCCAGTTTAGAGAGAAATTGCCGTTCAGATCTCACAGGAGCTGAACTCACTGAATATTCAAAAGAAAAAGTCAGAACTCTCCAGCACTGCGAGATCTCTCTAATTTTTATATATGATGGAGGGACAAGCCCAGTGCAATACAGCACTGCGAGATCTCTCTCATTTTTATATATGAAGAAGGGACAAGCCCAGTGCAATACAGCACTGTGTGATCTCTCTCATTTTTATATATGAAGCAGGGACAAGCCCAGTGCAATACAGCACTGCGTGATCTCTCTCATTTTTATATATGAAGGAGGGACAAGCCCAGTGCAATACAGCACTGCGTGATCTCTCTCATTTTTATATATGAAGCAGGGACAAGCCCAGTGCAATACAGCACTGCGTGATCTCTCTCATTTTTATATATGAAGGAGGGACAAGCCCAGCGCAATACAGCACTGCGTGATCTCTCTCATTTTTATATATGAAGCAGGGACAAGCCCAGCGCAATACAGCACTGTGTGATCTCTCTCATTTTTATATATGAAGCAGGGACAAGCCCAGTGCAATACAGCACTGTGTGATCTCTCTCATTTTTATATATGAAGGAGGGACAAGCCCAGTGCAATACAGCACTGCGTGATCTCTCTCATTTTTATATATGAAGGAGGGACAAGCCCAGTGCAATACAGCACTGCGAGATCTCTCTCATTTTTATATATGAAGGAGGGACAAGCCCAGTGCAATACAGCACTGTGTGATCTCTCTCATTTTTATATATGAAGGAGGGACAAGCCCAGTGCAATACAGCACTGCGTGATCTCTCTCATTTTTATATATGAAGCAGGGACAAGCCCAGTGCAATACAGCACTGTGTGATCTCTCTCATTTTTATATATGAAGGAGGGACAAGCCCAGTGCAATACAGCACTGCGTGATCTCTCTCATTTTTATATATGAAGCAGGGACAAGCCCAGTGCAATACAGCACTGTGTGATCTCTCTCATTTTTATATATGAAGGAGGGACAAGCCCAGTGCAATACAGCACTGCGTGATCTCTCTCATTTTTATATATGAAGCAGGGACAAGCCCAGTGCAATACAGCACTGTGTGATCTCTCTCATTTTTATATATGAAGGAGGGACAAGCCCAGTGCAATACAGCACTGCGTGATCTCTCTCATTTTTATATATGAAGGAGGGACAAGCCCAGTGCAATACAGCACTGCGTGATCTCTCTCATTTTTATATATGAAGCAGGGACAAGCCCAGTGCAATACAGCACTGTGTGATCTCTCTCATTTTTATATATGAAGGAGGGACAAGCCCAGTGCAATACAGCACTGCGTGATCTCTCTCATTTTTATATATGAAGCAGGGACAAGCCCAGTGCAATACAGCACTGTGTGATCTCTCTCATTTTTATATATGAAGGAGGGACAAGCCCAGTGCAATACAGCACTGCGTGATCTCTCTCATTTTTATATATGAAGGAGGGACAAGCCCAGTGCAATACAGCACTGCGTGATCTCTCTCATTTTTATATATGAAGGAGAGACAAGCCCAGTGCAATACAGCACTGCGTGATCTCTCTCATTTTTATATATGAAGCAGGGACAAGCCCAGTGCAATACAGCACTGCGTGATCTCTCTCATTTTTATATATGAAGGCGGGACAAGCCCAGCGCAATACAGCACTGCGTGATCTCTCTCATTTTTATATATGAAGCAGGGACAAGCCCAGCGCAATACAGCACTGTGTGATCTCTCTCATTTTTATATATGAAGCAGGGACAAGCCCAGTGCAATACAGCACTGCGTGATCTCTCTCATTTTTATATATGAAGCAGGGACAAGCCCAGTGCAATACAGCACTGCGTGATCTCTCTCATTTTTATATATGAAGGAGGGACAAGCCCAGTGCAATACAGCACTGCGTGATCTCTCTCATTTTTATATATGAAGGAGGGACAAGCCCAGTGCAATACAGCACTGTGTGATCTCTCTCATTTTTATATATGAAGGAGGGACAAGCCCAGTGCAATACAGCACTGCGTGATCTCTCTCATTTTTATATATGAAGGAGGGACAAGCCCAGTGCAATACAGCACTGCGTGATCTCTCTCATTTTTATATATGAAGGAGGGACAAGCCCAGTGCAATACAGCACTGTGTGATCTCTCTCATTTTTATATATGAAGGAGGGACAAGCCCAGTGCAATACAGCACTGTGTGATCTCTCTCATTTTTATATATGAAGGAGGGACAAGCCCAGTGCAATACAGCACTGTGTGATCTCTCTCATTTTTATATATGAAGGAGGGACAAGCCCAGTGCAATACAGCACTGTGTGATCTCTCTCATTTTTATATCTGAAGGAGGGACAAGCCCAGTGCAATACAGCACTGCGTGATCTCTCTCATTTTTATATATGAAGGAGGGACAAGCCCAGTGCAATACAGCACTGCGTGATCTCTCTCATTTTTATATATGAAGGAGGGACAAGCCCAGCGCAATACAGCACTGTGTGATCTCTCTCATTTTTATATATGAAGCAGGGACAAGCCCAGTGCAATACAGCACTGCGTGATCTCTCTCATTTTTATATATGAAGGAGGGACAAGCCCAGTGCAATACAGCACTGCGAGATCTCTCTCATTTTTATATATGAAGGAGGGACCAGCCCAGTGCAATACAGCACTGTGTGATCTCTCTCATTTTTATATATGAAGGAGGGACAAGCCCAGTGCAATACAGCACTGCGTGATCTCTCTCATTTTTATATATGAAGGAGGGACAAGCCCAGTGCAATACAGCACTGCGTGATCTCTCTCATTTTTATATATGAAGCAGGGACAAGCCCAGTGCAATACAGCACTGCGTGATCTCTCTCATTTTTATATATGAAGGAGGGACAAGCCCAGTGCAATACAGCACTGCGTGATCTCTCTCATTTTTATATATGAAGGAGGGACAAGCCCAGTGCAATACAGCACTGTGTGATCTCTCTCATTTTTATATATGAAGGAGGGACAAGCCCAGTGCAATACAGCACTGTGTGATCTCTCTCATTTTTATATATGAAGGAGGGACAAGCCCAGTGCAATACAGCACTGTGTGATCTCTCTCATTTTTATATATGAAGGAGGGACAAGCCCAGTGCAATACAGCACTGCGTGATCTCTCTCATTTTTATATATGAAGGAGGGACAAGCCCAGTGCAATACAGCACTGTGTGATCTCTCTCATTTTTATATATGAAGGAGGGACAAGGACGACTTCCGGTTTGGAGGCGGAGCGAGGTGGTTGGTTGCTGCTTCGCGCGCCGAAAACACAGGGCCTGCTACATCGCCCCAACGCTATCCCTCCTTGTGCTGCAATCCTTCCCTGCAGACCGGAGATTTGGCCTAAGGCTACTAGCGTGACCGAAGTCACAAGACAGAAGCGGCTTCGTTGTGGAAGCACTGCCGCCCTGGCGCGGCGTCTACCTTCCTTTCTTACACAATTCAACCTGTGAGGGGTCCGCAGTGAGTGGAACTGCATGAGAAAGCTCTCGGGACGTGCAGCAGAGTCCGGTATTCATCTCTCTCAGGGCTATCTTGCAAGAAAAGGCACTCAGTGAGAAGATTTAACAATCGTTATATCGGAAGCTTGGTCGTGAGTACTAAAAGACTTATACTGCCTGGGCCCCCCTGTCTGTTTATGCTCATTATTGGGGCTATATTCGTTTGGCTATATCCCACTAAAGAATAGCGGTGTACGTGCTACATAAAGTTATAACAGAACAGTGTGAATAGTGGCCTGCTTTGGAGAGACTTAAAGCTGGGAAAAGTGCTCTTAAGATCCGCTACCAGATTATTTCCATTAGTTACATCGCATAATAAGTTACTCATGGGCTGACAGTAGTGTCACTCTTTTGGGACTCTCAGACTACATTTAAAGGCTGTAAAAAGAAATTTGGTATTAGAAAGTGAACAGTAGTTCCCAGGACCCTGATACAGGGTAGGAACACTGGCCCTGATACCCCCATTATTAAAGGGTCCGGCTTTTACCCGGGGCTATGTAGTTTTGCAATAAGCCCGGCCACTGAGGATAATGAACATAGGGCCCTTATTAATAAATTCGCTATGGGAAAAGGATCTAATACTCTGATAGCCTAGTAACAGCTCCCAGGACCCTGATTCAGGGCAAGAACATAACCTTGGTATCAACCTCTATTTAAGGGATATTACCATACAGTTTGACCGAAGTTCTGTATCAACTTTTAATGGTACCCTTTAGGCTATCCTTTACCCTAAATAGAAGCTCAAGAAGAAAACTCAGCACGTGTGCCCCACAACACTGTTACAGAGCAGGACTATAACACTGTCACTAATATTGTTCCCTACTGCGGATACACATTCAGATATTAAGCCTTGTATTCGCCCTAAGAGGGCTAAAGTGAAGGAAGTTTAACACAGGAAGATTGGATCTCTAAAGAAGTATTTATTGCTGTATGACTTTGTGTCTGGTTATTAAGTGGACTTTGTGTCTGGTTATTAAGTGGACTACACCTAAGACTGTTTTTTCTGGTTTTTTTTGTGTTTTCTCTTTTTTTTTTTTTTTTTCTATCTACATGAACATTGAACAGTGTGCTTGGTAGTCCGCTAAAGTTACATCATCCTGTTTTTTTTTTGTTTTTTTTTTTTCTCTCCTCTTTTTGGGATGAAATGGTCAATTGTTAATGGACTATAAGAGTGTCCTGGAGACAGGGCAAGCAAGACCATCGGATATTTAAGAGAGTCCTCAGATCTATTTTTAACAGTTTTCTTAGGTTGATAGTAATCTGAGTTAAGATAGATAATGCTGTGATAAAAGGAAATTAGGCAAGCTGGTTAGTGGTTAGTGGTAGTAAGCACTGATAATATTGCAACATGAGTTACAAATATAAGAACATTTAAGCAGTTCATTTTTGGGTTAGAGAACTTGGATACGACTTTTTAAAGGAAGTTCTTCCTTTTTTTTTTTTTCTTTTTTTTTTTTTTTTTTTTTTTTCTTCTCTCTCCCCTTTCACATTTCACATTTTCATTTAATTATCACACTTCATCACATGCCCTCATTTATGACAATATCCTTTGCCACACTTAGGGAAACCAAGTGACAGTTGGAATCATACTTTTACTTTTTTTTCACACCTTCCCTCTTTTTTTTATTTTTTATTATCTTCTTAGTCACTGATTTATTTACCTATTTTCGCACACACCACATTTTCATTTTAAGTCTTGCACATTAACAAGTCTTCACCCACGATATTTGTATTCTGTCACATTGACGGATAGTAAGTGACAGTCGGAGTTTCCCCACATCTTCAAACCCCCCCCCTTCCCTCCCTTTTTTTTTTTTTTTTTTTTTTTTTCTTCTTGAGCAAAAAGCACACCATACATGGATAGATTTGTTACACAACATAAACAAACATCTCCGGCTATGCCTCCCAAACATAAAGACAAGAAAGCTATGAAATTATCTGAGAGCTCCTTATTAGTTCCACAAGAACAATATAATGGTATAGCCCCAAATTCTGATTTTTCTGAATTAGTTGAGCAGATTTCAAGGATGATCTCCCCGCAATTAGAGGTTGTTAAACAAGAAATCAAACAAGATATAAATAATATTGTGCTGGAAGTGAGGCAGTTTACAGCTCGATTGGAGGAAATTGAGACTCGAATTTCAGACTCTGAAGATAGACTATATAAATGTGAGCAGTCCAATAAAGAATCTGGGTCTCAAATAGCTCTATTACAAGCCAAATTAGAGGACCTAGAGGACCGCTCGCGGCGGAACAATTTAAGAATTATTGGTCTTCCCGAATCTACAGAATACTCAGATCTAGTTGATTTCATTTCAATTAAACTTCCTCAATTATTAAAAATGCCAGCCCCCCCGATACCAATGATTATTGAAAGAGCCCACAGAGTGGGTCCAATACGGCAAAATTCTGAAGGTATTACTAGACCCAGACCCATATTGGTTAAAATGCTAAACTTCCAGGACAAGATTAATATTCTTAAATACTACAGAAAAGCTAATCCATTAATATTAGAGCAACAAAAAGTATTAATCTTTCAAGATTTTTCCTCTGAAACTACGAATAAGAGGAAAGAAATGTCTCCCTTCTGTTCTCGACTTATGAAAGCAAACTATAATGTTAGGCTTGTCTATCCGGCAAGATTAATCATGATTATTGAGGGTCAAACAAGTATACTAAATAATACTGTAGAAGCGCAGAAGTTTTGTTTAGATAATGGTATTCCTTGAACGTTAAAGATTGGTTTGATTGACTGAAGTCATTTTTATGTTGGAACATGAGCAATTTTTTTATTGTAAAATCATTGTTGAAAAGAAGGTCTTTTCAAGAGTATGCATGTAAAGATGTATTTTTACTTTTGGTATGTAAACGGGGGGGGGCTGCTTTTCTTTATCCCTTTTTAAAAAATTTTTTTTTTTTTTTTTTTTTCCCTCTCTCCCTCTCTCTTTCTTTTTTTTTCTTCTTTTCTTCTACACCCTTCCTACCCCTCTGCTCCCTTGCTTTAATATATTTTATGGCTTATGATCGCTTGTTACTTTATAAATTGATGGCTGGTTATAAAATGTTTTGCAATAGCTTAGTAAAATTGGATCGGATATAGGGTCGATTAAAATTCTTTCCTGGAACGTAGGTGGAATTACTTCACCTATCAAACGGAAAGCTGTAATAAAATTATTGGGATCACATAAGCCTGGTATAGCTTTGCTTCAAGAGATTCATCTAAAAAGCCATGAAATTGACAAACTCAAATCTAGATGGGTGGGGGAGGTGGTCGCTGCTCCGTCACAGGCTAGGAAGAAAGGAGTGGCAATATTGATTAACAAAAATTTAAAATATAAAATAAATAAGAGCCAAATTGATCCAGAGGCCCGTTATCAAATTCTTGACATTGAAATAGAGAAGAGCTCTTTTATTCTCTGTAACATTTATGGCCCCAACCAACCTGATGTTAGGTTTTGGGAGGACTTAGCATCAGAATTAGTAGTATATAGCGGACGCAATCTGGTGATTGGAGGGGATTTTAATTTAACAGCGTACCCCAATTTAGACAGACTAAGTAGATCTAAAAGTACTATGCGAGTTAAGAAATCACGAACACTACAAAAATTCTGTCATAAAGTAGGTGTATATGACATCTGGAGAAGCCTGAACCCAGATGTTAAAGCTTTTACATGTCTATCCAAAGGACATCAAGCATTGTCGCGCATAGACATGTTTTTAATTTCTGAAAACTTAAGTGGCAAGGAGGTAAAGGCCGATATTAAAGATATAGTTCTTTCTGACCACGCAGTGATAGCTTTAGAACTTAATTCTAAATCTCTCACACCCAGACCGAATAACAATTTTTTCTTTCCCAACCATTTACATAGTAACCTTCATTTCCAAAACTGGTTAGCTAACAAATGGAGGGAATTTGAGAGTTATAACCATGACTATAAGGACAAGCCAGAAATACTCTGGGAGACTGGAAAAGCTGTGTTACGTGGGGAGATCAAGGCTTACATGTGTGCCCTTAAAAAGAAAATTTTACAGAAAGAAATCCAACTCTCTAATAGTGTGAGGAACGCATACAACGCGTTCATAGCTGTTCCCTCCAAAAAGCTTGGAGAAAAATATACAAATTTAAAAACACAAAGGGATATCTTTCTTAAACAACAAATGATATCTGAAGACATTAGAAAGAAATCACTTTATGGTGGCTACTCAGGGAAAGCAGCAAAATATCTCGTTAAAATCACTAAAAAGAGATCTTCTAACTATATCACCGCAATTAGATCTGGGAAAAACAGATTTACCTCCAACCACGACATTCAACATACGTTTACAGACTTCTTTAAAAATCTTTATAAAGCTGAACCTCCCAATATAGAATCAAAAGAGAGGTTCTGGGATAATGTTAAGATACCTAAATTGCCACAGGAGATAATTAATCAACTTAATGCTCCGATCTCTACACAAGAAATTCTTACTGGTATTACAACTGCCAAACTTAATAAAGCCCCCGGCCCCGACTCGCTCCCTGCCGAATTCTATAAGATCCTTACAGATCAAATAGCTCCTATCTTACATAAGCTATTTAATTCTTATTATTCCGCAGATATCCCATGTTCCCAGTATTTTGCGACATCTAATATAACTTTAGTTCTTAAAAAAGAAAAAGATCCTGAAACTCCTTCTTCATATCGACCTATTTCTCTATTAAATTTTGATTATAAACTTCTTACGTCCATAATTGCAAAAAGATTGGCCCCCCATTTAAATAATATTATACATGATAATCAGGCTGGTTTCATGATGGGGAGAAGCCCGACAAAAAATATTCGTAAGGTTATGCTGGTTCTGGACTACCTGCGGAATAATAAGAAAGTATTAAAAAAAGAAGATGCTGCTATCCTAACAGTCGACGCCGAAAAGGCTTTCGACTATATCTGTTGGGACCATCTCTTTGCGGCCCTGGAAAAGTTTGGCTTTTTCGGAAACTTCATAAATGTGATCAAGGCTATTTATAACAGTCCATCCTCAGCAATCTTTATCAATGGTACTATTACGGATCGTTTTATGTTACAGAGAGGTACTAGGCAGGGATGCCCCCTTTCGCCTATCCTCTTCAATATATCATTAGAACCACTGGCGATTTTCCTTAGGCAACAGCTAGAAGGTATCCAGATTGGTAATCAAAAATATGTTCTTGCCCTGTATGCGGACGATTTACTCCTTTTCCTATCTGGGCTAAAAGAAAGCCTTCCTAAGCTATTAGAGTCAGTGCAAATATTTGCGTCATTCTCTGGCTACAAAATTAATCTCCAAAAATCCGAACTACTATGGATACACAGAACTGCCTGCCATGCACTAGATCACCCATTTAGAGAAGTCACTCAAATAAAATATTTAGGAATAACATTGTCAAAATCTTCTCACGAATGGTATGAGTTGAATTATGTTAAATTTTTCAATTATTGTAAGCTGAAATTGAATGACTGGGCCTTGCTTCCTATTTCTCTTTCAGCACGGATAATGCTTATTAAAATCATACTTTTACCTAAGTTAATATACCTTCTCCAAAATATACCCTTACTTTTACATAAGGCAGACATAAAATTATTTAACCGAACATCCAACGAATTCCTCTGGAAAGGGAAAAGACCTCGAATTGCTTTAAGTGCACTATCATTTTCTAAAGAATCGGCGGGCCTTGCTTTCCCGAATATTACCCACTATAATACTGCTTCAATTGCAAAACTGGCGGCTGATTGGATCTCAGAGAAGGAATTTTTTACTGTTATTGCTGGGGAGGCAAACCTTGTCCACCCATTTAACTTAAAAGCTCTTCTACATTGTCCAATTCCACAACTGCCTCCGCGAATTGCTAAAATGCCGACGTTTAAAAATGTGATCCTGGCATGGCAGAAGTTCTGTGTAGAAATTGGCACAACCCCATTTGTTTCGGAATATCTCCCAATTCAGGGATGCCCAGGATTTGCTCCAGGTTTCACATATAAGGTTTTTGAGAGGTGGAAATTGAAAGGGCTGACCTCTTTAAAACAGCTAGTTACTCCCAGTATAATAATTAGATCATTCCTCGACATTAGAGCAGAGTATGAGCTTCCTCAAACCGATCACTTTGCGTATTTGCAAATAAAGCATTACATTACAGATCTTAAACTTAAATTTGGCTCGAACTGGACATATCCCCCGTTAAGGAGTTTAATGAATCAATATACTAGCGGGGCTTCGTCAATTTCCTTATTCTATCGGTTGATGTCGCTCTCTAAACACGAGGCCCAACTGGAGAAAATAGTATCTATTTGGAATAATACCTTTCCAGAGCTTAGGCCCCGACAAATCCAAGTAAGCCTGAACTTGTTGAATAAAACAGGAAATGCCTTAGCATGGCGCGAAAGGCATTTAAAAATGATTTATGCTACATATATTACCCCTGACAAATTATCTAAATGGTATAGAAAAGTTACTGGATGTTGGAAATGTCAGGCTCAACAAGCAAATCTCTTACATTGTATCTGGTTATGCCCCAAAGTTCAGCAGTTCTGGCTGAAAATACAGTTCTGGTTGAATAAAATTTTAGATGCAGAAATTAGGCTAGAGGCCCAAATGGTCATTTTTTTAGTTGAATTTTCACAACAGCAAAAGAACTATAAGCTAATTAATACCGTAATTCTATTGGCTAGGAATGCGATTCTGACATCTTGGAAGCTCTCCCACCTTTCTTCTTTCATAAAATTCAAAAAAGAAGTATTGAAACAATGTATGGTGGAACAATATGCAATATCTAAGTATAATGAGGTTCATATAAAGAGATTCCTAGAAATGGGGCCTAGTAATATTGTCACTCCCTGTTCAGGCACAGCAGCAGTTAATTAAGCCACTTAGTCAATCGGCCTACATGCTTGAATTGATTAATGCGGGCAGATACCCAGCATCCTGGGTCGAATAGTGAAAGAGCAGAGAGGGTTGGGGGGCAATGCATTTTTTTTTTTTTTTTTTTTTTTTTTCCTCTCTCTCCTTCTTTTTTTCTGTGTCTTCCTTCTCTACGCTTCTCCCCTTCCCTCCCCCGCCGTAGTGACATCACTTAAAACTATGTTTAACCCTAGGATAGATTCCTAGGTATTTACGTCCTTATAGAGATTAGCTTTATATATTCCTAGGATAAACTCAAATTATGTGACACACAAGCTATAACTTTCCTTGGCCACACCCCCTTGAGAGACATCATTGTATTTTCTATTTTTAAGTTGTGCTTCTTTTCTCTTTTTTTTTCCTATTTACAAATCATTGTCATTGGCTTAAATGCTCTTTAATTTGTTAAGATTTGTCTCTCCGCTGTAAACAATATTGTTTGTATTTCTGTTTCAAGGCTTGTAACAAGATGACTGTGTGTACGTTATCATTAAATAAATACTTTATAAAAAAAAAAAAAAAAAAAAAAAAAAAGAAAGAAGGAGGGACAAGCCCAGTGCAATACAGCACTGTGTGATATGACATGAGAGTTTTGTTACTTTAACAAATTAGGATCATACTTTGTATATTTCTGTTTATATGTATAAATTACTTTGCACCTTGAATTTGCTGCATTGTAAACTAAAACTGACACTTTCAGAAAGTTGGAGGGACAGGGCAGTTCTCTGGGCTGAACAGGAGAGTTCCCAGGTATGTCTGAAGCTCTCTCACCAGTCTTGTAAAATTTTCTAAGCATTTTAAAAAAGCTGGTCTCGCTGATTTGTCTCGCCAGCTATATGCAGGTGGAGTTTGCTCAAAATTCACAAAAGACATTTCAATTAACAGAAAAGTAATATATATTAAAATATAGACAAAAGCAAGTTAGATTGTAGTGAAAACATTTCAGTTTAATTTCGAATTGATGCAAGCGGAGCCTTAATATATTTTCAGTTACCTTCTCTCTCCAATGTAACATTTTCTATCCCAGAGAGCTTCATTACTTTCGATGGAAGGCATTTCTCATCTCTCTGGGATTTCCAGGTTCCTCCCCCTTTCTTAGAAAATTCAGTTAATTCTGCCTCTGTGAAGTTTGCTCTATAATCATAATCACTAAACACACTGTTGTACTCAAAATAAAATACAAAATAGAAAGTGCAAAGTTTAAATGTAATAAAATGTAATCTGAAGCGTAAAGTGAAATAAAATATAAAGCACAAAGTGTAAATGCAGCAATACTGTAATGTCACGCAGTGTTATATTGCTCTGGGCTTGTCTTTCCATCACATACAGAAATTAAGGGAACGCTCCCTGGAGGCGTATAGCAAAATCTGCATTTTGAAACTTTTACTAGGGATCTCGTTGGAGTTGGAGGATCATTTTAGAATATCTCACATGAGCGGAGAGGTTTTGAATATCAGTGCCTTAGTCTTATTACTTGAAATCAATACTCAGGCTGCTTCTAATTAGAAATGTGAGACCTCTTACCATATTACATAGTGAGCAAAAGGAATTTGAAATTCACTTACCTCCCTTTTTTTGTAACACATTGCCAAAAGTATACGGTTGAAAACGCAACAACAAAGAATATACCTTAAAAGGGACACTGAACCCAAATTTTTTCTTCCGTGATTCAGATAGAGCATGCGATTTTAAGCAATTTTCGAATTCACTCCTATTATCCTTTTTTCTTCCTTCTCTTGCTATCTTTATTTGTAAAAGAAGGCATCTAAGCTTTTTTTTTTTGCTTCAGAACTCTGGAAAGCACTTTTTTATTAGTGGATGAATTTATCCACCAATCAGCAAGAACAACCCAGGTTGTTCACCAAAAATGGGCCCGCATCTAAACTTACATGCTTGCATTTCAAATAAAGATACCAAGAGAATGAAGAAAATTTAATGATAGGAGTAAATGAGAAAGTTGCTTAAAATTCCATGCTCTATCTGAATCTCTGAATCACAAAAGAAAACATTTAGGTTCAGTGTCCCTTTAAATTCCCTATTAAGAGTTATGTTTCAAATGCTAGTCATATTTGTATTATAAAGTCAAATAATTCTACTTGAACTGATGTGTATATATATATATATATATATATATATATATATATATATATATATATATATATATATATATATTGTTATACAATAACAAATAAATTAAGAATTGTAACCACTTTGTAAAAATGTATAAGTAAACAAATATGCAGTTGACTTTTGTATCTTTAAGGTAGAAAGAGTTTTTATAAATTGGCCATATTGAGGTTTGATTGTGATTAATGAACATAATGGAAAATTTCTCTATACTGAAATGATTTGTAGAAATGGTAAAGATAACATGATTATTGAATAAAACAAATGAAGGCTACTGTGAATTTAAAGTGACTACACAGATTAAAATGATTTGTATAATTTTAGTGCTAATGAGGACACCTAATAATGTGTTCAGCCCTATTGTATGCACCATGTATGAGCTGTAAGGCAAAAGGCCAGGAGAACTCAGCCAGGCAAGCAACACAGTGATATTCTGATTACAGATGACCCAGTCTGGCCTTATCTTGGTTGTAATAGGCACATCCCTCACCCTAATGCTTCATGAACTCCATTTCATAAAATTTGGAATGTTTATTATCACAGCTCTGGTGCAGGTGAGGCATTTTTCTTTAGGATCTATTCAGTTACTATTACTGAGAGAGGTCCCAAACAAGAGACCTGCAAATTGTAAAAAGGAACTGTATATAGTAATAGCGCAAGAGAGAGAGAGAGAGAGAGAGAGAGAGAGAGAGATAGTATGGTAAGAGATTGTATCTTATATTACAAAAATATATACAGTATATATAGATAAATAGATAGATAGATAGATAGATAGATATATCAGTTGATATTTTTTAGGTAGCTAATCCTGGTCTTGATTATAGAAAGGCAGATTGTAATCTGTCATCAAACATGGTACGAGAAAAATAAAGAAAATGATGTCAAGCTGTGAAATGCATTGCAGCCTAGCCTAATACCAGAAAGTATAAAAAGACCAGATTATTGTGAATATAAAATAAGGACAACAATAGATCCAAGTCTGAGCTTTTACAAGATGTAGGGAAACAACAGATTGGATTGGACAGTAGTAATGTTTTTAAAATTTTGAATGGATTTTTTTTTTTACTAAGTACATTGCTTCCACTGCTCTGCGGCTCCAGGACAGCATTCTCCCGAAGCTCTGCTCCATCTGCATTGCAAATTTGTTTGAGCTCATCTTCGCCTGTCAAACTCTGCCTTGTCAGCATATAATAAATACAATTAAATGGTAAATCATGACTTCATGAAAATACGGCTTCATATTTCTGCAGTTCCCCCTTACTGCTATTGACTAACTGATCTCCTAGTGACGTTCAATAAATATAACTGTCTAGAGGTACAGAATGCAAAGGGTTACTCTGTGATCTTGTTTTAATAAAGGGACAATGAAGTTACAATTAAACTTTCATGCAATTGTACACAAATTTCCAATTTACCTTTATTATTAATTTTGCTCCATTTGCTTGGCATCCTTTGTTGAAGCGTAAACCTAGGTAGGCTAATAGAAGCTTAGGAGCGTGCACATGTCTTAAAGGGACAGTCTACTGCACATTTTTTATTGTTTAAAAAGATAGATTATCTGTTTATTACCCATTCCCCAGTTTTGCTTAACCAACACGGTTATATTAATACACTTTTTACCTCTGTGATTACCTTGTATCTAAGCCTCTGCAGACTGCCCCCTTATCTAAGTGCTTTTGACAGACGTGCAGTTTAGCAAATCAGTACAGACTCCTAAATAACTCCACGGGAGTGAGCACAATGTTATCTATATGACAAACGGGAACTAGTACTGTCTAACTGTGAAAAACTTTCAGAATGCTCTGAGCTAAGAGGTGGTTTTCAACGGTTTAGAAATCAGTTTGAGCCTACCTAGGTTTAGCTTTTCAAAAATACCACCAAGGGAACAAAGCTAATTTGATGATAAAAATAAATTGGAAAGTGGTTTAAAATTGCAGGCCCTATCTGAATCATAAAGGTTTAATTTCAACTAGACTGTCCCTTTAAGCATTCTATGGCACTAGTTTTTGCATCTATGTATAATATTCCTTTAAATATTGTTACAAATACTGCTGTCTTATGACACATGCTTGCTCCTGAGTTCACCTAGAATTACTCTTTAACAAATCATACCAAGAGAACTAAGCAATATTTGCTATTAGCCGTAAACTGTAAAGTTGTTTAAAATGTCATGCTCTATTCTATCCATTTAAAGGGACAGTCTAGTCAAAATGAAACTTTCATGATTCAGATAGGCCATGCAATTCTAGACAACTTTCCAACTGACTTTTATCATTAAATTTGCTTTGTTCCCTTGGTGGTATTTTTGAAAAGCTAAACCTAGCTAGACTCAAACTGATTTCTAAACCGTTGTTGACCATATGTGATAAAAAAAGGTCCTTTTTAAGAAGTGCTGCTGTATTTTGTGTATCATATGTGAGGAGCTGGCAGTAACCAGGAACAGCGTGCACTCATACAGCAAGGTGCTGGACTCTTGTTGTGTATACAATATACTCCCTTTTTAAATCAATGTTAAGATTGTCTTTTTATTTAGAATTCAAATGGATGTAGTTATTTCCTTCTGCACACATTTAGCAGCATGTATAATCACACAAGAGGCAAGATTGCAATTCTCTGAACTAAAAGCAGTTGAAACAGTAATTACTGACTCCCTAACAGTATAATTAACTGCTCACGATCCATTCAGATAGTAGTGCTAAAATAAAAGCAACGTCCCTTTACCAATAGGTCACAACTAATTCCAACTTCCAATGCTTTCTATCGCAAAACACATTTACCAGCTGTATTACAATTCAGTCACTATTAATTATCACCTGCTGATAAGCAGCCGATAACACTTCTGACAATGTTCCAGCTCCAAAGTAAACACTAGAGGAGCGGAACAGAAAATGTTCTATGTCGATCCATACAATTAATCCCATAATGATATTGTTTAAAAAAAACAACAACAAAAACTAAAAATGTAGGGCTATCCCTGTCTGTTAAAAGGACTATTAAATTTGTCATCGTTTGAAAAACAAAAAAAATGAAATTCAGAGTCCATATTAATAATTATCCAAAACGACAGCTGCCAATTAGTATTTCTTCTCTAAGACAAACAAATTAAGTTAATTTAAGTGAACAAATACGCCCCTTTATTCTTGTATTTAACATAACAATATTATTTATCAATTTAAAAAGAGGCATCATTTCACCTAATCATTGAGTTGGCTCTGTCAGGGTTGTTAAATCTACCAGTTTCTCCAGGTCTCAGTTTCATGCAGGACCATCTCTAAGGACTAAGTTCAGTTGTAACTGGCTATAATAATAAAGCCAACATTCAAAATAGTGAAGCAGAAACTTAAAGTTGTTGTTTCACTAATTTGAAAGTTGTCTCTTGTGTTATTTTATTATAACCATTTACATTTCCTCAACTTGGGATTTACTGACAATGGGCCACATGTTCTAAGAGGCAGGCAGACAGCTTATCAACTGGCGAAGCTTTCCGCCAGCCTTCACTACATACGGGCAGCGGATCTGTTTGTCTGTTGGCCCGTATGTATCATTACACACTCATCCCAGTGTGTAATGCCTGTCCCTTCATTTGCGCGACTGAAGGGGCTGTCAATCACTGAGAGCGAGGGAACTCTCTGTGATTTTCCCTCGCCACCGCAGAGGTGGCGTTGGGTGTAAGAAGCAGTGGTCTTATGACTGCTGCTTCTTACATTGCGGGAAGCAGGCTCGCATATGCGAACCTGCCCCGAAAGGGCTCCGGAGCAGCTCTTGCTGCTTCGTACATGTCGTAAATGACTTAAATATGTCAATAAGAGCGTTGCAAAGTAACCATAAGATACTATTACATTTTTATTTTAGTAGCTCCCATAGAAGAAAGTAATACCTGTTGCTTGCGTGTGGTAACTGAGTTGCCGCCATTGACACCATCAGGATTATTGCTATGCTGCAGCTTTGTCTCTGTCAATAGCAGGTTAAATGTAAGTGTACATATGAATGACTATTTATACAATTTATCTGAGTACAGGTCATAGGTGAAAATGTGATATGCATGTTATTTTACACTTTTTTTTTAATAGGACATGGCAACATTTACTAAGATGTGAACTGAATGTGCAGCAAAAAAAGTACACTTAAAAAGAAAGGAAAGAAGGAAACTGGTGCAAAGCCAAAATAGTTTACAACATGTAAAACAGGCCAAAGTAGTTTGTTGAATTAGATCATTCCAAAAATCATGAGAGATGAGTGCAAAACATTTTCTGTTGGACTAGAATACGGTTAGTGACGTCTTTCAAAGAAAAGCACCTGATGGGTTTTCTCAGTATCAAGCCTTGGGAATCCAATGAAATCTAAATAAAACAGGTTCTAAAAAACCAGTGTAAACCTATTTTGCATGACTTGTCTAAAAGATTAGAATAGAGCCCAACAGACAGATAAAAAGAAAGCTACACAGACATGCAGACAGACAAACAGAATGTTGGAGTATTGTGATAAATATCCTGGGATATATTCCAAAACGATTATGTTTGACATGATTTATCTAGTTGAATTGTAATAGGTGGTGCATTTTGTCAAATTGTTTTTTCCTAAAGAATATAATATACTTTATTAATCTGAGCCTTTGATTAGCCAAACATTTATTTTAATATAATTAAAAACACCATGTTCCTGTACGTTTCTGAAGAATTGTGGCGGAACAGAGAACCTAGCTATTTTACTGCTAATCTTTCATGCTGAATCTGCACTCTTTTGCTTTATATGCAAATCATGTGATGATAATGACACAGGGTCTTTGGAAATGACTAATTGTCACCTAACCAAGATGCCATCTGTTTACTTCATTTGTACCACAAAAAGGCAGGTGCTATGTTATTAAAAATGCAATTAAAGATGCCTTTTTTTTTCTGAAATGCTATGGATTCAATGTTGTGTTTTTTTTCATACAAAATTACCATTTAGAGTGAAGAAATAAATATTTAGATTGAGAATTCACAAATCCTGTTTTCCCGCAAGGTTGATTTTACACTTAGCACTAAATGAACAACGGAAATTCATAAATGCAAAGCTGCCCCAGATTCCAATAGATAAAGTTAATTAGTGGTTAAAATAGAATCAGAATTGTCAGTTCAGATCTATATATCACACCCATCCGAAAAATCCCTCAATTCTGTTTGATCTGTAGCATTTACGTTCTCATATGCTGAAAATCTTTCTATAGTTCTGTTGCTCAATTAGCCAATGACCTATATTCACTAAGTTATCAGGTTGTATTGTTAAATGAGGAGAGATATCCTTTTAAAACTGTGTTCCTCAACCATTAAAATACACTAAGCTCAAAAGCATTTGAATTTTGCATTCTCAATGGGGGGGGGGGGGGGGATCTAGGATAATATTTTAAAAAATATAAATATATTTTTTCTTATTATCTTTCCTTATGTGTTTTTTTTTCTAAACGTAACGGTCCATATAAATCATTAGGCAAAACAGGCACCTGCCTATTAATGTTCCCATTCAGAAGCAGGTCCACAAACAATTCATTTATTTTTAGACTAGTATAATATTATTAATTGATTTGAATATATATATATATATATATATATATATATATATATATATATATATATATATATATATATATATATATATATATATATATATATATATAGATATAAGATATTTCAATTTAGTCACTGAGCTGGTGTTGCCAGAGTTTAGTGTTAAAAATACTTAGAACATATTCCTCTATGTGAAGGGCATTGGGATGTGAAATATTTACAGTGAATACACAGTTAAATTAAAAATGAATATGGCATTAAAAATATTTTTCATGTTTTCAGCTACTTGACTACAAAGAGATCCAATGCACTTATATATATATCTCAGGTGTGCTCATGGCAGTGTAATAGTTGTGAATAAAATGCCAGGGAGTCTCATTCTATTATGGAGAGTAAAAGCAGGAATGATTCAGCCCTCTGTGGCAAAGTAGTGTTAGGGCCAGTCTAATTGGTGCACCTTGTAAGTGGTGACTGGCTAAGCAAAATATGGCCATATTGTGTGACTAAGATCCCAATATTATTTAAAAAGAATAGTTGTCTAATTTATGTGCGCCAATACCTCTTTGTTTGTGTGTATATATATATATATATATATATATATATATATATATGTGTGTGTATATATGTCTGTCAGTACTTATAAATAAAGATATTCACACATGCATATAAATATTAAGACATGCGTTTGTGTGTATCTCTATGTTAAATTCCTTTGCAGGCCTTTTTTCTTCTTCTAATAACTGAGAACTCATATCTTTGAGCCCTTATATATTTTTTATGCAATTTGTTAAAAATAATTTTTATTAGATAGTATTATCATGAGTGTAACTGTACTGTACAACATATTTTTGATGATTTTATGCAATTTATTAGTCTAGCTTAACAGTTAACCAGAGCTCTGAAGTCACACTAACCCGACGAACATTCAATTTAAATTGCGCTCAAGCTAAAGCGTTTATTTTCAACTTGTAATACTCTACTTCCAACTTGCGCAAAGAGCCTCGATATACCCCTTATTTCTCATGCACAAGTTAGCATGCCACTTGTAATCTAGCCCTTAATTGGCTGATTACAATTGTACAGTGCAAACAATTATCACATTCTCATATATTCTCTAAAAGGGAAAATGTAGCTTCCCGGTACAATTGGAAGCTGCCCTGGAGAATTTATGACTTTTGCTCCAGTGGTGATGCCACTTGCCATGTGTTAGGGGAATTAGATTGAGTCAGTAAATTATTCATTGGGCATATCCAAATATTGCCCAAGTGATGTGTTCCTCAAAAAAAACATCATTAAACTTGTGGTGACTTCGCACAGTTTTGTACTTGTGTGACTATACATATGTGAAAAATATACATGGATATTAATCAATGGGGCTTATATTTGAATAGCCAGTGTTTGGTTGGGTTGTCCTATAAAACGATAATATTTAGGTGGGCCAGGCTGAAAGCAGAATTAGAATTGACAAAGGCAGACCAGCCGAAACACGTAGATCACCTGATGCAAGACAAAACAGGTAGCTTGTAACACAAAGGCTTACGAAAAAAACGTGCACTGTGAACAAACTTTCACTATTGGAAGCGGATTTCTTAGGAACAGGTCACATGATCTGCGACACAACCAAAATTCAACGAGATGCTGAATTGCACCGGTCAGCAAAATTAAACAAGGTAACCCTGTATGTGTGTTATTAAAGGGACAGTCTAGTCAAAATTAAACTTGCATTATTCAGATAGGGCATGCAATTTTAAACAACTTTCCAATTGACTTTTATCATTAAATCTGCTTTGTTTCCTTGGTGGTATTTTTGAAAAGCTAAACCTAGCTAGGCTCAAACTGACTTCTAAACCGTTGAAAACCGCCTCTTAGCTCAGAGCATTTTGAAAGTTTTTCAGTTACACAGTACTAGTTCATGTGTGTCATAGAGATAACATTATGCTCACTCCCGTGGAGTTATTTAGGAGACTGCACTGATTGGTTAAACTGCATGTCTGTCAAAAGCACTGAGATAAGGGGCAGTCTGCAGTGGCTTAGATACAAGGTAATCACAGAGGTAAAACATATACATACCCAAACTGGGGAATGGGTAATAAAGGGATTATCTATCTATCTTTTTAAACAATAAAAATTCTGGTGTAGACTGTAGATTTAAGATATTGTTTTACATTGGCTTTGTTGTTGCTAAAACACAAGCTCACAGATGAATCTTGCTTTCCTAGACTTTGGGAACAAATATTATTGTTTGCTGGAGAAAGAAAAGGGTGTATGTATTCTGCCCTGTAATTTGAAATACAGGCTGCTTTTTCTAAATCTGCAATCTGCTTTTCATAAAGAATATACAGCAGCGTATAATACAGGAACATTTGTGGATATATAGAAAAGGCTTGTGTATATATAATCTTGTCACATTAAGCCACACAGTAAATAAGTACGATGAGTAAAAACTTGTGTTTTAAATATATCAAGTCGGACTGAGGAACTTTTAAGTGAGATCTGAACAGATTCTTTTGTGTGCACATATATATATTAGAATTATTTTAGACACCGGTGTCATATGTATATTTTAATAATTGATTCAAATTTAAGACTCTTTTTTATATTTATAATATTGCAATTAATTAGTTAAATTAATGTGAATCCAAACCTGCAACTTAATTGCGCTATCTTTATCTAATTCTATACATTTTCATAAATAACAAATTACAGTAAAAAGATTGGTTTTTAAAGGTATAGCTGAGTTTGGAGATTTTCTTGTGAAATGCTTGTGCAATGCCACCCCTGCACATTCACAGGCCAATCTGCCGCTAGCAGGGGGTGTCAATCTTATGACCGCTATTTCTTAACTTACGTTTCCGGTAAGCTGGAAATTTCGGACGTAGAAATCAACATTTGCTACTTGTTAAATCTACCCCATAATGTCCCACAGAAAAAAGAAAAAAAAACAGACTGGTAAATCTATCACATTGATTGAAAAAAGTTGTATTCCTGCATATTTCCATGACCTTAGTCATACAATTTAATATGATTAAGCTCTCAAATAATAAAAAAAAAAAATCATTTTTTTCTGTCTCTTCTATTTTAGTGAAGCCTACTTCCATTCTGTACTGTGTTCAATCTATTAAGGGGTTGAAAAGATTTGCACTCAAATCCCCCTCTTTCATCTAAACGGAGGATATTAAACTCCTTAGGTTTTTTCTGTTTAACTATAGCAAATCTCTCTTGTCCTTCCCCTCATCTCTAATTATAATATAATAAAATGAGGTGATAATTGAAAAGTGCATAAGATTATCCCAATTTCTGTGATACAAAGAAAACTTTCAAATCTCAGCTGTGAGATATGGTTTTGAATTAAAAGCATGACATTAATATCAGTCTTTAATCCACAGAGCATGCTCTGAGCTTGATTAATGCAGAATCAGCCATTAACGGGCTGAAATAAGAATTATTTCACACGCTCATTTAAATATGTCATTACTTTTCTAAATGCCACCAGAAATAACACTTATAAAATATTTTTTTATTTTTGTCTGAAATTATGTAAATTTATTTTTCCACAAAAATGGACAAAATATCCCTTACTTGTTTTGCTTGTATTTTATAGAGCATGAAGTTTGTTTTCCATCTTGAAAGAAAAATAAGTTATCTGAATTCTAGAAAACATATTAACCCTGCAAGGAAAATCACTAAAAATTCCATGTTATCCCTAACTCGTTGAGCATTCAGCCCTATCGGATACTATCAGGTTGATTGACACCCCCTGCTAGCAGTCTATTGGCCGCGAATGTGCAGGGGGCGACATTGCACATGCATTTCACTAGAAATGCTTGTGCAATGATAAATGCTGACAGCGTATGCTGTCGGCATTTATCGATGTGCAGCGGACATGATCTGCTACAGGGGATCATGTGCACCCGCACATTGATAAATCTACCCCCTTTACTTTATTGGTGATATTACTTGTCATATATCAGGTAAAATTGTATCGGGCCACATATGAACTTTAATACTTTGGCCTATTCATATGTTCTCCTATGTGATATGTACCTCACAAAAAAGCCTCATACAACTTTCAGTGACCTCACACAAACAGCACACAAGTTTTTTTATGTGCATGATTATGTTGTAAAATGTAAAACATACAGATATAAATTGTAGAAAAATGATTTGTACACAATTTTATGCTTGTGGTACTTAGACCATGAATGGAAACAAATTGACAGTAATATTCAGTCAGAAACCACTTTTCCTGCAACTTTTAGAAAGGATTTTTGGACTTTTCACCCTTTACTTCTTGAAAGCACATTCTAGCTCTTTATTCAAGCAGCATATCTTGGCTAATTGCACAGCTTTTTGTAGTTTTGACTATTGATGTTCTTGAACTTCAAACATGTTAATTAATTATAAAATTATTCCAAACAATCGTAAATTAATAATTACACACATACTGAATTGCTATAAATGATGTATTGTAGAAAAAAACATGAATTTAAATATATTAGACATTCACCTTCAACATGCCATCTTAAAAGCACTGGACTTTAACGCATGCAACATCCTACCTTACATGGCGTCTTGCAGCTTCCCCCTTTGATGCAGTCAATTGGTCTGGGGGTGTTCCTAGCAACGTAGGCAGTCCCCCATGATCTGATCCTGGCCTTGAAATCACGTGATCGCATTGATGGTGTGATTTCTTTTTTACTGCAAGTGTTTACATCGGAACTACATTACAATGTTAACACTATTGTGCCAGCACAAAGGGGTTAACTGCCTATTTAAAGGGACACTCAAGTTAAAAATAAACTTTCATTATTCAGATAGAGCATGCAAGACTTTCCAGTTTACTTTCATTAACAAAATGGGTCTTTTTTTTTTTTTGAGTCACCAGCTCCTACTGAGCATGTGCTAGATTTTAAAGATCATATGTATATGCATTTGTGATTGGCTGATGCTGTCACATGATACATCTAAACTTACATTCTTGCTTTTCAAATAAAAATACCAAGAGAATGAAGAAAATATGATAATAGGATTAAATTAGAAAGAAAAATTTGGGTTCAGTGTCCCTTTAAAATAGTTTTAAAAAAAAAATAATAAGAAAAAAAATATCTGACCTGCAATACTAGGTTTTTACAGGGAAATCCTGATGGATTAGACCAGAGGCCCAGTTGTCTATATGCAGAAAGGAACACATTTAACCCCTTAGTGACCAGAGCACTTTTCCATTTGTTGACCGTTTGGGACCAAGGCTATTTTTACATTTCTGCGGTGTTTGTGTTTAGCTGTAATTTTCCTCTTACTCATTTACTGTACCCACACATATTATATACCGTTTATCTCGCCATTAAATGGACTTTCTAAAGATACCATTATTTTCATCATATCTTATAATTTACTATTAAAAAAAATATAAAATAAGAGGAAAAAATGGAAAAAAAACAATTTTTTCAAACTTTGACCCCCAAAATCTGTTACACATCTACAACCACCAAAAAACACCCATGCTAAATAGTTTCTAAATTTTGTCCTGAGTTTAGAAATAAACAATGTTTACATGTTCTTTGCTTTTTTTGCAAGTTATAGGGCACTAAATAAAAGTAGCACTTTGCTATTTCCAAACCACTTTTTTTCAAAATTAGCGCTAGTTACATTGGGACACTGATATCTTTCAGGAATCCCTGAATATCCCTTGACATGTATATATATATTTTTAGAAGACATCCCAAAGTATTGATCTAGGCCCATTTTGGTATATTTCATGCCACCATTTCACCGCCAAATGCGATCAAATAAAAAAAAAAGTTCACTTTTTCACAAACTTTAGGTTTCTCACTGAAATTATTTACAAACAGCTTGTGCAATTATTGCACAAATGGTTTTTAATGCTTCTCTGGGATCTCCTTTGTTCAGAAATAGCAGACATATATGGCTTTTACGTTGCTTTTTGGTAATACGAAGGCCGCTAAATGCCACTGCGCACCACACGTGTATTATGCGCAGCAGTGAAGGGGTTAATTAGGGAGCTTGTAGGGTTAATTTTAGCTTTAGTGTAGTGTAGTAAACAACCCCAAGTATTGATCTAGGCCCATTTTGGTATATTTCATGCCACCATTTCACCGCCAAATGCGATCAAATTAAAAAAAAACTTTAAATATTTCACAATTTTAGGTTTCTCACTGAAATTATTTATAAACAGCTTGTGCAATTATGGCACAAATTGTTGTAAATGCTTCTCTGGGATCCCCTTTGTTCAGAAATAGCAGACATATATGGCTTTGGCGTTGCTTTTTGCTAGTTAGAAGGTCGCTAAATGCCGCTGCGCATCACACGTATATTATGTCTAGCAGTGAAGGAGTTAATTAGGTAGCTTGTAGGGAGCTTGCAGGGTTAATTTTAGCTTTAGTGTAGAGATCAGCCTCCCACTAGACACATCCCACCCCCTGATCCCTCCCAAACAGCTCCCTTCCCTCCCCTACCCGACAATTGTCCCCGCCATCTTAAGTACTGGCAGAAAGTCTGCCAGTACTAAAATAAAAGTTTTTTGGGGGGTTTTAGGTTTTTTTAAAAAAAAAAATTCTTCTGCTGTGTAGGACCCCCCTTAGCCCCCAACCTCCCTGATCCCCCCCCAAACAGCTCTTTAACCCCCCCCCCCCCTCTGCCTTTATTGTGCAGCATATTGGGTACTGGCAGCTGTCTGCCAGTACCCAGTTTGAAAAATAATAATGCATTTTAATTTTTTTATTTTATTAAATATGTTCTTTATTTCTGTAGTGTAGCTGCACCCCCCCCTTAACATCCAACCCCCCACCCTCTCCCAGATGCCTTGATGTTAAAATCCCACCCTCCCCAGTCCTCTCTCCCACCCTCCAGATCTACAGCATATTGATGCTGAAACAGATCTCACGTGCACGCGCATGCATGGCTCTCGTGGACGCGCCCGTGCACGCGCACGCACCCGCACAAGATCCCTCCCCCCTCCTCCACCAATGACTGCCCACCCGCCTCCATGGATGAGCTCCCACCCACCAATGATAACGGCCATCGATAGCCGATGCAGAGAGGGCCACAGAGTGGCTCTCTCTGCATCGGATGGCTAAAAACAGTTATTGCAGGATGCCTCAATATTGAGGCATCACTGCAATAGCATGAAAGCAGCTGGAAGCTATCAGGATCGCTTCCACTGCTTTCAAAGACCAACGACGTATGGGGTACGTCCTTGGTCATTAACTGCATTTTTTTGCAGGACGTACCCCATACGTCGTTGGTCGTTAAGGGGTTAAAGGGACACTGAACCCAAATTTTTTTCTTTTGTGATTCAGATAGAGCATGCAATTTTAAGCAACTTTCTAATTTACTCCTATTATCAATTTTTCTTCGTTCTCTTGCTATCTTTATTTGAAAAAGAATGCATCTAAGCTTTTTTTTTATTCAGACTCTGGACAGCACTTTTTTTATTGGTGGATGAATTTATCCACCAATCAGCAAGAACAACCCAGGTTGTTCACCAAAAATGGGCCGGCATCTTAACTTACATTCTTGCATTTCAAATAAAGAAATTGAGATAATGAAGAAAATTTGATAATAGGAGTAAATTAGGAAGTTGCTTAAAATGTCATGCTCTATCTGAATCACAAAAGAAAAAATATGGGTTCAGTGTCCCTTTAAGGAGTGCATTCTCTACAACTGGTATTGAGAAGTTGAACAATGTGCTATGCAAACTGCAGACATTGGAATGATTTACTTAAACAGGTAAGACTTATTAAACATCTTATAACTTAAAGGAACATTTACTAAAAATCCTCCATATGTTTAATTATGCATAATTTAAAAATATTTCATCACACTTTTAAAAATCATGTTGCTACATTTTCTGTACTTTTACTGTACAGTAGAGTTTGCACTCTCTTCAGAGGCTGGAGTATATTTTGCGCCTCACATCTTTTGACGCTATGAACAATTTTTATACATAAATAAAAAAATATATTTTTAATGACTCTTTAATGAAAATAAAGGGACATGAATGTCAAAATTAAACTTTTATGATTCACATAAAGAATGAAATAAACAAAAATCCAATTTACTTCAGTTATAAAATGTACTTTGTTCCCTTGCTATCTTGTGTTGAAATCCATACTTATCTGTGCCTCAAACACAATATGGCAGCAGTGTCTCAAACACTGTATAGCATTGCAAACATTGCTGCCATATAGAGCCAGATTTAACAATCTCTACGCCCCTGTCTGCCCGACATTGGGTCTGGCGGGCAGCAATACACAGCCGACGGCGCTCCAACCATTTGATAAATCTGGGCCTTAGTACTCAAGATGTTTACACATTCCTAAAACAATCCTAAGGCTACCAAAGCATACCTAGCAAAGGATAACAAGAGAATGAAGTACATTTGATCATAGAAGTAAATTGGAAAGCCTTTTTTTTAAATATTATGCTCTATCTGAATCATGAAATTTAATTTAGACTTTCATGTCTCCTTAAATAAAATAAAAATGTGTTTATTCAAATCTATTATATAAATGTATGAGCTTCCTGTCTTTGCCACTTGGAACTTCGTGTAGTTCTAAGTCATTAATGCTAAAGTTTGATGTGCTAGTTAACCATTTCAGGTCTGCAGAGCTTATTGAAAACATTAAACTACACTAATTAAAAATAATTAACAATAGTCTCTTCTCTTTGTTCGTTTATTTCTTGATTTAGCAGTTTGCACCATGATTACTTATTAATTAAATGCCAGTACCCTTTGTCAGTCCTCATGGTAACAGACATCAGATTAAACAGGTTTCCTCTACCATCCTTTTCTATGTAGTGTAGAACCACAAATCATGTTTAATCATCAGTTGTTGAGCAACAATGAATTCCTCTGGCACATTAGCTACTAGCAATGCTGGAAGGCTGTTTTGCAAATGAAATACCTCCTTTATCCCAAAGGGGTGACAGCTCTATAGCTCCTCTTTGTAGAGATCATCATTGCACAACCACAAGCTAGTTGTGTCCAGCTGCAGAAGGTTCAACACTCTCCTTCTCCCTGCTTCCCTTTAAATGTAACTGGCAACATTTGACTGCACAGTAAGCAGTAGAAATCAAATTAAATCACAGGTCTTGTTTAATCTATATAGGCTGACTTCTAAATGTTAGTGCTTGCTCCCAAAGCAATTTTTTTAGCCATGATATAAAGTCACATTTCTAATATGTGGTTAGCTGCTTGTGAGACAAGTTTATAGACAAGAATGTGTTTGCACCTGCAAACCTCTAGGGGAAATAGAATGTACACGTGGGATATTCATCTCTCAGTAACACACAGCATAGAGATAAGCTTGTTCTCCCCAGTGCAATATTACTTTTGACATTCTCTATTTTAATGTGTGTTCCCTATCCTTAACCCCTTAATTTTAGTGTCTCTTGTCCTATACAAGAGACACTAAGGGTTTAAAGGGCAGTAGCAGAAAAAAAGGCACACACATTATCTTAAATGTATTTTATATATATATATATATATATATATATATATATATATATATATATATATATATATATATATATATATATATATATATATTTATATATACATACACACACACAGATTATAAATTTTCAGTATATTATATATGTACTGTGTGTATCTATATATATATATATATATGTACATGCACACATATTCAGAGAGAGATAGAGATATTTTATTTTTTGTGAGTGATAAATTATTAATATATAACAACATAAAAAGGAGATTATGTATATAAACACACACACACACACACACACACATATATATATATATATATATATATATATATATACATATACACACACATTTTATATATATACTGTATATATATAATATATATACATACATATACAAACACACATTTTTGAGATTGATATTGTTTTTTAAGTTGTTTTTAGTGAATTCATATGTACTACAAAAACATACCTCAGTCCTCATGGTGAACTGTTTCCATAATCTGACGAAATATCCCACTGGCAGTGGCAGGCAGGCTGCAAGTTTACACACCGTTTCCTACCACAAAGCAAGCAGCCGGCTCATTCTCACTCTCAGCCAACTAAGCCAGATAATTACGCACTGACAGTCTGAGTAACACACACTGTCTGTCCGCTCTCACTAAATTAAAAAAGGATGTGCGCCGCGCGGGTCTACAAAGTTGCGTCACTTGATCACGTGACGTGTATCACTATCAGACTCAGATTACGCTTGATGCTCCCCCGGCCGGCACCGCAAACCACCTAACTTAGCTACCACTCACCTTACCGATACCACCTATTCAGGAGCACGGCACAGTGGCACATGTGCTTAGCCTAAGCATAGCCATAGACTAAGCCTAGCCATATGGATTAATAAGTGTGTATGAGCGATCACTATAAAAAAAAAACCAGAAACAGACATTGAAATGTGGTCCGATTTTCTTCCATAGACTTTACTGGACAAAATTCTAGAATACCGGACTGTCTGGTCTCATACCGGACACCTGGCAAACCTAGAAGAGTAATCTATGGAGAAAAGACTCACTGCTAGTTCTGCCTGCACAGCTATGATAAGACAGTAGACAGACAGCCTATAAAGATGATGCAAACAAACTTTCATATAATAAGTTTCCTTTTCTCAATAGGTAGCATTCTCTCTGCATCAGTTTTATGTAACGTAACACAGCAGCTTCTAATCATCTCAAGATAGTGTCACAAAGCCAAACTTACAGCTGCTAAATAATAGTGAATCAGAAAGAAGGCATCGCTGTTTCTTTACATTTAATAGCTAGACTGCATTAGTACAGCCCTAAATATATACAACTGTCTGTTTGACTTTCAGACTGTCTGCAAGGGTCATATCTACTTCCCTTAATGGGATTCAACAAATATGGTGATATTGAAGGTAAATATGGTGATATTGAAGGTTTGAGCTTATGATAAAAAGATTATCGTCACTTTCTTTCCATCTACCCATCTGTCTGTCTGTCTCTGTCTGTCTGTCTATTTATCTATCTACACTATATGGCCAAAAGTATGTGGACACCCTTACTAATTATTGAGCTCAAGTGTTTCAGCCACAAGCATTGCTAACAGGCGCATAAAACCTAGCACATAGCCATACAATCTTCATAGACAAACATTGGAAATACAATGGGTTGTGCTGAAGAGCTCAGAGACTTTAAACATAGCACTGTCATAGGATGCTACCTTTGCCACAAGTAGTTTGTGAAAATTCTGTCCGACTTAATCTGCTCCAATCAACTGTAAGTGCAAGTAGTGTGAAGTGGAAGCATCTAGGAGCAACAACAGTTCAGTCACATAAATCACAGAGTAGAGCTGCGGAACTTGCCTATTATTGTTGCATCACACACTATATAGCTCCAAACCGCACAATAACTGAGATTCAAAAGCTTCAAGAAATAGGTTTCCATGGCTGAGCAGCTGTACACAAGCTTCACATCAACATGTACAATGAATAGAGCAGTGGAAACCTGTTAAAAGAAGTGATGAATCATGCTTCACTATCTGGCAGTCTGGGTGTGGCAGATGCCAGGAGAAAGCTATATATTGGAATGCATAGTGCAGCTGGTAAAATTTGGTGGAGGAGGGACAATGGTCTGGGGCTGTTTTTCATGGTTTGTGCTAAATGCCTTCATTAAGGTCATCTTAATGCTAGAGGATACAAAGACAATTAAGACAATAAGGTGCTTCCAACTTTTTAGCAGCCGTTTGGGGAAGGTCCTTACAGCATGATGGTTTGATGAGTTTGGTTTAAAGAAACTCAAGTGGCCTACACAGAGCTTTGACCCTAACCTTATTGAAAATATTTAGGATGAACTGGAATGTCGATTGCTAGACAGAACTTCTTGTCCAACATCAATACTTGACTTAACAAATGCTCTTTTGGTTGAATTAGGCACAAATTCCCACAGACACACTTCAAAATCTTGAAGAAAGCTTTCCCAAAAGAGCGGTGGCTGTTATATCCACAAAGGGGGACAAATCCATATAAATGTCCATGGTTTTAGAATGGGATGTCCAACAAGCTCATATACGTGTGATAGTAAGATATCAACATAAATTTGGCTATATAGGGTATCTATCAATCATATATTGTAGGCAGGGCCGGCCTTAGGGGGTGGGGGTTAGGATGGCCGCCTCGCTCCCCGCGCTAAGGGGGGTCCCGCTGGTTCAAAGAAACATTTATTTATTTTTTTTTAATAAAAAAAATGTACACTTTTTTTTTGCGCCATTTTAAAAAAAATTTGGGCGCAATTAGTGAGGAGGCAAGAACGGCTGAGCAGAAGCACAGGAGGAGGAGTGACCATACATGGCCCCCGGGCTCAGCTGCACCTTTGAGTGGATGCGCTTCTCTGGATCACTTTGCCGGCGGAAGCAGAAGAGAATGTCGGTGTATGAGCTTTATACCCGGGTGAGTTATAACCTGACTCAGTACTGCAACTTCTCCTCACTGGGCAACGGCTTCTTGTGTTACTGCCCCTGAGCTTTGCTGCTCATGAGCTGCCGGTGTGATGGGGCAGCATTTTATTGCAGGGGGCTCAGGGCAATTGAAGGGGTCTGGGGCATCATTTTATTGCTGGGGGCAATTGAAGGGGTCCTGGGCATCATTTTATTGCAGCAGGGGGGTTCATTTTATTGGTGGGGGGCTGGGGACATAACCATATTTTTGTTGGGGGCATGATTTTATTGCAGGGGAGATGGGGCAATATTGTATTGCTGAGGACATAATTTTTTTGCAGGGGGGCTGGGGGCATTGTTTTATTGCAGGGGGCATCATTTTATTACAGGGGGACTGGGCATCCTTTTATTGCTGCAGGAGGGCTTCATTTTATGTCTGGGGGCATAATTTATTGCAGTGGGGCTGGAGGCATAATGTATTGCAGTGGGGCTGGGGGCATCATTTTATTGCTGGGGGCATCATTTATTGCAGGAGGGCTTGGGACATCATCTTTTTGTTGGGGGCATCATTTTATTGCAGGGGAGCTGGGGGCATCATTTTATTACAGTGGGGCTAGGGACATCATTTATTGCAGTGGGGCTGGGGCATCATTTTATTGCTGGGGGCATCATTTATTGCAGGTGGGTTTGGGGCATCATCTTTTTGTTGGGGACATCATTTTATTGCAGGGGTTGGGGCATCATTTTATTGCTAGGGCATAATTTTTTTTGCTGGGAGCATCATTTATTGCAGTGGGGCTGGGGCATAATTTATTGCAGAGGGGCTGGGGTCTTCATATTACTGCTGGGGCATCATTTATTGCAGGGGGTCTGGGGGCATCATATTTTGTTAGGGGCATCATTTTATTGCAGGGGAGCTGGGACATAATTGTATTGCTGGGGGCATAATTTTATTGCAGGGAACTGGGCATCAATTTATTGCAAGGGGGCTTCATTTTATTGCTGGGGGGCTTCATTTTATTGCTGGGGACATCATTTATTGCAGTGGAGCTTGGGGCATCATTTATTGCAGTGGAGTTGGGACATCATTTTATTGCAGTGGGGCTTGAGGCAACATATTTTTGTTGGAGGCATCATTTTATTGCAGGGGCTGGGAGCATCATTTTATTGCAGGGGAGCTGGGGCATCATTTTATTGCTAGGGCATCATTTTTTTGCAGGGGGCATCATTTTATTACAGGGGACTGGGCTTGATTGTATTGCAAGGGGCTTCTTTTTATTGCTGGGGGCATCATTTATTGCAGTGGGGATGGGGCATCATTTTATTGTAGGGGGACTGGGCATCATTTTATTGCAGGGGGCTGGGGGCTTAATTTTATTGCTGGGGGCATCATTGCAGTGGGGTTGGGGGAATCATTTATTGTAGGGGGCTGGGGCATCATTTTTTTGCAGGGGCATCATTTTTGTGCAGGGGGGAATCATTTTTTGCAAGGGGCCGGGGGCTGCAGGGGGACTGGACTTCATTTTATTGCAGGGGGGCTTCATTTTATTGTAGGGGGCTGGGGGCAATTTAAGGGGTCTGGGGCATAATTTTATTGCAGGGGTTATTCATTTTATTGCTGGGGGGCTGGGGACATCATTTTATTGCTGGGGGCATCATATTTTTGTTAGGGGCATCATTTTATTGCAGGGGACTGGGCATCATTGTATTGCTGGGGGCATCATTTATTGCAGTGCAGCTGGAGGCATCATTGTATTGCTGGGGGCATCATTTATTGCAGTGCGGCTGGGGGCATCATTTATTGCAGACTGTGGGGCTGGGGCATCATTTTATTGCAGGGGGGCTGGGGGCTTTATTCTATTGCTGGGGGCTTTATTTTATTGCTGGGAGCTTCATTTTATTGCTGGGGGCATCATTTATTTTATTGTTTGTGCGCTTTGTGTGGTGTGTGGGCTGTGTGTGTGGTGTGTGGGCTGTGTATACACCTGTGTATGTGTCTGAGTGTGTGGATGTATGTGTATATAAGTATCTCTATGTGCATTATATCTGTGTGTTTGTGTGGTACAGTGCATTGCCCCATTTCTTTTAAGTAAGTTTTTGTTCTGGGTAGAGGCCCCGCGCTGTCAATCTGCCTAGGGACCTGCATTTGCTAGGGCCGGCCCTGGCGTCTCTGTAATGTTCTTGTTATCATAAGAAAACACATAAAAATAAGGCCCAGTTCAACTCAACTGTTCCTAATTGTCAGCATAATTCTTCATTATATACATAAACAGCTGTTCCAATAGTACAGATGGTATATTGCAATATATACAATGTTATAGTGCTCCACATTAGTGGATTTATATGTTTTTTTTATATATATATAAAATGTTGTCCTTTACCTTAAATGATTTTTCTTCTATTTTTTTTTTTCATTTTAAAAGCTGGAGGGGCGGGGTTGGGGGCGGAGATTGGGTGGGGTTGGGGGCGGGGAGAAAGGGGGCCCCATTTTGTCATCCTGTCTTGGGCGCTGCAATGTCTGATTTTAGGGCTGTTCAATGTTTTGTCATTAGAGACCATATTGTGTTAATTTACTCCTTTAGAGGTCTATTGAACAAATTTCATAACTATATTTTATGTATAGGTTGAGGGGCCGAATTATCAAGCTCAGAAGCCCCTTTTTCCGCGCAAGCCTTCAGGCTCAACGGAAACAGCAGTTAAGAAGCAACGGTCTTTAACTTGTCCGCCTGCTCTGAGGCTGCAGACATCAATCCGCCCAATCCTATACGATCGGGCTGATTGACACCCCCTGCTAGGGCCGATTGGACGCAAATCTGCAGGGAGCAACATTGCACAAGCAGTTCACAAGAAAGATGCTGTCTGCATTTATCAATGTGCGGCGGACATGATACACTACATCGTTTAATGTCTGCTCACACTATAATAAATCGGCACCTGAGTTTGCATGTGTGTTTGTTGAGTTATATTACAGAATGAAGCAAAGGTATGTTGCTTAAAATGCTGTGTTTACCTTTTAAAGGGACACACTGTGTTTGTTCTCACTTTTTTTTCTCACAGTTCATAGAAGACTGGATTAATTGGGCAAGTGGGCTATATGTCAGAAACACATCTGATCTTATTTAGGGCCAGATTACAAGTGGAGAGGTGTTTAACGCTGCTGCTCGAGCATTAACTCTGCTATTATTACACTTTTTGCACAAGTCGGGTAGCGCTCGTATTACAAGTTAAAAGCAAACTGTTTTTGCTTGCGCACTAACCCGATATGTGTAAAAAGCTGAACTTAGAATATCAAGCACACAATATATTTATATATTCCCCCATAGAAGTCAATGGAAAAAACTAACACCCTACTTGCGCGCAAACCGATTGTATATTCTCAAGTGTGCTAACCAGACATGTAAATATTGATATTTCACATTCCAATGTTCTTCATATAGAAGAATATGTTCTATTTATTGATGAATACTTATTTCTTTATAAATATACCTATATATACATGATTATTTTTATATATATATATATATATATATATATACATACATATATACAGATATGTGTGTATATATATATATATATATATATATATATATATATATATATATATATATATATATATATATACATCCTATATAATAAAGGGCCAAGTATGTTTGTCTGAAGCTGTCATGTCATGTCACAGTAGAGGCTGCACAAGGACAAACATACCTGGCCTTGAGCAGCAGAGATAGTGGTCCAATGCGGCCGTTGCCGGCCAGGCGTGCCATGATGGGGCGGGCATGACGAGGAGGCATTGTCGGACGGGAGCATGCTGGATGGGGCATGGCCGAAGGAAGCACCCATGATGGGGGGCGTGGCCAGGTGGGAGTGGGCATGGTTGAGAGAGCGCAAAAGATGGGGAGAGAGAGCAAAAGAGTGCAGAGAGAGAGCAAAAGAGGGGGGGGGGAGAGAGCTAAAGAGGGGAAGAGAGAGCTAAAGAGGGGAGAGAGAGCAAAAGAGAGGGGGAAGTGAGTGCAAAAGAGAGGGAGGAGAGAGAGAGCAAAAGAGAGGGGGAGAGATAGCAAAAGAGAGGTGGGAAAGAGAGAGTGCAAAAAAAAGGGGAAGAGAGAGTACAAAAAAGAGTGGGGAGAGAGAGCTCAAAAGAGAGTGGGAGAGAGAGCAAAAGGGGGGGAGAGAGAGCGCAAAAGAAAAGGGAAGAGAGTGCAAAAGAGAGGGGGGAGAGAGAGCACAAAATAAATGGGGGAGAGAGAGAGCAAAATAGAGGGGCAGAGAGAGAGCAAAAGAGAGGGGGGAGAAAGAGTGCAAAAGAGAGGGGGGAGATAGAGATAGCAAAACAGAGGGGGGAGAGAGAGTGCGAAAGAAAGGGGAAGAGAGAGTGCAAAAGAGAAGGGGAGAGAGAGAGCAAAAGAGAGGGGGAGAGAGAGCGCAAAAGACAGGGGAAGAAAGCGCAAAAGAGAGAGGGAGAGAGCACGCAAAAGAAAGGGGGGAAAGAGAGAACAAAAGAGATGGGGGGAGAGAGAGCACAAAAGAGAGGGGGGGAGAGAGAGCGCAAAAGAGAGGGGGGAGAGAGAGAGAGCAAAAGAGAGGGGGGAGAGAAAGAGCAAAAGAGAGGGGAAGAGAGAGAGCAAAAGAGAGGGGGGCGAGAGAGAGCAAGGGGTGGGACAGCTGTACTGCAAAAAATGGCCCGTGTACACGGGCTTTAGGACTAGTAAAACATATTCTGCTATGTGCAAAACATTGGAATATGAAATATTTACAATCAATACTAGGGATGCACCGAAATTTCGGCCGCAGAAAGTTTCGGCCGAAAATTGCATTTTTGGCTATTTCAGTTTTTGTTTTTTTTGCCTGTTATTTTCGGTAAAATTATTGTGTAGCATGTTTCAAATTTGATGCTAGCCTAGAGCTGCTGTTTAAGTTTATTACTTGACTTACTGTTCTGCATATGAGTTTTCTAGGACCATACTTTATTTGGATAATTGGTAAAAAAAAAAAAAACTGTTAAATATGATTCTGTTACATAGAACTAAATGAAGAATAATACAGTATATTGATATTTATAATTGTTTTAAGTAGGGATGCACCAAAATTTTGGTCACAGAAACATTTTGGCAGAAAATGGCATTATTTTTTGCCTGTTTTTTTTTTTTCTCTTGGTAAAATTATTGTGTAGCATATTATTGTTTTAAGATATTTTTGTCCAATTTTAGTGTGTTACTTTCAATAAAAGTGTGGGCCTTTTTTATTGGCTCTAATTATGAAAAAAAAAAAAAACTAAAAAAAAAAAAATTTGAAAAAATACATTTTCGGTATCCGTTTCGGTTTCCAGCCAAGTGCATCCCGGATTTTCGGATTCGGTTTCGGTCCAGAATTTCCATTTCGGTGCATCACTAATCAATACATTGGTAAAACCTTTATTAAATATGAATATTGAATGCATATGTTTTTACATGTTTTCATCTAATTAACTGCAAAGGGCTCCAATGCATATATATATATATATATATATATATATATATATATATATATATATATATATATATATATATATATATATATATATATATATATATATATACAGGGAGTGCAGAATTATTAGGCAAATGAGTATTTTGACCACATCATCCTCTTTATGCATGTTGTCTTACTCCAAGCTGTATAGGCTCGAAAGCCTACTACCAATTAAGCATATTAGGTGATGTGCATCTCTGTAATGAGAAGGGGTGTGGTCTAATGACATCAACACCCTATATCAGGTGTGCATAATTATTAGGCAACTTCCTTTCCTTTGGCAAAATGGGTCAAAAGAAGGACTTGACAGGCTCAGAAAAGTCAAAAATAGTGAGATATCTTGCAGAGGGATGCAGCACTCTTAAAATTGCAAAGCTTCTGAAGCATGATCATCGAACAATCAAGCGTTTCATTCAAAATAGTCAACAGGGTCGCAAGAAGCGTGTGGAAAAACCAAGGCGCAAAATAACTGCCCATGAACTGAGAAAAGTCAAGCGTGCAGCTGCCAAGATGCCACTTGCCACCAGTTTGGCCATATTTCAGAGCTGCAACATCACTGGAGTGCCCAAAAGCACAAGGTGTGCAATACTCAGAGACATGGCCAAGGTAAGAAAGGCTGAAAGACGGCCACCACTGAACAAGACACACAAGCTGAAACGTCAAGACTGGGCCTAGAAATATCTCAAGACTGATTTTTCTAAGGTTTTATGGACTGATGAAATGAGAGTGAGTCTTGATGGGCCAGATGGATGGGCCGTGGCTGGATTGGTAAAGGGCAGAGAGCTCCAGTCCGACTCAGATGCCAGCAAGGTGGAGAACTGGTTTGGGCTGGTATCATCAAAGATGAGCTTGTGGGGCCTTTTCGGGTTGAGGATGGAGTCAAGCTCAACTCCCAGTCCTACTGCCAGTTTCTGGAAGACACCTTCTTCAAGCAGTGGTACAGGAAGAAGTCTGCATCCTTCAAGAAAAACATGATTTTCATGCAGGACAATGCTCCGTCACACGCGTCCAAGTACTCCACAGCGTGGCTGGCAAGAAAGGGTATAAAAGAAGAAAATCTAATGACATGGCCTCCTTGTTCACCTGATCTGAACCCCATTGAGAACCTGTGGTCCATCATCAAATGTGAGATTTACAAGGAGGGAAAACAGTACACCTCTCTGAACAGTGTCTGGGAGGCTGTGGTTGCTGCTGCACGCAATGTTGATGGTGAACAGATCAAAACACTGACAGAATCCATGGATGGCAGGCTTTTGAGTGTCCTTGCAAAGAAAGGTGGCTATATTGGTCACTGATTTGCTTTTGTTTTGTTTTTGAATGTCAGAAATGTATATTTGTGAATGTTGAGATGTTATATTGGTTTCACTGGTAAAAATAAATAATTGAAATGGGTATATATTTGTTTTTTGTTAAGTTGCCTAATAATTATGCACAGTAATAGTCACCTGCACACACAGATATCCCCCTAAAATAGCTATAACTAAAAACAAACTAAAAACTACTTCCAAAAATATTCAGCTTTGATATTAATGAGTTTTTTGGGTTCATTGAGAACATGGTTGTTGTTCAATAATAAAATTAATCCTCAAAAATACAACTTCCCCTTATAATTCTGCACTCCCTGTATATATATATATATGAATACATATGTATTTATGTGTTTACATATGTCCGTAAACGTACATTTTGATGTGTTTTATGACACGGTTTTGTTTTGCAAAACATTTAACCAGTGCTCTTAGGACACGCTAGCCCGATGAACGTTAACTTCAATTGCGCTCAAATGATCGCGTTTACGTTCAACTTGTAATATAAATAGAAAACCTGACGTGCGCAATAAAACTCTTTTCGCTTGTGCGCTACTGTTAGCTCTCCACTCATAATCTGGTCATTAATCTTCTCTTACTATCTTGCCCTCTTTCTGAGCATTATATAATGCATTGTCATCTTAAGCGCCCACTTCACCTGTTAGGAATTCCTCAAATTAATTTGCCACAATATTAGGATTGATGATAGTCTTTACCAGCTGTAAATGTATAGTTAGACAGTACAACTCATTTTAAAAGATGATGTTAATGAAACAGAGCAATCCAAGATAAATTAATCAAAAAGAAAGTCAGAATAAGTTGTTCAGTTTTCAGGTTTGAATTATAAGGGTACCTAGGTGCATCTTTTCATTTACATATATATAAATGTGAAAGAGAATATGTGTAGTATCTATGTAGTGTGAAAATAAATGGCCAAAAAGAAAATGGTCAGCAAATGGAGACAAATGGTGAAAAACTTGGTATCTATTTTTAGAAACATAAATTATAGCAAACTGCAGCTAAAATTCCTGGGAAACTGAGTGCTGACAGTTTAGCTGCATTTGTACAGAAGAAGATTTATGATCTTATCGCAATAGTCCTGATGTATTCTAGATAAAATAGGTGTACAATAACTGAACTCTTTCAAGGCTCTAAAGAATGTGAAGTGTTCATTTTTCAATTGAGTTGAATTTTAATCCGTAAAAAATTGCAATAGCCTACAAGGTATTGATATGAGCCTCAAACTACTTTGTAATAGCCAGTTACCAAAGGAAGAAACCATGGGTGGAGGGTGGTATTCTAATAAATTATGTTATCTGCTTCTTATGATTATTAGAATGTGGTTGTAATTCTGCTACAGTTTATTGTATCTATTTATTTTTCTTTATTTTTTTTAGACAGATAACCCTGAGGCAAAAGTTTAATTGGTAAATAATATACCTATATAAGGGTTTAGAGAACTATGAAAAAAAAATCACAATACAAATGTAAAGAGAAAGGGTGGTTTGTGAAATAATTCAAAATAAACATTTGGATTGAGAGTGTGCAATTTTGAACAACTTTGCTATTTATTGCTATTATACAATTGGCTTCATTCTCTTGGTGTCCTTTGTTGAAGAGGCTCATAGGACCCCAGGAGTGTGCACGTTTCTTTAGCACTATATAGCAGTAGTGTTTATAACTATGTATACCACTGATGCACACTCCTGAGGTCCCATGAGCCAACCTAGGATTACTCTTCATCAAAGAATAACAAGAGAATGAAGTAGTTTAAAATTACATGCTATCTGAATCATGAACGTGACTTTACTGTGCCTTTGATAACTTCTGGGTTTCTGGGTTAAGTATCTAACGGGGCATATAGACTGTAGAGCTAAATAGTCTAGTTATGAAGATACCAAGTAATTCATAAATAGGTTAAAGGCAATGAGCAGATGCCACGGCAAAACATTTTGAGAGACATTAATATTACAAGGACATTTTATATTAAACATAGTGAAGCACCACAGAGATGGAATGGAAAGAGACCTGACTTGGCCCAGATTTATGAAAGCTTACTTGGATGGCAAGACTTAACTGAAAGATGTAAAACTCAAAGGGGCTTATTTATCAAAGGTCTTGCGGACCTGATCCGACAGTGCCCATTTGGATGGGCATTGCCCTTAAAAAGGGCATTTAGCTCTATTGCTGCTCAAATCCTAACCCAAAAATAAAACCCACCCAATAAACCCTTAAAAAAACCTAACACTAACCCCCGAAGATCCACTTACAGTATCAGCCAATCGGAATTAAAGGTGATTGAGCTTCAATCCTATTGGCTGACCCAATCAGCCAATAGGATTGAGCTTGCATTCTATTGGCTGATTGGAACAGCCAATAGAATGCGAGCTCGATCCTATTGGCTGATTGGATCAGCCAATATTATTGAAGCTCAATCCTATTGGCTGATTGCATCAGCCAATCGGATTTTTCACCTTTAATTCCGATTGGCTGATAGAATTCTAGCAGCCAATCAGAATTCAAGGGACGCCATATTGGATGACGTCACTTAAAGAAACATTCATTCGGGAAGACTTCATTTGAAGAGGATGCTCCGCGCCATATGTCTTGAACATGGACCCGCTCCACGCTCGATGGATAAAGATAGAAGATGCCGTCTGGATGAAGACTTCTGCCCGTTTGGAGGACAACTTCTGCCGGCTTGGATGAAGACTTCTCCCGATTTCGTTGAGGACTTCTTGCAGCTTTGTTAATGACATCTCCCGGCTTTGTTGAGGATGGATGTCCGGTCTTCAAAACTGTAAGTGGGTCTTTGGGGGTTAGTGTTAGGTTTTTTTAAGGGTTTATTGGGTGGGTTTCATTTTTAGGTTAGGGTTTGGGCAGCAATAGAGCTAAATGCCCTTTTAAGCGCAATGCCCATCCAAATGCCCTTTTCAGGGCAATGGGGAGCTTAGGTTTTTTTAGTTATGATTTTATTTGGGGGGTTGGTTGTGTGGGTGGTGGGTTTTACTGTTGGGGGGTTGTTTGTATTTTTTTTTACAGGTAAAAGAGCTGATTTCTTTGGGGCAATGCCCCGCAAAAGGCCCTTTTAAGGGCTATTGGTAGTTTAGGCTAGGGTTTTTTTGGGGGGAGGTGCTTTTTTATTTTGATAGGGCTATTAGATTAGGTGTAATTAGTTTAAATATCTGATAATTTGTTTTTTATTTTGTGTAATTTAGTGTTTTGATGTTTTTTTAATTTAGGTAATTTTATTTTATTTTATTTAGGCAATTTGTTTATTTAATTGTAGTGTAAGGTTAGGTGTTAGTGTAAGACAAGTTTGGTTTTATTTTACAGGTAAATTTGAATTTATTTTAGCTAGGTAGTTAGTAAATAGTTAATAACTATTTAGTAACTATTCTAGTTAAAATCAATACAAACTTGCCTGTAAAATAAAAACAAACCCTAATCTAGATACAATGTAACTATTAGTTATATTGTAGCTATCTTAGGGTTTATTTTACAGGTAAGTATTTATTTTTAAATAGGAATAATTTAGGTAATGATAGTATTTTTTATTTAGATTTATTTCAATTATATTTAAGTTAGAGGGTGTTAGGATTAGGGTTAGACTAAAGGGGTTAATAAATTTAGTATAGTGGCGGCGACGTTGGGGGTGGCAGATTAGAGGTTAATAACTGTAGGTAGGTGGCTGCAATGTTAGGGGCGGCAGATTAGGGGTTAATAATATTTAACTAGTGTTTGCTATGCGGGAGTGCGGCAGTTTAGGGGTTAATATGTGTATTATAGTGGTGGTGATGTCCAGAGCGGCAGATTAGGGGTTAATAAGTATAATGTAGGTGTTGGCGATGTCGGGGGCGGCAGATTAGGGGTTAATAATATTTAACTAGTGTTTGCAATGCAGAAGTGCGGCGGTTTAGGGGTTAATATGTTTATTCTAGTGGCGGCGATGTCGGGAGTGGCAGATTAGGGGTTAATAATTTTATTTTAGTGTTTGCGATGCGGGAGGGCCTCGGTTTAGGGGTTAATAGGTAGTTTATGGGTGTTAGTCTACTTTTTAACACTTTATTTATGAGTTTTATGCTACAGCTTTGTAGTGTAAAACTCATAACTACTGACTTTAGAATGCGTTATGAATCTTGCGGGATAGGCTGTACTGCTCACTTTTTGGCCTCCCGGAAAAAAAAAGTTTGCGGTGCCCCTACACCTGCAAGGCTTGTAATACCAGCTGTAGTGAAAAAGCAGCGTTATGAGCCTTAACTCTGCTTTTCTACTCATACCGCAAAACTCGTAATCTAGCCGTATGTATGTTACATTAACACTATATATATATATATATATATATATATATATATATATATATATATATAAAATCAAAATTACATTATTTTCTATGCAAAGAACATAGGAATGGAAAATATGCGTAACACACATCAGGTTTAGGTCTAACATGGTATTGGGATAGTGCACATGAAAAGTCACTTCTTCAATGCACATTATTGAAATATTAAATATTAAATATTGAAATATATTAATAATTATTATTAAAAATGATTATACATACCATAACAAAATTCAAAATAATCCATAGAATATATCCTTATTACTTTCAGTACAAATAATATTATTTATTTTTTTAAATTATTATTAATATTTTTTAATATTATACATTTCAATAAAACAATGTAAAATTAGTAATTCTTCATGTGCATTAAAATCACACCGCGTTATACTTACATTTCAAACCCTAATGCACATTTTGCATATTTTACATTTCTATGTTCTCCACATAGAAAATAATGTAATTCTTATTATTAAATAAATATATATTTATATATGTAAAAGTCTCAAGTGCATTTGCACTCACACCTCAAATGTCATCTGCTAGGGTGTCAGGAGAGATAAGATAATCTATCAAAGTATCCGCACTCACTGGACTTGTGATAAATATTTTATGCAGTGATGTTTCGGAGCATGTAGCCCCTTCTTCAGACCAAAAGAAGAAGGGGCTACATGCTCTGAAACGTCACTGCATAAAATATTTATCACAAGTCCAGTAAATGCGGATACTTTATTTGCGATTTTTATATATATATACCTTTCATGTAAATGAAAGGATTGTTGTGGATCGGTGTGTAAACTAGAAATATATGCAATTTAAAATATATTAAAGAGTATTGCTGCTCATGATATTGAGAGTTGGTCCCTCTTACCAAAAATATATAGATATCATGGGCCCAATCCGATATGCAGCGTTGCCCGCAAAAGCTGGCAATGCCAAATTTTGCGCTGGTTTGGTATCACATATGCGAGGCATTGTCCCAAAGTAATCAGCTCTTTTACCTGTAATCTGACCCCCTAAACCGCCGCCACCTATATTAAATATATTAACCCCTAATCTAATCCCCCTACACCGCCGCCACCTATATTAAATATATTAACCCCTAATCTAATCCCCCTACACCGCCGCCACCACCTATATTAACTATATTAACCCTAATTATATTAGGGTTAATATAGTTAATATAGTTATTATATTATATATATTATTAATATAGTTAATAATTAATATAGTTATTTTATTATATATATTAACTATATTAACCCTATCTAACCCTAACACCCCTAACTTAATTATTATTGCAATAAATCTAAATAATATTAATCTTATTAACTACAATATTCCTATTTAAGACTAAATACTTACCTATAAAATAAACCTTAAGATAGCTACAATAAAATTAATAATTACATTGTAGCTATTTTAGGGTTTATATTTATTTTACAGGTAACTTGGTATTTATTTTAACTAGGTATAATAGCTATTAAATAGTTAATAACTATTTAATAGCTACCTAGTTAAAATAATTACCAATTTACCTGTAAAATAAATCCTAACCTAAGTTACAAATACACCTACACTATCAATAAATTAATTAAATAAACTACAATTATCTAAACTAAAATATAATTAAATACACTAAACTAAATTACAAAAACAAACAAACAAAAGATTACAAGAATTGTAAGCTAATTACACCTAATCTAAGCCCCCTAATAAAATAACAAAGCCCCCCAAAATGAAAAAATGTCCCTACCCTAAACTAAATTACAAAAAGTAATTAGCTCTATTACCAGCCCTTAAAAGGGCCTTTTGTGGGGCATTGCCCCAAAGTAATCAGCTCTTTTACCTGTGAAAAAAAAGAACAACCCCCCCATTACAACCCACCACCCACACACCCCTACTCTAAAATCCACCCTATCCCCCCTTAAAAAAATCTAAGTCTAACCCCCAAGTGCTCCTTACATGTCCTGAAGACCGGTGGAGAAGGTCCTGTTCCAGGCGGAGAAGTCTTCTTCCAGGCGGCAACCTCTTCTTCTTCCAGGAACCAGCCGGCGCGGAGCGGAGGAGTTGAAGACCGATGACCGCTGAGCTGAAGACCGTCCTCTTTGGAACTGAAGACCGGCGATGCAGGAACTGAAGATCGGAGATGCTGGAACTGAAGACCGGAGCCATGGAGCGTGGAGGATCCTCTTCATACGATCGCCGCCATACACTGAATCGGAATTCAAGGTACGCGATTAAAAATGGCATCCCTTGAATTCCTATTGGCTGATTTGAGCCTTCAAATTCAAATCAGCCAATCGGATGAAAGCTACTTTAATTCTATTGGCTGATTTGAAAAGCCAATAGAATAAGAGCTACTGTAATTCTTTTGGCTGATTAGAATAGCCAATAGAATTACAGTAGCTCTTATTCTATTGGCTAATCAAATCAACCAATAGAATTAAAGTAGCTTTCATCCGATTGGCTGATTTGAATTTGAAACCTCAAATCAGCCAATAGGAATTCAAGGGACGCCATTTTTAATCGCGTACCTTGAATTCCGATTCAGTGTACGGTGGCGATCGTATGAAGAGGATCCTCCACGCTCCATGGCTCCGGTCTTCAGTTCCAGTGTCACCGATCTTCAGTTCCTGCATCGCCGGTCTTCAGTTCCAGAGAGGACGATCTTCAGCTCCGCGGTCATCGGTCTTCAACTCCTCCGCTCCGTGCCGGCTGGTTCCTGGAAGAAGAAGAGGTCGCCGCCTGGAAGAAGACTTCTCCGCCTGGAAAAGGACTTTCTCTGCCGGTCTTCAGGACAGGTAAGGAGCACTTGGGGTTAGACTTAGGTTTTTTTAAGGCGGGATAGGGTGGGTTTTAGAGTAGGGGTGTGTTGGTGGTGGGTTGTAATGGGGGGGGTTCTTTTTTTTCACAGGTAAAAGAGCTGATTACTTTGGGGCAATGCCCCACAAAAGGCCCTTTTAAGGGCTGGTAATAGAGCTGATTACTTTTTGTAATTTCGTTTAGGGTAGGGACATTTTTTTATTTTGGGGGGCTTTGTTATTTTATTAGGGGGCTTAGATTAGGTGTAATTAGCTTACAATTCTTGTAATCTTTTTTTATTTTTTGTAATTTAGTGTTTGTTTTTTTTGTAATTTAGTTTAGTGTATTTAATTATATTTTAGTTTAGATAATTGTAGTTTATTTAATTAATTTATTGATAGTGTAGGTGTATTTGTAAGTTAGGTTAGGATTTATTTTACAGGTAAATTGGTAATTATTTTAACTAGGTAGCTATTAAATAGTTATTAACTATTAACTGTTTTGCGCTATAGAGGGTGCGAAACAAATGCAACAAAAGTTATTTCACCTTCCGTAGCGCTGCCATTACAAGTTTTTGAAAAGCCGGCTTGTGCGTGCGATATGGTTACGTTGAGTTCCATACCACACAAAATAAAAGCGCTACTTTGACGTGCTCGTGCACGCTTTTCCCATAGACATCAATGGGGAGAAAGTGCGGAATGAAAAGCTCAGTAACGCAACCTCATTGATGTCTATGGGGGAAAAAAAGTCATGTTTAAACCTAACACCCTAACATAAACCCCACGTGTAAACACCCCTAATCCGCTGCCCCTGACATCGCCACCACCTACATAATATTAACCCCTAATCTGCCGCTCCCGATATCGCTGCCACCGAAAAAATCTATTAACCCCTAATCTGCCGCTCCCGATATCGCCACCACTATACTAAAGTTATTAACCCCCTATTCCCCCGCACTTGACCCCTATTCTGCTGCTCCCTGACATCGCCGCCACTAAATAAAGTTATTATCCCCTAAACCTCTGACTTCCCACATCACTCCCACTAAATAAACCTATTAACCCCAAAACTGCCAGACCCCCACATTGCAACAACCTAAATTAAATTATATTAACCCCTGAACCTAACCCTAAACCTAACCCTAACCGTAACCCTAACCCTAAACCTAACACTCCCTAGCTTTAACATAATTAAAATAGACCTAAATTAAAGTTACAATTATTAACTAAATAAAACACTAAAATTACAAAAAATAAAAAAACCTACCATTACAAAAAATAACAAATGAAATTATCCAAAACAATAAAAATTATTCCTATTCTAATACCCTGTTTAAAAAATCAGCCAATAGGAATGAGAGCTGCTTAAATCCTATTGGCTGATTTGAACAGCCAATATGATTTTAGCAGCCCTAATTCCTATGGGCTGATTTCAATTTTTCAGCCAATAGGAATGCAATTGTACCCCAAGTATAAAAGGGGTACCTATTTGAATCCTCAGTGTGCGGCGGATGATCGCATGAAGAGGACCTCTACATCGGATCAATGGACCTTCGCCTAGACCTATGCCTCCGTTAGGTTTTTTTGGGGGGGAGGTTTGGGTGGTGGGTTTTACTGTTGGGGGGGTCTGTATTTTTTTTCAGGAAAAAGAGCTGATTAGGTATAATTTTTTTATTTTGGATAATTTCGTTTGTTATTTTTCGTAATTTAGTGTTTGTTATTTTTTGTACTAGATTTCATTTTTTTAGTAGGGTTAGTTTTTTTTAATGTGTAATTTAATTAATTCAATTGATAGTTATTTAAATTTTAATCTAATAGTAATGTTAGTTTAATTTATAGTTTAAACTTAGTTTTTTTTTAATTTCCCAGGTAAGTTTTTATTTATTTTAAGATAGGGATCTTGTCATTTTAATTTGAAGTTAGGGGGTTGTTAGGTTTAGGGGTTAATAGTTTAATTTAGTTTTTGGCGATCTGGGGGGCTGGAGGTTTAGGGGTCAATAGGTTTATTTAGTGGTAGTGATGTGGGAGGCCATAGGATTAGGGGTTAATAATTTTATTTAGTGGCGGCGATGTCGGGGAGCGACGGAATAGGGGTTAATATCTTTATTATAGTGTGGGCGATGTTGGGGTGTGGGGGAATAGTGGTTAATAACTTTAGTAAAGTGGCGGCGATGTCGGTGAGCGGCGGAATAGGGGTTAATACATTTTATTAGTGGCAGAAATGTCGGGAGCGGCAGATTAGGGGTTAATAACTTTAATATAGTAATCCAATGAAAAAAAATCATTTTTTTGAGTGCGTTACAGGCTAAAAGGCTTGCGGTACAGCTATACCGACAAGACTTGTAATGGCTGTGTTGCTGGTTTAACGATGAACGTTAAAACACAAATGAAAAACTTGTAATCTAGGTGTATATTAATATACATATTTACATACAATTACCTCTACATCTCATAAAAAACTGAATGATATCATAACTCATGTCCTGTGATATGTAAACCTGATTATATACAATGTGCAAAATACCTCATGTAAGGGTTCTCCATTAGACAAACAAACATTTGCAATAACTTTCACTAGATTGGTCTTACAGGATATATCACTAATGTCCAATAAACGGATTAGAGGGGACATCTCCATGGAAGAACAGAAAGTCATAGTTGACTTCTCGCATGATCCAAATATAGTGATCCGCAAAGTGGATAAAGGAGGAGCCATCATGGTACTCAACTATGCTTACTACAGCGAGAATGTTTACTCACAATTGGATGATCAGCAGGTATATTGGCCCTTATCGTGTAATTCTATGAGGTAATTTCCAGAGGATAATTTCAGAAACACTGAAGGAGGGCCTGGAACAGAATTGGATTACGAAGGACACATATGAATGGCTACAAGTGAAAGAGCCTATATGTGCAATTCTGTATACCCTTCCAAAAGTGCATAAAAGTCTACAAAACCTCCTGGCCGCCCCATCATGTCGGCTAGAGGTTCTCTATTAAGCCCATTAGCTCAATGGGTTGATTTTCCCCTCCAGCCTATGGTGAAACAAATGAAACCATATGTTTGTGACTCTACTAAAATCCTTAATCTACTACCTAGGATTGGTGTTGTGGAATCAGATGACCTCCTAGTGACTATGGATGAATCATTACCCACAGTGATGGGGTAGAAGCCATTAGGAAAACCCTATAAGATATCCATATGTGGGACCAGATATTGAATTCATCATCAAAATTCTTAAACTATTTCTGACCTATAACTACTTTAGGTTTGAGACACAATACTTTCAACAGATCACAGGAACGGCGATGGGGTTGAATATGGCCCCTTCGTATGCAAACCTATTTATGGAAGACTACGAGAATAATGTGATGAAGGTCAATAAACATCCCAATATCATTGTATACAAGAGGTACATCGATGATGTCCTTGTGATCTGGAGGGAGGATGAAATGAAACTAGTAGAATGGTTTGAATTATTGAATGAACGACAGACACCTGTGAAAGTTAAGATGGTACATAGTAAAACAGCTGTAGATTTCCTTGATCTAAGGATCTACAAAAAAGAGACCCAGCTAGAGACAACAGTGTACCATAAACCCACAGATAGGAATTCCCTTCTACTAGCAACCAGTTGCCACCCCTCATCCCTAATTAGGGCTATACCTAAGGCCCAGATGTACAGGGTGGTGAGGAATAATTCCCAGAAAGAGGAGGCACATACACAACTACAGGAAATGTCAGCAAAGTTCTCCCAGAGAGGATACACCTAGGACATAATCAAAGGGGTTCAGAAGGCAGCCAATGAATGTGCACGAGCAGAATTGCTAAAAAAATCAACAGGAGGTGGACACAAAGAAACGTATGACATTTGTAACCACTTACACACCTTCTACTGATGTGTTGGCAAAATCAGTGAGGGAACATTTGGGACTCCTGATGTCTGATTCATCACTCCCTTTTCAGAATACAGAACCCCCAAGAGGATGAAACCTACAGGATATACTGATGATTACTGACCCTAAACATGCATATATCAAAAAATCATGGCTACAGACACAGAAACCAGGATGCTTCAGATGCGTTAGCTGCACAACTTGTAACTCAATGATCCAAAGTATCTCATTTCACCATCCACACTCCAACCATAGGTTTAAGATCAAATTCCATTTAACCTGCTGTACCAAATATGTAGTCTACCTGCTTAATTGTATTTGTGGAAAGTACTATGTAGGAAAAACGGACAATGATATTAAGAAGAGGATGGCTAACCATAGGAGTGCCATTAGAGCAGCTTTGGAGAAAAACCATACCATAATGGATCTTCGTTTTCTGCTTATTGATCACGTAACCCCTCTAGGATGTGGTGGGGACAGACAGAAGAAGCTTCTACAATTAGAAGCAAAATTGATATATACCCTGGGGACTGTACACCCAGGTGGACTAAATACTATTTTGGTTGGCAATGTTTTCTATGATTGGAAATTTCACTACCATATTCCGATTGGCTTGAGGACAGAAATTAGATTATGATTAGTTAGTAGACAGCAAGATGTTGATGTTGGTCTTCTAAGTGACTTTTATTATTTATATGTAAATATTCTGTAGTGTATATATCCTTCCTTTTGTATATAGGCTCTTTTGCTCTGATATCATATATTGATAGCTGTAGTATAGCTTATGGCTGTTTATTTAGAAATACAACATGAGGCATATAGGACTAGTTGTTCTAGTATAGTTGCTTTGTCCTTATGTGTAGTATCCATACTCACAGTATTAAATACATGGTAGTAATATCACTGTAATATGTGGATTTTCGAATGCAATAACCTGTCCCAATATAGTTTGACATCTCTCTCTCTCTATATATATATATATATGTTATTTCATAGTAATTGTGTAGATGACAGATACATTTTAACATTGTGTGGATGTGCAGCTGATTGGCTATTAGGATACATGAGCACAATGATGTGCTTTTTGAGATTGTGAACTCTCAAAGCTAATTGGCTGGATCAAGTGACATACACGATGACGTAATGTTTTATGCCCCCCATTTTCCCGGTGATTCCTGTCTATACCACGCTGCAAATATTTGTTTGTCTAATGGAGAACCCTTGCATGAGGTATTTTGCACATTGTATATAATCAGGTTTACATATCACAGGACATGAGTTATGAGATCATTCAGTCTTTATTATGAAATATAGAGGTAATTGTGTGTAAATATGTATATTAATATAGTTAGTTAGGTAACTCTCCATTGCTCTACCAGTAAAGCCACGGTTATTTTTTTTAAATATATATACATACACATATTTAGACATGTCTATATATGCATATATATGTTAAAGCCCATTGCAGCCCTTCACGCAAGCTCTCAATTCACGCTAACCTGATGAGCACAGATTGTGATTGCACTCGAGCGAACGTGTTTACTTTCAAATTGTAATATGCACGCTATTTGTGATGTGCACAAAAAGTTGAAGAACGCCAATACCGCTTGCATGCAAAATAATAGCACTCCACTTATCCCTAAATTTGAATCAACAACCTCACATTCTGATTTGTTCTTAATTTAAACTGGGTACTTGCTAAATGCTGTTTTCCATATTCATCACTTTCCAATGGAAACAGCATGTAAAGAATTCAAGATACAACTCTTTTTTTACTTAATAAATAACCAGAGAATGCAACGTTTGAGCTCTTTAAATTCCACAAAATGTTAAATTTGGCAAATGTTTGCCACTGTCTATAGTTTTCATTTACTTTAAATTAACAGAATATGCTTTGGGCCAAAAGTGCAGTGATGCAAGGCAAATAATTAAAGATAAGAACATTCATCATCTCAGTGAACTGGGCAGGGCTAGAAGGGGAAATTACAATACAGACAATATTACATAATATAAGTGCAAAATATACCCCTAGACTAGAATGGGAAATATTGTAGAAAACAAATATACAGATATGAATTTCAAATAGAAGATAAATTCACTTTAAATCAGAGATCCTGACACAGAATGCCATATATTACAATTACTCTGTCCATGGTGCTGAAAACCTCAACTTTGTGTGCGTGATCCCTAGGATGTATGAGATAAAACTAACATTCTGAAGTAGCGGGACTATTTAAACAAATAAATACAATGGGGCCGATTTAACAATGTGCGGGTGGACATGATCCGCTGTAGCGGATCATGTCCACCGCACATTTATAAATGCCGACAGCATATGCTGTCGGCATTTATCATTGCGCAAGCATTTCTAGTGAAATGCTTGTGCATTGATGCCCCCTGCACATTCACCGCTAGCAGGGGGTGTTAATCAACCAGATCGTACCCGACCGGGCTGATTGCTGTCCGCCGCCTCAGAGGTGGTGGAAGAGTTAAGGAGCAGCGGTCTTAAGACCGCTGCTTCTTAACTCCTGTTTCCGGCGAGCCTGAAGGCTCGCTCAGAAAGAGATGCATTGATGGGATGATAAATTGACCCCAATGCCTGTGATCATATATACACTATTATGAGTTTAAGTAGAAAGGTAAGCTTTATAAAGTATAATTGTATAATGTAACTTCATGGCTTAGGATATAATTCATAATAAAAACAATATGTATTTTTAATCAGATCAACCCATTGTTGATGTTTTATGCTCTTTGTCATAAAAAGTTAATTAAAAAAGAGCTTTAGTTTTTTTAATTTTACGCAAGTAACAGAAGTGTACCCTCAAATCTACCGACAAAGGATAATATGTAAATGTCCATGTTGTTAGGATGTAGACTTAGTAGTATTGCACTTAAATGACAGAACTTCTGGTTTGCAAAGCTGTCAATAGCTGTTTTTATGTCTCAGTCATTAAAAACAATTGCCATTATCAATAGGTTAATTAGAAGGAGTGACATATTACTCAAAGATAGATAGATAGATAGATAGATAGATAGATAGATAGATAGATAGATGGATAGATAGAGTAGGCATCAAGTCCCAAAAAGCGTGCATAGTAGTAAGCCTAAATCTTGTTTCTTGTTAGAAAGAAAGGGTTAAATTCTGTCAGTCTTTACTACAACATCTCATAATATTTTAAAGTCACAATGGGTTTCTGAATTTTCTTCAAATCTGCAATAAATTAGGCATCCAATTGTGCAAGTAAAACTTTCTACTCCATTTTTGCTTAAATCTACTTCCAGGAGATGATCCTTATCCTATGTATAATTCTTTATGAATGCACTAAACATTGGCCAGCAGTTCCCACAGTATGGTAGCACCAATCAGACAAACTTTTCTGGCACTTCTATGCAGCCCCACTCTTGTGTAGACTGTGATGAACCAAAAGAGATAATGGCCTCTATTTAACAAAGTCTGGCGGACCTGATCCGACAGTGCGGATCAGGTTCGCCAGACCTCGCTGAATGCAGAGAGCAATACACTCTCCGTATTCAGCATTGCACCAGCAGCTCACAAGAGCTGCTGGTGCAACGCCTCCCCCTGCAGACTCGCTGTCAATCAACCCAATCGTACGCGATCGGGTTGAATTGTGGCGATTCCTGTCCGCCTGCTCAAAGCAGGCGGACAAGTTTATGGAGCAGCAGTCTTTAGACCGCTGCTTCATAACTTGTGTTTCTGGCGAGTCTGAAGACTCACCAGAAACACGATCCCACAAGCTCACTACGGAGCTTGTTAAATGGGCGCCAATGAGTTAAATGCATTTAACAAAATATTAATATATTTTGATAGTAACATTCTAGCTGGTAACCACAATACTCTCTGGGTTCCTCTTACGTGCAACTTGAGAACACTGGTACTGTTAGGTACAGAGTTGGAAATGTTTATAATGCAAATCACATGTAACATTTAAATTACAAACAGGTTGTTATCTAGAAGGCTAATTTATTAACTGGACCCTATCTAGTTGAAGACAGCATCATTTAAAAACACAATTAAACAATTGAATGCATTATTCACTTAGTGGTGACATAAATGCATTTCCTTGTTTCTCCTAATTCAGCTGAATACATATTTAGTTCTTTTTTGAGACTGCTTGAAACGAGAGGGATGGAGTTTCCCACTGATAATGTAAATTTTCTGACACACTCTTGTCATCCCAAATTACAAATTACAGTGAAAGTCCTCCCTCCCCATGCAGCAAACAAACTAGGTAGAATATTTTCTTTTGTATAAGCAAGCAGACCCAAACCTCAAACACAGAAATAATGCAATCATTCCTGGGGGGTGGGAGTGATGCAAACTGGCAGGGGGGGGGTGCAAAGCTTGAGAAAGCAAAATCTCCCACACTCTCCAGTTAAACAGTTTCATTATTGTGTGGAAAGTAAGAATTAGTAGGAAGTACATCTTGCTTGATGGAATTTTCTGTAAAATAGCGTGGTAAAATAAAAGCACACACATTTTTATACATCTTTTCACCTCTGCTACATCAGCTATTCCACATAGCCTCCATCAGTCACTAATTACACATTTTCCTCTATCTTGTACAGCAGTAGCAGACCTACTCAACAGAGGGCCCTGCGGCAAAAATGTTTTGGACCCCCAAAGGTAACTCAGTTGTAAGCAATAGTAATAATATAGAAGCTGAACTGTATAATGATTTTGAAAAAGATAGATAGATAGATAGATAGATAGATAGATAGATAGATAGATAGATCTGCAACCTGCACTAGTAAAAGGCTCCCCTGCATTAGGATTGTTATATTCTGCACACACCAATGTATAGACTGGCTGCTATGCCCCCCATTACTTTTGCCCTGATGCTACTGCACCAATGGTTGTTTAGCCCCTGTTGTACAGCACTTCAAATATACAGAATACAAAACTACCCCATAAGGGTAACAAAGGGAATGCTAGCAATTCTTAGAAAGTCCCTTTAAACTCAGAAAATTATAACTCTTCAGTTACTAGCAAATGTACTAAAAAAAGGTTTTGTGAGGAAACATTGCTTCTCATTTAAAAGACCTAACAATACTATCTAAAATAAACCAAAGTGAATTTGAAATTTGAATAAAAAAAACCCATTTGATTAATCTATGCTGACCCAGATAAAAATGATTTTAATATGAGGTTTTTGTAGGGTTGGTGATAACTCATACAATGCACTAGATTTACTGGACATACAGCCAAGGGGCATGAGCACTTATGTCTTGTGCATGCTCTGAGCACTGCTGTTACTGCAATCACACACAATTTCTAGGTTGTATGTTTGGTGGGTGATTCATACATTAAATCTTATCATAATACCTATGATAACTCTCACTAGGAAAAAACAGTAACCTGGATCCCTTAAAATAACAGATGCATGCTAAAAAACAATCGGTTTATGATAGTGGCTGTGCATTACCTTATAGTACTATAGTATAGATGACAGATTTTCCGTGTCTTTGTAACTTATTTTTCTTCAAGCTAACAAAAATATATATCCAAAAACAAAATGACCTAAATAAAAATTTTTTCATGAAGATAAGCTCTATTTGTTTGAATTTTCATACAACATGAAATGTATGTTTTTCCACAAATGGTCTACTGGGATGGAAGCTCATTGGCTTAAGTTCCCACTTGTCTATTGGAAGAAAAAGCCCAACCCCCATTAGCATAAAAAGTGCATTATTATTTTTTTTCAGCAGAGGAACATCATTTTTTTTTTAAAAAAAGAGTCCCATTCCTAAGGGAATAATTGCAAAAATATCCTTGTAAATAATCCAACATATATAATGTAAGTCAATATAAAGTTATTTAATAAAGGGATGGCAAATAAAACTATGTCCAAATCTACTTATTCCATCTCTGTGCCACCCTCAGCCATATAATAATGCAAATGTATTTATAAGTTAAGTGATCAATGTAATATTAAACTAAATAATCCTACAGTAATTTCATAGCTCCTCCACCCCCTTTCTATTTCTTTTCTGTAGTGTAGTGATATAGGCACCAGGAAGTTGATCTACAGGACAGCTGGGCTCATTAGCTTACATGCTAAGGGGTGCAAGGGGCTAACGAAGGAAGTAGAGGAACTACTAGGGAAAGAAAGAATTAGCATAGATTTGAAACTTGGAAAGCTAGGGGAGAGTCTTGTGTAGTAAGGCATAGAGTTATACAAGTTTGGGGCCAATCTAGAGAAGTACTCTAGACGCAATTGTGAGACATTAACAAGAGAGAAGGTGGTCATGGGTAGAGTAAAGGGGAAGGGTGGGCTAGTAACTGGAGACTTGGGGGTCAATTTATCAAGTTCCGTACGGAGCTTGATGTCCTGTGTTTCTGGCGAGCCTTCAGGCTTGCCGGAAACAGAAGTTATGAAGCAACGGTCTAAAGACCACTTCTCCATAACCTGTCCGTCTGCTCTAAGGCGGCGGATAGAAATCAACCCGATCAAATACGACACCGCCTGCTAGCGGCCAATTGGCTGCGAATCTGCAGGGAGCGGTATTGCACCAGCAGTTCACAAGAACTGCTGGTGCAATGATAAATGCCGACAGCGATGTGCAGCGGACATGATGCGCTACATTGTATCATGTCCGCTCGCACTATAATAAATTGACCCCATAGGCAGAGATATAGGAGGGGGCAGTGTTTTTGGGGCCCTACTTGTTAGGGTCAGGATGTTGTTGTTTTATTGTGGAAGCTAGAGGGAGCAAGTAAAGGGACTGGTAGAGAGGTGAAGCAGACGAGGAGCTGTATGTAAGGATCAATATACAACAAAGAAAAATAGAATCACTATTTGTGTGGCAATATACTCACACATATTTATTATAGTTCTCCTCTAAGGTCAATATCTTCTTATCAAATCTCCTGCAATTTTACACTGAATATTTAAAGTAAATGAACAAACAGCGAATAGTATAATACTGTCAAAAAAACAACTACTCCCATGGATTGTTTCTTGTGTTTAACAATCTTTTTATTCAAACAGTTCTTTTCTCACAGAAAGAAAAATGTTCCACATAAATAAAGCTTGTGTTTCAGTGATTGGTTCACTTTCCTCAGGAGTTAATTTAAAAATACAATACTATATTCATGCAGTCATTTGCTCACATGAGTTTGTGTATTATAACACAAATAGACAGTATTACACTATGGTATGCTCTTTGTGCTGCCTGATAGTTCTTGTGGTTCATGACATGGTCTGATAATTTTAGATTGTGAGAGGATCACTGTAGCAAGGATGTAATTAAAGGGATAGAAAGATCAAAAAGGAAATGTACATAGCCGCATTTCAATTTGAAATATAAGCATTTTTGCAATATTCTTCTATTAGCAAAAATGCCTCTAGTAAAAGTTATTACTGTATTTCAGCTGCATACGCACATATCTTGTGAGGGCCTTTGCACCAGTCAAGCACGATGCATGTTCAGAGAGGTGGCTGTAGTGTGTATTTCTTCTAAAGACCTAAAGGCATTTATCATTGCACAAGCATTTCTCGTGAAATGCTTGTACAATCCCGCCCCCTGCATATTCACGGCCAATCAGCCGCTAGCAGGGGGTGTCAATCATCCAGACCGTATCCAATTGGGATGATTGCTGTCCATGAGTTAAGGAGCAGTGGTCTTAAGACTGCTGCTTCTTAACGTCAGGTTCAGGGAAACCTGAAACTACGGGGGTAGATTGCAGAATCCGCTGCTTGATGTGTGTTATACAAGCTACTGCTGACCCCCTGAGAAGGAGTGGTGTTTAAATGCTGTTGTGCGGGCCCTCACAGGATATGTGCCTATGCTCCAGAAAAACAGTAATAACTATTTTTAGAAACATTTTTGCTAATGGAAGTATATTGCAAAAATGCTTCTATTTCAAACTTAGATGCACTTATGCACATTTCTATCATTTAAAAAAAAACAAAAAAACATTATTATGGGAAAATATAAAAATATCTTACTATTGGATATACTTGTATTATGAGTAGGGTGACCATATTGCCACTTTAAAAAGGGACACATATGAAAAATACATATGTCAGGGCTGTTTAAAGAAATGTTTTGTATAAGAACCCTGACATATGTATTTTTCATATGTGTCCCTTTTTAAAGTGGCAATATGGTCAGCCTAATAATGAGCGGTTTAAAATATATAGTTACAAAAAAGTAAAACAGTAATAAAGGAAAACAAATAAGGATGGCTAGTTAATAGGACAGATACAGCATGTATTTTTTATCGTTCCTGGATGAAAAAAGTGAATATTAAGATACTTCAAAACAGTTTGAGAAGAAGTAGTACAAATATCAGCATGGTACTAAGACTTGCTTAAAGGGATTATACATTATTTCTAAGTTTCTTTAGGAAGTAGGTATGTTTAGCTAACAGTTTCCAAACCAGAGATGTATACTGAAGTGTAAAATAAGTAAGTACTTTTGAGATTCCAGGCTCCTTTCAGAAAATGTATTTTTTTCCCACAAGGCAGCTAGCAGTTAGGAGAGACAGAACAATTTAGGTTGCCTAGCAACTGAGAGAACGTTCAGAAGAAAATCCCATAACTTATAAGAATGACACCATACTGTGACTCATATTGATTACATATGCAATTTTTGTGAAATATAAGGTTATATATACCTGATGACTGTTAGTTAACCATACCTAGTCTTGCTAATTTATATGATATATGGAGATAAGTATTACACGCAAGAGTTCTCCCACAACGTGTTATTAACACGAACTAGCACATGCCACACTCTGTGGTTACTTTTTATCTTAACCAGTTAAAGACCGTGTGTGTATATATATATATATATATTTACTAAAAAAGCCCAGTGAGTGTCTGCATTTTTGGATGGCTTGGATACTTATTTAGCAGTGCACCGTGGCATTACTGGTTGTGGGTAAGATTGTGCTGTCCTTTCTGGATTTGTATATATATATATATATTTATTGATTTACACACAGACATTCTTTATTAGTCTTTAATTACCATATTGACTTGTTAACATATCAAGATGGTTAAAAGATTTTTTTAAAGAACAGCTCAGTGTATGAGCAGGAAAATGATTGCCCATGTGCTGTGTTCTATTTACATCTCACTGGCCATTATATAGTGGCAAGTACTTGGGTAAAAATGTATGTCTATTTCTGTTTTGTTTTTGTTTGTTTTTTTAGGTAGAGTTATTAGCCTTACAAAATAAATTATTGTTCCCAGTGGTGCTGTGGCACATTCTTTTACAGCTCCAGTCCTCCCAAACACAAAAAAATGACACATTTGGGGCATTTCACCGTCTTATCTTGGGTAAATACATTTTAAAGTTAAGACCCACATTTAAAATGCTGGTGGACAAAGTTCCGAGCTAGGAAACCTGTTTGCAATGTATTCCATTGATTGTGAATCACTGCTCTCTGCGTTGCATGAGGTAAGGCCTTAATAATCATCTCAGACGAGTAAGTCAAGGATGCTCCAACACTGCCACCTCTGATGTGTGAGGGAGGTTAGGAAGCAAAGGTTTAAAGACTAATCCTTCCTAGCGTGGGGTTTCAAGCTTGCATGAGTAGCACCACAAGGGTTTCCAAGCTGCAACTTTAAAAATGGAGCCCATAATTCCAAGCAGGGATATCCTAAAAAAATATATATGTGGGGCATACAAGAACACATATGTAATAAATATATAAATTAGTCTCTTGGCTTATGAGAATTGTTTGTTTATTTCCATTTAACTTCTATTATTATTAATATATTTTATTGAGGAGTATAGCTAGATAGGCTCAAGGGCACTACTGGGAACTAGTTCACAGTAGTGCACTGCTGATCCTGAGCCCATTCTTCAATAAAGGATAGCAAAGGAACAAAGTGAATAAATGGAATTGAAAAGATGTTTAAAAATGCATGCTCTATCTGAATCTTGCAAGTTTAATTTTGATTGTATTGCCCTAAATGGTGTAATGAAGTGAAAGACAATTTAAACATATCTGTTTAAGTTCAGGCATGTCCCACTGCTCAGGAGCATGTTACTCACAACAAAAATATATGAAAACAAGTACAGGTAGCCCTCAGTTTACGCTGGGGTTAGGTCACAGAAGGAATGGTTGTAAATAGAAACCGTTGTAAATTGAAACCCAGTTTATAATGTAAATGGAAAGTGAGGGAGATAGGTTGCAGGCCCCTCTCAAAATTGTCATAAGTAACACCTAATACATTATTTTTAAAGCTTTGAAATGAAGACTTTAAATGCTAAACAGCATTATAAACCTAATAAAATAATCACACAACACAGACTTCACTTGCATTTTTCTGAAAACAGTTCTTCCTATGCATTCTAATCTGGACTGATTTATAGACAGGAAGATCTTGTTCCTTTGAAATCTGCTCGATAGCTCAGGTCTGGTTAAACTGATTAATTTCAGCTTACTTGGCTTTGCTGCAACACAAGCGGACAGCTCCACTTACTGGCTATTTTAATAAATGCACTGCTTCTCAATGCTCACATGACTGGAAAAAAAGGTTGTTATTCTGAAATGGTGTAAATTGAACCGTTGTAAAACGAGGGCAACCTGTATATATATATATATATATATATATATATATATATATATATATATATATATCATACATGAAAACATACACGTACACTGTACTTAAAGAAGGTAGACCACCCTAGATTTATGGTTTATCAGCATTTGGACTTCCTGGGGTAATCTATCTAAAGGAGTGAAAGAGCAGTTTTCCCCTTGAATGTGTATTCAATCCACACCCATATCATATTATACACCATAGGCCTGCAAAGACTCATGCTTACCTAAGAGTATTTCATTTTGTTTTTACCTTTCATATCTATTGCCATGATGGTGAATAATTTGTATGTATCTGCCAAAATATGTCATCATTCAGCTTATGGGCCATAAAACATTCTGTAACAATCTCTCTAGTCTCACCAGTTCCTATGTCATTTTATGTAGCCCATTCACTGAAGGCAAAAGCACATCCACCTCTTCAATCTTTAGCAAATAATCTATATTGAATATTACAAAAGTTTGAGGATATTTAGGAGAGTATTGCAAGACTGTCTGATTTATCAGAATACCCACTGTAAAGAAAATTAATTAAGGAGACTCATAACTTGTGCTTAAAACTTGACTTTTAATATATAGAGCCAGATTATGAGTGGAGCACAAACATTTGTGCGAGAGCGATAAGGGGTTTATATAGGGTGTTTACACTCATCGGGCTTATCTCTTGTATTATGAGTTGAAAGTATGAAAGAATGATTACCGTGACTTCAGAGCTCTAGTTAAAGGGACAGTCTAGTCAAAAATAAACTTTGATTCAGATAAGGCATGGAATATTAAACAGCTTACTTTTATCATCAATTTTGCTTTGTTCTATTTGTATTTTTAGTTGAAAACTAAACCTAGGTAGGCTCATACGCTAATTGCTTAGCATTTGAAGGCCGCCTCTTATCTGAATGCATTTGACAGTTTTTCCCATTTAGAGGGCATTAGTTCATGTGTGTCATATAGATACCATTGTGCTCATGCCCGTGAAGTTACCTAGGAGTCAGCACTGATTGGCTATAATGCAAGTCTGTCAAAAGAACTGAAATAAGGGGTAAGTCTGCCGATACATAGTTACAAGGTAATAACAGAGGTAAAAAGTGTATTAATGTAACTGTGTTGGTTTTGCCAAACTGGGAAATGGGTAATTAAGGGATTATCTATCTTTTTAAACAATACCAATTCTGGTGTAGACTGTCCCTTTAACTGTTTTGCAAAACAAAAAGTTACACAAAACACATTACAAAGTATAATTACACTCATTATATCACCATCTAATAAAATTTAGAAAAAAATATTGCACACAAAAGTTATAAGGGCTAAAAGATATGAGGGGGCATATTTATCAAGCTCGGTATGGAGCTTCATGCCCCGTGTTTCTGGCGAGTCTTCAGGCTCGCCGGAAACAGAAGTTATGAAGCAGCGGTCTAAAGACCGCTGCTCCATAACCTGTCCGCCTGCTCTGAGGCGGCGGACAGAAATTAACCCGATCGAATACGATCTGGTTGATTGACACCCCTTGCTAGCGGCCAATTGCCCGCAAATCTGCATGGGCGGCATTGCACAAGCAGTTCACCAGAACTGCTGGTGCAATGATAAATGCTGACAGCATTTATTGTACCAAAATACCATCAGATATATCAGATATATACTGTATAGAAATATTTATTTATGAATAAATAGAACATATTCTTCTATGTGAAGAACATTGGAAGGTGAAATATTCATATTTTCATGTTAGGTTAGTGCACATGAGACTATGCAATCGGGTTTGCATGAGAGCGGAGTCTCCATTGACTTCTATGCTGTAGTACGTGAACATGCACATGATATTGTAAGTTTGGCTTTTTGCACTCGTCGGTTTAGTGCACGAGTGAAAACAGTTTACTTTCAACGCGATAATACGAACAGAACTCGACACGCACAAAAAACTTACTTCTGATGCAATTAACACTCGAGGGGGAGCCATAATTAGCCTTCCACTTGTAATCTGGCCAAAAATGTGGAGTTAGTTGGATAATGCACACATTGACATAAATGTAATATGATAAATAATGTATTCATATGTTTGTAATAATCCCCTCTCACCATTCAGCAATCGCATTGCCGATTGTTAGTAAAACAGATCCTACTCTTTATCTCTTTTATCCTCTTTGCCTGAGAAAATTCGGCAGAGAACTGTGGCCAGGAGCTATTGCAGGCCAGCATCCAAAATGACTGATAATTGTGTTTATTGGTTAAAGCGTTATTATTACCTTGGGTCACAGAAGGCCAAGTTAGCCAAAATTATAACCAGCTCATAAAAGCCATATGTGATGCACAGTGGGAAGTTTTAACGTCATTAATGATGTCATTGTTACAATAACTGAGGGTCTTAAGGACTATGGGGCCGGTTTATCAAATGTCTGTCCGACATGATCCGATCAGCGGATCATGTCCGACAGACATCTCTGAATGCGGACAGCATTACGTTCTCCGCATTCAGCATTGCACAAGCAGTTCTTGTAAACTGCTAGTGCAATGTCGCCCCCTGCAGATTAGGGGGTGTCAATCAACCCGATCGTATTCGATCGGGTTGATTTCCAGGGATGTCTGTCCGCCTGCTCTTTAGACCACTGCTTCATAACTTGTGTTTCTGGCGAGCCTGAAGGCTCGCCAGAAACACAGGGCATCAAGCTTCATACGGAACTTGATAAATAGGCCCTTGAGAGTCCATTGGCCAATTAATGCCCTGGGATGAGGTGAGTGATGTGGGGTTAGGTGTTAATCTTTAACACACTCAAAATAGCCTGATACTCTTTGCTCAAGTTTAATTCATGATAGCTGTTGAGATAACTTAAATTGAATTCATGAAAAAATAAAATAAATTCACTGGTGTCTGAATACTGGTGGCATTTCTAGTAGTCCTGTAATAGCCTCTTCTAATAGAGGGGTCAAATGAAATGTTACAAATAATAAAATACTAATTGGAGAGTCAACAGAGGGTGTTGGTGAATCTTCCCTCTGGATTTATGGAAACCTTAACATAACCACTGTTCATGTATTATACTCTTGAAACTTACTGAGTGTCCATTTCATTAAAATGTTAACATTATCTGGTAGTGTCTTTAGCTGTCAACTGTCTGCAATAAAAGGTGTTCAGTACCTTCTATCTTGTTATAACTATATTAGGGATTGTTAGTAGCATTTATGTTACAGAAGTTATGAAAACGACTCCATTAAAGGAACATAATACTCTGTATTATATATTGTATATGCTAAATCACTTGAAACTGATGCAGTATAACTGTAAAAAGCTGACAGGAAAATATCACCTGAGCATCTCTATGTAAAAAAAGAAGATATTTTACCTCACAATTTCCTCAGCTCAGCAGACTAAGTTCTGTGTAGAAAAATATACTTCAGCTGCTGCCCAGCTGCAGGTAAAAAAAATAAAAAAAATGAAGAAATGAACAGCAGCCAATCAGCATCAGCAGTGTTGAGGCCATGAACTCTTTTACTGTGATCTCAACTCTCATGAGATTTCATAGTAAACTTCCTTAAACTGAATAGGGAAATAAAATGAGTGTGCATGATGCTCACTCACTTAGCTGTCCTGGGACAGACATACTGATTTGCTGCTTAAAGTCCTTTGCGATGGGGTTTGAATACTTAGAACATTTTGAGGTAAAATATCTTTCTTTTTTACATAGAGATGTTCAGGTGATATTTTCTAGTCAGCTTTTTTTCAGCTATGCTGCATCACTTTCAAGTGTTTCAACAGTTGGGTATCATGGCCCTTATAAAAATGAGACAACTTCCACTGCTGTATTTATAGATATGACTTATCCTAGAAAGAAAAAGCTATTATGTTGGAGATAAAAATATTAATTTGTCAAAGAACAAAAAGCTATAATAGCATTTTGGAAAAATAATCTTTTTGATTAAATAAAAAAAAAAAATGTTTTCCATGTCTGTAAGAATTTGGATTGAAAGAGATGTCCCTTTAAATAATTGCCCCTTTAATCTGTATCATTTTCTTTATAGCTATTTTATGTGTTAAGATTTATTTAGGATTTGCTATGCTTTACAATGACATTTTGTTTATACAGTATTGCTTTTTTAAAGATTTCACAGCTACTCCACAGTTTTTACTGTCTTGAGAATGGAGATAATTTTATTTCAATCGCTTTCTTGTCTGACAGCTGGATTTCATTACAATCTTTACTTTGCACTTAACTTCATTTTGTTTTAATAAATATGCTACCACCGTAAATTAAAAAAAAAAGCAACACTAGAAACTAAAGCAAGAGAAGGCAATAACAGTTTAGTATGGCTCTAAAGCTTTTGTGGATTGCTCCCTGGGATAGCTAAGAACATACAGGTCGATTCTCAGATATTAGTGTACTCGTTACATTCCGTGACAGTGGCGCAATACCGTTTGATTGTAAGGATCTTCTAGAAGGTGCCCTTTGGCGTGTTTAATATTAAAAGGTTGTGCTTGAAAAAATCACTATCATTAAAGAGAAATGCAGGACACATATAAAACAAATTATAGCACATGACTTCTGACTTTAAAACGTTCAGGGCTTGACCTGGTTTAATAAGGTTTAAAATGCAAAGCTCTAAGTTTGCAGGATTTGAACACAAAATATGACAAAGAAATTAGTGTTTTTGGCGAAAGTAGAATTCCAATTTTCAGAATAAATGCACATCTCTTAAAATAGCATCGGTCAGCAGTTTGAAAAACACTGATTTATAAGGTCTAACATTTTAAATCTAAGGCTGTGGAACTCTATAGTTTGGTTGTGGATTCTGGCTACTTCAAGTACAAGGTCTGTACTGCCTGTGTTTGGAATGGAAGTGATTCTGGGATGGAGTTGTGATGATGTCACCTCTCAGGGAAAGCAGAACTTAAAGGGATATGAAACCCAAAAGTTTTCTTTTGTGAGTGAGAAAGAAAATACAATTTAAAAAAAGTTTCCAATTTACTTCTATTATCACATTTGCTTAGTTCCCATGGTATTCTTTGTTAAATAGATACCTACTAGATAGTAGGAAATAGTGTTGTCATCTAATGCTCTTGCAAATGAATAACATTCTTGCAAAACTTCTGCAATATAGTGCTCCCGATACATGCATGCTCCTGAGCTTACGTCCCCTTTATTGTTTTTCTTTTCAACAAAGGATACAAAGAGAACTAAGAACATTTCATAATAGAAGTAAATAGGAAAGTTGTTTAAAATCAGGTCCCTTTAAAAAATGGGAAAGGAAAAACAGGACTGATTTTACATCTTAGAATGGAATGATTGGTATGCATTTCAAAATATATCAAGCTGTAATATACACAGCTGCCTTTATCTTAGGACTAACTTTATACAGTAGTATTACACAGAGAATCCTACAATTCCACTAGAGGTCCTCTAGATAATAGCAGCCTCATTTACCCATTTACAGGGCCATGATACCCAAATGTTGAAACACTTGAAAGTGATGCAGCATAGCTTTAAAAAGCTGACTAGAAAATATCACCTGAACATCTCTATGCAAAAAAGAAAGATATTTTACCTCAAAAGTTCCTCAGTAGCCACATTCCATTGTAAAGGACTTCTAAGCAGCAAATCAGTATGTCTGTCCCGGGACAGCAGAAGGAGCGAGCTTTCTAGAACACTCATATTATTTCCCTATTCAGTTTAAGGAAGTTTACTATGAAATCTCTTGAGAGTTAAGTCAAATCTCATGAGATCACAGTAAAAGAGTTCATGACCTCAGCACTCTTGATGCTGATTGGCTGCTGTTCATTTCTTCTTCTTTTTTTTTTACCTGCAGCTGGGCAGCAGCTGAGTATAACTTTTTACACAGAACTTACTCTGCTGAGCTGAGGAGATATATTTTACCTTTTTTATATAGAGATGCTCAGGTGATATTTTCCTGTCAGCTTTTTACAGTTATACTGCATTAATTTCAAGTGATTTAGCATATGACTATTATGTCCCTTTAAGTTTGAGAATGGCAATTAAAAAAATAAATAAAATATATATATATATATATATATATATATATACTCAACAGGAGTGGTGGTCCATAATGGCACTCTGGGCATTACCCCTTCACCAGCAACAATACATTTAGCATACTTTAGTGGATAAACACAGGGGGGTAAAGTGCTGCTCAGGAGCTGCAGAGAACTGCTGGTGAGCAAATCAGCAGCACTAGTTACACAGTTGGGTGCAACTAGCACTGCTAAATATTTTGTACTCAGGACCAGCCATTCTCTGCAGCTTCCAAGAGAAAAAACCTTAGAAGAAAGAAAATGCAGGTTATGCTTTTCATAATTTTTATGTGTTAGCTTTTAAAATGCATTAATAAAACCCTTTCATAAAAGTGTCCTGATCATATATTGTCATTGTGATTTATCCACGTAGATATAGGGCAAAATATATCATGATTGCAGGTGTTTGCAAGTAGAGAACCTGTCCACCTGTGAAATTTAACATTGTACAACCAATTGCGTGACAGCAGGGTATAGTCCACCTGTGAACTTTAACATTGTACAACCAATTGCGTGAGAGCAGGGTATAGTCCACCTGTGAACTTTAACATTGTACAACCATTTGCTTGAGAGCAGGGTATAGTCCACCTGTGAACTTAAACATTGTACAACCAATTGCGTGACAGCAGGGTATAGTCCAACTTTGAACTTTAACATTGTACTACCAATTGCGTGAGAACAGGGTATAGTCCACCTGTGAACTTTAACATTGTACAACCAATTGCTTGACAGCAAGGTATAGTCCACCTGTGAACTTTAACATTGTACAACCAATTGCGTGAGAGCAGGGTATAGTCCACCTGTGAACTTTAACATTGTACAACCAATTGCTTGACAGCAGGGTATAGTCCACCTGTGAACTTTAACATTGTACAACCAATTGCTTGACAGCAGGGTATAGTCCACCTGTGAACTTTAACATTGTAAAACCAATTGCGTGAGAGCAGGTTATAGTCCACCTGTGAAATTTAACATTGTACAACCAATTACGTGACAGCAGGGTATAGTTCACCTGTGAACTTTAACATTGTACAACCAATTGCATGAGAGCAGGTTATAGTCCACCGGTGAAATTTAACATTGTATAACCAATTGCGTGAGAGCAGGGTATAGTCCACCTGTGAAATTTAACATTGTAAAAAAACAATTGTGTGAGAGCAAGGTATAGTCCACCTGTGAAATTTAACATTGTAAAACCAATTGCGTGAGAGCAGGATATTTTAATCACTCCAAAAGAGTGACTTATGCTTTCTATATATGCTACACTATTTTTTAATTGCAAATATCCCCTTGTAGACTGCATAGTTTATTGCTAACAAAAACACTAGCTTTTGTAAAATCTGAGTGAGATTCATTGTGTGCTGATCTTGTTATGTTCAGCATTATATCAATTAAAAAAACAATCGGCTAGATTACGAGTTGTGTGTTAGGTTTAAAAAGCAGCGTTAAAAAAATAGGATTGAGCTGGCATTCTATTGGCTGTTCCAATCAGCCAATAGAATGCCAGTTCAATTCTATTGGCTGATTGCATCAGTCAATAGGATTTTTTCTACCTTAATTCCGATTGGCTGAATTCTATCAGCCAATCGGAATTGAAGGGACGCCATCTTGGATGACGTCATTTAAAGGAACCTTCATTCTGTGTTTAGCCGTCGGAAGAAGAGGATGCTCTGTGTTGAAAGTCTTGAAGATGGACCCGCTCCACGCCTGATGGATGAAGATAGAAGATGCCGCCTGGATGAAGACTTCTGCCCGTCTGGAGGACCACTTCCCCGGCTTGGATGAAGACTTCTCCCGGCTTCGTTGAGGACTTCGGCCCAGCTGGGTGAAGACGTCTCCCAGTAAGGTGATCTTCAGGGGGTTAGTGTTAGGTTTTTTAAGGGGGGATTGGGTGGCTTTTAGAGTAGGGTTGGTTGTGTGGGTGGTGGGTTTTAATGTTGGGAGGAAATTGTAATTTTTTTTTCAGGTAAAAGAGCTGATTACTTTGGGGCAATGCTCCGCAAAAGGCCCTTTTAAGGGCTATTTGTAATTTAGTGTAGGGTAGGGCTTTTTTATTTTGGGGGGGCTTTTTTATTTTGTTAGGGGACTTAGATTAGGTGTAATTAGTTTAAAAATCTTACAATTTCTTTATTATTTTCTGTAATTTAGTGGGGGGGGGGTTTGTACTTTAGATAATTTTATTTAATTGTAATTAATTTTATTTAATTTAATTGTAGTGAAGTGTTAGGTGTAATTGTAACTTAGGTTAGGTTTTATTTTACAGGTAAATTTGTCTTTATTTTAACTAGGTAGTTATTAAATAGTTAATAACTATTTAATAACTATTGTATCTAGTTAAAATAAATACAAAGTTGCCTGTAAAATAAAAAATAAACCCTAAGCTAGCTACAATGTAACTATTAGTTATATTGTAGCTAGCTTCGGGTTTATTTATAGGTAAGTATTTAGTTTTAAATAGGAATTATTTAGTTAATTGTAGTAATTTTATTTAGATTTATTTAAATTATATTTAAGTTAGGGGGGTTAGGGTTAGACTTAGGTTTAGGGGTTAATAACTTTATTATAGTGGTGGCGACGTTGGGGGCGGCAGATTAGGGGTTAATAAATATAATGTAGGTGTCAGCGATGTTGGGGGCAGCAAATTAGGGGTTCATAAGTATAATGTAGGTGGCGGCGGTGTTCGGAGCGGCAGATTAGGGGTTAATAATATAATGTAGGTGTCAGCGGTGTCGGGGGCTGCAGATTAGGGGTTTATAAGTTTAAGATTAGGGGTGTTTAGACTCGGGGTTCATGTGAGGGTGTTAGGTGTAGACATAACTTTTATTTCCCCATAGGAATCAATGGGGCTGCGTTAGGAGGTAAACGCTGCTTTTTTGCAGGTGTTAGGTTTTTTTTCAGCCGGCTCTCCCCAATTGATTCCTATGGGTAAATCGTGCACGAGCACGTTTTACCAGCTCACCACTAACGTAAGCAGCGCTGGTATTGAGGTGAGATGTGGAGCAAAATTTTGCTCTACGCTCACTTTTTTGCGGTTAACGCCGGGTTTGTATAAACCAGTAATACCATCGCTGTCTGTAAGTGAGCGATGAGCATAAACTGCTCGTTAGCACCGCATAGCTTCTAACGCAAAACTCATAATCTAGCCGTATGTGAGCATAAAAACATACATTTAATGTTATAATGTGTACGTTTTTTTTTACAACAGTAATTTATATTTTCTAAGTAGTTATTAAAATAACATAAAGCGATATTTGTAATGGATGGCAGGGCAAATCAAATATTTATTCTGCTGCTGATTTGGTGATAGGTTATGTGCATTAGAATACAATATATGCACTTGTTTCCCACTCATTTCTTGCTATTTCTGGCAATTGATATTTCTGAACTTTGTTGTTGTTGTGATTTCTTTTTATTAATAAGATATTTATACAAGAAAAGTAAAAATAAAAATTGTAACTGTAAAAAAAAGGGAGGTGTTTTAAGAGGGCCCTCCTACTTCTTTATATGCTGATTATGCCAAGCAACTCTCGCCACCACTGATACATAGCCTGGTGTTCCATGGTCCGTCGGAACGATCTAGCATTCACTAATGAAATATGGAGATGCCCAGTAAATCTTCTATTTTGCTGAAGGGCCTAGAGGGGTTTTGGTTCCCACATTTAACCCTTGATTTACACTGTCTACGTAATATTTCCAAAGCAATGCATTATATAATAAATGTGTTTGGTTTTGTTTTAAGCCTTTAGATTAAAAACATAAAATTAATTTACTCTGAAGGGTCAAATCAAGTCGGCTCTGCTTTGGAGCTCTGCTCTTGCTCTTCATTAGTGGGAACAGCACTGGACAATCATTTACATGTGCAATGATAAATCACTACTGCAAACACTGGAGAGACAGGTTCCATCGGAGCAAACCTTGTCCATCCATCTAATGATATGGCCATATGGAGTTCTTTAGGACTTCATTTGTTTGTAATATCAATTGGACTATAATGGATGTCATGCATGGATTATCCTTGGTAGGGAGGATTCTCTACAAACTTAATCATTTTCCAACTGACCATTACCATATTAATTTCCAATATATAGCCATTTTTGTTGAAATACTTGTCTACAATAATACAAATAAGTGTTGTATTTCTGCTGACTAAACTATAAGAAGGAAAGCAGCAGGAATTCAATTCCTACAACCATCATGCACAAAATATACCATAGCATGTTATCAGTCAGTAAACATTAAAGGCTAATTTTGTGCATAACCTTTCAAACTCTTGAAAATGTACCTATGGATCTTTAGCAGAAGTGGTTATAGATCACAGAAACTTGTGTGCTTTCAAAGGTTCCGTCTAACCTATATTTAAAGGCTTGAAGTTGGTAATGATGTGGGGGTCATAATTTTCTATTACTTGTTTCTGCTTTTCTTATTTAAATCACATTTCCCTCCATTTCCCTTTCTCCCTTTACTGAGTAGAGTGAAGGGTGTAAATAGAATTGTTATTGTTTAACCCCTTAATGACCACAGCACTTTTCCATTTTCTGTCCGTTTGGGACCAAGGCTATTTTTACATTTTTGCGGTGTTTGTGTTTAGCTGTAATTTTCCTCTTGCTCATTTACTGTACCCACACATATTATATACCGTTTTTCTCGCCATTAAATGGACTTTCCAGAGATACCATTATTTTCATCATATCTTATAATTTATTTTTAAAAAAAATATAAAATATGAGAAAAAAATGGAAAAAAAACACTTTTTCTAACTTTGACCCCCAAAATCTGTTACACATCTACAACCCCCAAAAAACACCCATGCTAAATATTTTCTAAATTTTGTCCTGAGTTTAGAAATACCCAATGTTTACATGTTATTTGCTTTTTTTGCAAGTTATAGGGCCATAAATACAAGTAGCACTTTGCTATTTCCAAACCATTTTATTCAAGATTAGCGCTAGTAACATTGGGACACTGATATCTTTCAGTAATCCCTGAATATCCCTTGACATGTATATATTTTTTTTTAGAAGACATCCCAAAGTATTGATCTAGGCCAATTTTGGTATATTTCATGCCGCCATTTCACCGATAAATGCGATTAAATACAAAAAATCGTTCACTTTTTCACAAACTTTCGGTTTCTCACTGAAATTATTTAAAAACAGCTTGTGCAATTATGGCATAAATGGTTGTAAATTTTTCTCTGGGATCCCCTTTGTTCAGAAATAGCAGACATATATGGCTTTGGCATTGCTTTTTGGTAAATAGAAGGCCGCTAAATGCCGCTGTGCACCACACGTGTATTATGCCCAGCAGTGCAGGGGTTAATTAGGGAGCTTGTAGGGAGCTTGTAGGGTTAATTTTAGCTTTAGTGTAGTGTAGCAGACAACCCAAAGTATTGATCTAGGCCCATTTTGGTATATTGCATGCCACCATTTCACCGCCAAATGCGATCAAATAAAAAAAAAAAGTTCCCTTTTTCACAAACTTTTTGTTTCTCACTGAAATTATTTACAAACAGTTTGTGCAATTATGGCATAAATGGTTGTAAATTTTTCTCTGTGATCCCCTTTGTTCAGAAATAGCAGACACATATGGCTTTGGCGTTGCTTTTGGTACTTAGGCCGCTAAATGCGCATCACACGTATTATGGCTAGCAGTGAAGGGGTTAATTAGGTAGCTTGTAGGGAGCTTGCAGGGTTAATTTTAGCTTTAGTGTAGAGCTTAGCCTCCCACCTGAAACATCAGACCCCCTGATCCCTCCCAAACAGCTCTCTTCCCTCCCCCACCCCACAATTGTCCCCGCCATCTTAAGTACTGGCAGAAACTCTGCCAGTACTAAAATAAAAGCTATATTTGGGCTTTTTTTTTTTAAGAAAAGGCATATTTACATATGCTGCTCTGTAGGACCCCCCTTTAGCCCCCAACCTGACTGATCCCCCACCAAACAGCTCTCTAACTCTCCCCCTCTGCCTTAATGGCCGCCATCTTGGGTACTGGCAGCTGTCTGCCAGTACCCAGTTTAGAATAAAATTGCTGATATTTTTTGTTTTCTCCCCTTTTCTGTAGTGTAGCTCCCTGCCCCACCAAAGACCAACCCCCCACCCCCTCCTAGATACTTCCGATTTATATATATATATTTAATTTAAATACCCCTTTCTCAAACTTTTGAAAGTTACAGTTTCTGTAGTGTAGCGTTCCCACCCGCTCCCGCCCCGTGCACGCGCCCGCCCGCCACCCCCCGTGCGCGCCCCCATCGGCCCTGCCCCCGATCCCGCCCCCCTCTACATTACCGGGCCCATCGATGGCCGCCCACCCGCCTCCCAAGTCGGCTCCCACCCACCAATGATACCGGCCATCGATGTCCGGTGCAGAGAGGGCCACAGAGTGGCTCTCTCTGCATCGGATGGCCATCTAGAGTTATTGCAGGATGCCTCCATATCGAGGCATCACTGCAATAACCGGAAAGCAGCTGGAAGCGAGCAGGATCGCTTCCAGCTGCTTTCCACACCGAGGACGTGCAGGGTACGTCCTCAGGCGTTAACTGCCTTTTTTTTGAGGACGTACCCTGCACGTCCTCGGTCGTTAAGGGGTTAAAAATATAGATAATCCCTTTATTCCCCAATTTTGCATAACCAACATAGTTATATTAATCTATGTTTTATCTCTGTGATAACCTTGTATCTAAGCCTTTGCAGACTGCCCCGTTATCTCAGTGCTTTTGACAGACAGGCAGTTTAGCCAATCAGTACAGACTCATAAATAACTCCATGGGAGTGAGCACAATGTTATCTATATGACGCACATGAACTAGTACTGTCTAACTGTGAAAAACTTTCAAAATGCTCTGAGCTAAGAGGTGGTTTTTCGATGGTTTAAAAATCAGTTTGACCCTACCTAGGTTTAGCTTTTCAAAAATACCACCAAGGGAACAAAGCAAATTTAATGATAAAAGTCAATTGGAAAGTTGTTTAAAATTGCATGCCCTATCTGAATCATGAAAGTTTAATTTTGACTAGACTGTCCCTTTAAATAGTCCTGCTGTTCCTTCCGTGCTGTGATATTTAAAGACTTGAAAATCCCAACTCCAAGAATACCTTAGAAGTTCTACTAATTATAAAATAGCAAAAGTAAAGAAGTTTATTTTTCTCCTCAGAGCCTTAATATGAGCTCAACTGCAAAACTTTCAGGTATAGATATTCATTTGTCATCGCAAGAATATGACATACACAGGAACAAATACTCTCATGTAATCTGCTCCTTTCCAACCTGCTGTTATTTGTAATATTGCTCACGCAATTGATAATATCCTTTATCTTAACCTGTTCCTTGTATACTGAGTGATCTTTTATAAAATGCATCTATAACTCTTTTTTCTACAGTGTTTCCTTACAACTCCTGAATCTGTAAAAACAAATCAAACCACTACATCTTGTACAATACCAAAAATGAAAATCTATTTATAAAAGAAGATCAATGGCAACTGATATTATCTTGCAGACTTATGGGACAGGCAGTGTTTTCTACAATCATATTTCACATTTCCAATATATAGTTGTATTTGAACCAGGTACCTCCAACAAGACAATGTCTCCCTAACCAGGTGATAGCTAGCTTACTCCTTCTTTACTGTATGAATTTATTATATTACACAACAAACATAGCTAGAAATAAATAAGAAAAAAATCAAATGAAAATAAAGCTTCTCCCTCAGGAAAGTAACTCTTGTTCTAATGCAAAAGCAAGCAAACGAACAGCAAAAAGCAGGGGAATATTGATTTTTGATTAACATGCAGGGCGGCCTACACCGCATCCTGATCTCAGACCGCTGTAATTCAGCCGCAGTTCAATACAAGCAAATCTGGCAAACTCGTAGGGGGAAGGAGGTGGGGAAGGTAGAGAAAAAAATAAAAATAAAAAGATTATCTCTCTGAATTCTCAAAAATCCATATATAGATGAGGGACATTAAGAGAGTGAACGCAACATTCATTTCAGATCCAGCTGTAATGACTGGATGATGATTAATGTTCGTGAAGACAGGATGCATGCCAAATTGAGCTTCCATTGTGAAATGTCAACTATTTGTTGAATTTTAAGAATAACCTGTCCGATTTCATTGCTGTATTTTATTTTGTTGAAACAAAAAAATCAAGATACCATAGATTATTAGACAACAAAAGCCCTTAACAAATGACTAATTGCAAATCTATTCATTTTTTCTTGACATTTGCATGTTAGAATAATGATGAATGGCAAAATGTAAAGAATCGATGTGGACATCTTTTGCTTGTGTATTTTTAAATTTAATTTATCCGCTCTCTCTCTCTTGTTTTTATCTCTTTTTCCTTCTTTATCCCTGGCCCTATCTCTCTCTAATTCTGTCCTGCCATAATCTTAAAGGGTCATGAAACACTACATTTATATAGAGCATACAATAAAAAAAACTTTCCAATTTACTTCTGTTAGCTTGCTTGTTGTGTATTCTTGTTGAAGAGCATACCTAGATAGGTAGCACACACAAAGGCGGCTTTAAGGTTCATGAAACCTTAGGCAAAATTAAAATATGAGGTCCCATATATTTAATACCTATTATGGGCTAGATTATGAGTGGAGTGCAAAATTCCACTTTGCGAGCGAGATATTTGCGCTCCACTCAGTAATACCGTTGCACACAAGTGTTCACTTGTATTACTAGTAAAGCGAAATGCGAGTGTGACCTCGTGTTCGCATTGCATGGAGGCTTTGATCTCACAAGAGAATGCTTCCATAGGCTCGTTCTGATGCCAATATGTTTATATATGTATATACACATATTAACACATACATGTATATGTATATAAGCATATACATATATATAACAGTTTAAACACAGTCCCCATAGACTTAAATGTAAAGACACTTTTCAGTACCTTTTTTTTTCTAACACCCCCACATCCCCTCACTTTAACCATTGCTTTGTGCACTTATTAAAAAAAATATAGATGCTTATAAGTTTTATTTAAAAAAAAATGAACAGTACACATTATTTTGGGGGAAAATTAGGGGACATTTATTTAATTAACCAAAGGTCTGACCTCTGAATTTGAGTGCAAAGTGCTTCCGTGAGCTTGTGATAGCATTAAACAGCCACGCCTAATGCCTCACGTTAACTTTGCGCTCTACTTGTAATCTAGCCCTGTTTTGCATTGTGTACCTAGTTGTGTATAATACTTTTTCGCTATTTTTTTATTTGTTTAAATACTTTGTTTTGGCATTCCATTCCACCAAATATCTCAATAATATGGACTTAAACTTTCATGACAGAGCATACAATAAAAAAAAAACACTTTACTTATATCAAATTGTACACAGTCTTTTTATATGCACACTTTCTGATGTACCAGCTAATACTGAGCATGTGCAAAGATTCAGAGGGGTCAATTTATTAAGCTCCATACGGAGCTTGATGCCCTGTGTTTCTGGGGAGCCTGAAGTTATGAAGCAGCGTTTTAAAGAGAGGGGGAGAGAAAGAGCAAAAGAGAGGGAGAGAGAGAGCAAAAGAGAGGGGGAGAGAACAAAAGAGAGGGGGAGAGAGCAAAAGAGAGGGGGGAGAGAGAAAGCAAAAGAGAGGGGGGAGAGAGAGCAAAAGAGAGGAGTAGAGAGAGAGCAAAAGATAGGGGGAGAGAGAGAGAAAAAGATAGGGGGAGAGAGAGCAAAAGAGAGGGAGAGAGAGAGAGCAAAAGAGAGGGGGAGAGAGAAAGCAAAAGAGAGGGGGGAGAGAGAGAGCAAAAGAGAGGGGGTCTGAGAGCAAAAGAGAGGAGATGAGAGAGTGGGGTGTTAGGTTTTTGTCTACTCTTTTTTTCTCTATTGGCTTTTATGGGGGAATACATGAACGTGCACACGATATTCTAAATTTGGCTTTTTGCCCTTGTGTTAGCGCAAGCGTGAAAACAGTTTACTTTCAACTCGTAATATGAGCATAACCCGACAAGCGCAAAAAGCTTACTTCTAGCACAATTAACGCTCTAGCGGAAGTGTTAATTTTCGCTCCACTGTTAATCTGGCTCTAAATCAGTCATATTTCTCTGTATTTTTAAATATGTTTTATTGAATTAGATTAACCCAAAAATCCACAATGCGGTGTAGCAGATTCACCATCATCCTCTACAGACTCACCTATTTGTAAGTAATTCTCCAGAAAAATTAAAGAGAGTGATGGGTAAGCTTTAACAAACGGTTGCATAGAATAAAAAAGGAAAAATGTGATGTATAATGCATTTCCGTTACTTGTTTTGCCAAGTGTAATGGCTTTTACTATTAGTGACATTTGAATAAAAACATTGTTAGTGTCTTAAATTACTTTTCTTAATTAAAAAAATCTGCGTTAATTGCAATTAAACATCTAATATACATTTGCGGATTAAAACATTAGCTTTGAGAAGACATAAAATAAAAGATTTTAAATGTGTAGTGTCATTTCAGTGTAAACACATATTTAAGCTGATGAAATGAAGTTCTTTGTATAATTATATGGTTGCAAGGATTTTAACAAATGTAATGCTTGTTTGAAATTTATGCTAAAATTTACACAATCATGCGCGACAGGGAAGAAACATCTCCTAAATGTCTCCAGATTCTCTGCTTTCTTTAGCCTTTGTGGTGATTTGCGAGCATATTTTCCTGTTTACAATAGCAGATGTAACAACATTGCCTAGCATGGATTAGCCTGCAGAGAGGACGGCTATTAATATATTTTAAAGGGACGTTAAACATTAAATAAATACTAGTTAGAATGATGCATTCAAGGAAAAGACTAGTCTGAGTATAACATGTAGATGTATTTTTTATAGTTTTATTAGTTGCTTAAATATAGACAAAATAAGTAAAAGTTTTAGGGATATATTTATTATAGTGTGAGCAGACATGATACAATGTAGCAGATCATGTCCACTGCACATCGATAAATGCCGCCATCATGCGCTGTCAGCATTTATCATTGCACCAGTAATTCTTGTGAACTGCTGGTGCAATGCCGCCCCCTGCAGATTTTCAGCCAATTGGCCGCTAGTAGGAAGTGTCAATCAACCCGATATGGAGCTTGATAAATATGCCCCTTAGTGTCTATAAAACAAAGGGAGCTGCAATGTTGTAACTTAGGTTACCGTCCCTGCAGTGGCCAATTAGGAACAGTTATAAATAGGTCACTAGCATGTGCAGCCAATGGCTGTGTGGAATATAACAGTGTTCTGCTCTTCCATTTGTAACAGGAACTAAAAAGCTCACAATTTCAGAGTGGAATTACAGGAAAAGGGGACAAAATAAATAATGAAAGTATATTGCAATTTTATATATTTGATTTATAATTTTATATTACCATATCAAAGTGTTTAATGTCCCTTTAGTGTAAACGCTTTACTTCAGATTGGGCCTACAGTTTATCTTTATTTTCCATTTTAAAGTTAAAATACCACTTGGGAGCTGCAGAGAACTGTTGGTCCTGAGAGGAACTACAAGTCACCCAACCAGTAGTGGTACTCACACAGATGGATCATGCGACTGATTGGATCAGCAGCAACTTCAACTAGGAACTAGCAGTACTGTGCGGCACGTAATCTTTTTTCATTATTATGCCCATTTAAGCTAAAAAGTGTTAAAATAGTTGCACAGAAAAAAATGAAGGTAAAGATGTTTAAGTTGATAACGGCAATATCAGGGAATTAATATTTATCACAGCCCACTCCTAAGGACAGATTTCTCAGTTGCTGATACAGTTCTACTGGTGAGCAGGAATATGCCTCCACTAGCATGAAAACAAAAAAATGTATTTTTCCATTTAACATGGCCTTGTTTCTAGATTTCAAGCAAACTCCTTTTATAGTAAGAGCCTTCATATTGCCTTTACCATCAGTATGATGCATTATGATACGTTTATTGATCCCATGTATAGCAATCAAGTGTATGTTAGCTGACTATAAATAATTATTATAATAATGATGATAGTAATTCTCTCATATTGCATTTTATGTATACTGACTATGAAGTCTACCTGTTCCCGCTCAATCCTACAGTGACCTTGGTCCATTAATGGCTGATGAGTAGGGCAGATATGTAGAGTAAAATACATAGATAAAATCCTGCTTAGCTGAACACAGCTAGCGATTGGTGGGGTTGTGTGACTGCCTCTGTTGATTGACTCACCTCTGATTCTGTTATTTGCGTGTATTTGTATGTGTATACGCATATACAAATGTATGTGTACATATGTATTTAGGCATGTATGAATACCAGCACATACATATGTACACACATACAGTCATAGCCAAAAATATTGACACCCCTGCATTTCTGTCAGATAAAGCACCACTTCGCCCAGAAAATTGTTGCAATTACAAATGTTTAGGCATTCTCATATTTATTTCTTTTGTTTGTATTGGTATGACACAAAAAAGTGGAGGAAAAAAAAAGCCAAATCTGGCACATTCCACGCAAAACTCGAAAAATGGATTCGAAAAAATTATTGGCACCTTCTCAAAATTGTAAGAAATAATTGCATTCCAAGTTTGTGATGCGCCTGTAATTTGTAATTAAACTCACCTGTATCAATTAACAGGTGCTGACAATATAGAAATCACACCGGCAACCAGTTAAAATGGTGAAAAATTTACTCAACCTTTCTGTTGTGTCTCTCTGTGTGCCACACTGAGCATGGAGAAGAGAAAGAGCAGCAAAGAAGTGTCTGAGGATTTGAGAACAAAATTTGTGGAAACGCATGGATAATCTTAAGGTTACAAGTCCATCTCGAGAGATCTTAATGTCCCTGTGTCCATTGTGCGCAACATTGTCAAGAAGTTTATAGCCCGTGGCCATTTTTTATTTTTAATGGGCAGTAAAAGAGCAGAATTCCCTTTTAAGGGCAATGCCTATACAAATGCCATTTTCAGGGCAATTGGTAGATTAGGTTTAACAACTTTATTTTTATTTTGTGGGTTTGGGGGGTGGGGGTTTGTATACTGTGGGAGTGTTTGATTTTCTTTTTAGCAAAAGAGCTGTTAACTTTAGGGCAATGCCCTACAAAAGACCCTTTTAAGGGCCCTTGGTAGTTAATTATAGATTAGAGGGGTTTTTTTAAATTGGGGTGTTTTTTTAATACGAGGTATTAGAAAAGGAGTAATTTTATTGTTTTGGATAACTAGTCTACCTAGTTAAACTAAATACATACTTACCTGTGAAATAAAAAGTAAAACCTAAGCTAGCTACAATATAACTACTAGTTATATTGTAGCTAGCTTAGGTTTTATTTCACAGGTAAGTATGTATTTAGCTTTAAATAGATATTATTTAGTTAATAATTGTAACTTTAATTTAGCTCTATTTTTATTATGTCAAAGTTAAGGGGTGTTAGGTTTAGGGGTTAATAATATATAATTTAGGTTGTTGCAATGTAGGGGGGGTGCAGTTTAGGAGTTAATAGGTTTAGTTAGTGTCGGCGATGACGGGGAACGGCGGTTTAGGGGTTAATGCTTTATTTAGTGATTTAGTTAGTGTTGGCGATGTTTGGGAACTGCGGTTTAGGGGTTAATAGGTTTAGGTAGTGTTGGCGATGTGGGGGGTGCGGTTTAGGGGTTAATAGGTTTAGTTAGTGTCAGCGATGTCCGGGAATTGCTGTTTAGGGGTTAATACTTTATTTAGTAATTTAGTTAGTTTTTGGCGATATTTAGGAACGGCGGTTTAGAGGTTAATAGGTTTAGGTAGTGTTGGCAATGTGGGGGGAGTGCGGTTTAGGGATTAATAGGTTTAGTTAGTGTCGGCAATGTCGGGGAACGGCGCTTTACGGTTAATAAGTTAACTTTATTTAGTGATTTAGTTAGTGTCGGCGATGTGGGGGGGGCCTGCGGTTTAGGGGTTAATAGGTTTAGGTAGTGTTGGCGATGTGGGGGATGGCACTTTAGGGGTTAATAGCTTTATTTAGTGGGTGGCGGCAGCGGTTTTACACAATTTTGTTTCGGCTTTCGCCGGCACATTAGTTACGTTAAATTAAATCATTTTTTCGGATCCTTTCGTTTTTTGGATCCATTCTTTATTCATATGCATTATTCTATAACTTAGTTATAAATAGAATAATGCATATGAAATAAGAATGGATCCGAAAAAATGAACGGATTCAAAAAAACAAACGGGTCCAAAACCGATTTAACGGAACGTAACTAATTTGCTGAAACTATTTTTTTTTAAAACTTAACTAAACTAATTTGCTGAAACAAATTTTTTTTTTAACTAATTAAAAACGAAACGAAACAAATTTTTCAGCGGCGCACATATCTACTAAATTCTCTGGTACATACTAAGTTAAATAACATGGGATGATCAGAAATAAACCTGAAAGGATTTTCAAGCACCTGCTAATACTTTAGTTCAATGGGCCGGCCATGTGCCTGGTTTGCAGACAGATCATGTCCGAGCCTGCAGTGCTATGTCTGAGACGTGGCTCTCGAGCTCGGTGGCTTGAGATTTTTGTTTTATCAGCATCCTCTGCAGCTGAATGAAGCCTAAGGCTTATCCCAGCCATGTAACTTGCAGAAAGGCTTCTAATTGATGATATGCCCTCTGGCCAGGGCTCCCTGTAATCATTTAGCAGGCAAATTGGTCAGAACAGAGACAAAAATGATCTGTTTGGTGTTGCTTAGAAATGTAGCAGTTTTCTTAACCCTTCAATAACCAAAGAAAGCAAAAGTCTGCGCACATCTGCCTTAGTTATATACTACTGATATTCTGAGTACAGTGTAATGGCACAGTATTTAATTAATACGTTTATTTATTTATTTATTTATTTGTTTGTTTGCTTAGGAAAGAAAAAAATGTGGAATTAGTAACAGTGACAACATTTCTATGGGGTCTTCAGTTATTAAATTAACTCAGAGATTACTCAAGCACTCCTGTACAGTAAATATAATCTTAAGTATTTTCTATGTTATTTTATAGGGTAGATACTATAAATGAATAAAACTTACAAAATGGAATGGATTGGGTGACATTTCTGTCTTGTCAGTTTCACACTCCGAGCACTTGGAGATATGCTATAAAAATCTGGGCTGAACCTCTCTGTCCAGATGAGTTGTGATGAATCTTCCATAGGAAACCATAAGGATTGCTGCCTGTTCAACAATCCGCCCACATTGCCAGTGAATACCGATCTCTACAGCAGTGTGAAGTGGATATGTTTTCACAACATGTGCGTTCACTAAATGTAAACTGGGTTATGGTTTTACCTTTAGTAACAGTTAGTAGATATGTACAGTTTTACTGTGCATTTAGTAGATTTTACAATTGCTCATCTAACCACTGAAATGGTGGTGAAACAGGTTTGTGTGAAAAGGTGCACCTAAGGTGGAGGATATGTTTCCCCATTAAAACACAGGTTACTACCATGGAACTCACATGGAACACCTATATTTGCTATGTATGCCGTTACCGTTGTTAATAAAGAACAAAATAAATAAATAAGGAAACCCATAGGAGCTGGGGAATTGTATGTGTGTGTATGTAGTGTGTTATATGCATTTATTATGTATTTATTATACTGTAAAATACTATATTATGTATTTAAAGTAAGTTTGTGATTAAAATAAATGTGTTTTTAACTTTTGGCGTGTACTTTTCTTCTTAGGAAGGAAATTTTGAGTATGGGATATTAATATCCAATATTAGAAGTAAACCTGTTTAGTGCTGTGTAAACTTACTTTGATACTTTTCTATTACAATGGCAAATCTATACCAAACTTTTTTAAAAATAGTGCAACTATAATAGAAAAGTATCAAAGTAAGTTTACACAATACTGAAAGGTAACAAACATGTTGTTAATATAAAACACAGTAGTCACAATATTAGAGCTAAAACACATACAATACAGTGAAAACGTATGGGGGCTCATTTATCAAGCTCCAAATGGATACCACTGCTCCATAACCTGTCCGCCTGCTCTGAGGAGGCGGACAGACATCACGTGAAATCAACCCGATCGAATATGATCGGGTTGATTGACACCCCCTACTAGTGGCTGGTTGGCCGCTAATCTGCAGGGGGCGGCGTTGCACCAGCCGTTCACAAGAGCTGCTGGTGCAATGCTGAATGCGGAGAGCTTTTATTAGCTTTCCAAGATCTATCAAAGTTACCTTCAGTGATCAAAAGTTCCCTGGCACGCAGATAAATTACACAAAAGCTTTTTTTTTTTACCATTAAAATGTAATGTTGGTATCTCGCCTTAAAATCCAGGACCCTGTATAGCTAGATAAAATGATCTCAAGGTACAATTTGCCTTTTTAAATTCTTTAAGGGACCTCACAGTATTAATGCAACATCTTCCATAATGTCACCAGACTAGAGAGCGTTAAAGGATCGAGCATTTAGTTATGGCCAATTCATCTATTATGTTGCCATGGTGACAAAATAACATTTGGGAAACTTAAGAAAATAGCACATTTTTAACAAAGATCACTTCTTATATATCCGTTTTCTTCAGGTACCTGGACTACATTTTATGTACTGTATAATGATTTCAGCTTTGTGGAAATAACATAGCACTGGTTTCAATGTTTTTATGTTTTTGTACTGTATATTGATTTAGAATTTGTGGAAATAACAATGCTCTGGTGTCAATGTTTACAACTTGTCATGTATGTACTGGATCTAATTGATATAAATAAAGTTATATAAAAAAATAAAGATCACTTCTTTAAACTGAGTTGTATTGTTTCGTTAACATTGTCAAGTTAACTACATGCTAGAACAAAATAGAAAACAAAGAAGGAATCTAAAAACATTGGGTTTCACTTTCTTCTAAAACATAACCATAAAATCGATTCTTTCCACAACTTTGCCCTATTCGAACAATTAGGCTTTTATGCCTATATATCAATACACACACTGAAGCCCACCTTAACATTCCTTTATAAGCGTTTGTCATTGAAGAAACCCAACACTCTACCACTGAACATAACACAATGTGAACATGCGTTGAGTAACCAGTTTATCAAGTAAAACTTGGCATTCCGTTTTCAAACATACAGCAATCTCCTCTGTACCAAAGTTCTCACCTTTTGGTATCTAACACTTAAGGGAACATAAAACACTTTGAAATGGTAAAATGATAAACTATATATATATATATATATATATATATAAAACGAAAAGTCTGCAATATACATTCATTATTTATTTTGTCCCCTTTTCCTGTAATTACATTCTGAAATTGTGAGCTTTTCAGATCCTGTTAGAAATGGAAGTGCAGGACACTGTTATATTCCACGCAACCATTGGCTGCACACTCTAGTGATCTATTTATAACTGTCCCTAATTGGCCACAGCAGAGAAGGTAACCTAAGTTACAACATGGCAGCTCCCATTGTTTTATAGACACTAATATTTTCTTTGAATGCATCACTCTATCTAGCATTTATTTAGTGTTTAATGTGCTTTTAAGGAAATTAAATGGAAAGTAAACATAATAACCAACTGCAATGCATTAAAAGCATTGCATCATGTGCATACAAAAGGTATCTTGCCTCTTAATTAAAAAATACAAGGGAATTATAATTTAACACCCACCATGGTGCCTTTTTACTGGCAATGTTGGCCGCTCTTTTCTTCATTTTTTTAAGCAGGGTTAAGTAGCGAGTACAACCAATCAAATGTAAATGTAACGTTTACTCCAGTACAACAATAAACAATGATTTACAATGTTTTAAATGCAATGCAGCATCTTAAAATATAAATGCATTTTACCATTGCAAAGCATCATCTTATACAAAAAATGTTTTTCACTTGAATATAATCTTTTTCATTATGAGACACACCAGCAGGATATTGATCACATTATTTTAGTTTTAAAATAGTTTCAAAAGTAATGAGTAGCTGAGAAAGTTTAATACTGTTACCCAGTCACGCTAATGAATGCATAATGGATAGATAAAAAGACATATCTATGATTCAACATTAAAACATTGACCTGTTTTTTTTTTTTTGCTTTTTTTAATCACTTAAATGTGGCAGCCCTAGTTCACAGAGAGATAAGAGGGTATGATAATCAGCAACCAATTTATAAAGAAGGAGTGGGTGTAAAGACTGAAAAACTTTGATGATTTAGCTATATACCCTGAGGCTCTAAGATTTTAAGAGGAAATCTGTGACTTATCGTATTTATTAAATATCATCTAAAACATCAGCATCAGACAGGGGAGATACTGAAAGCTGTTTATTACTGACAGAGGTGAAGGGGTCAACATAATAGAAATTAACAAGAACTTTAGTAGCACTCCTACTTATATAACACAACAATGTTTCTATTTTTACGGCGTTCATTAGACTGTCATAAACACTTATGATCTAAATTTAAAGTGATTGTAAACTTTAAGGAATTAAAGCCCAGAATCAAAAAATAATCTTAAAAATAGGGGCACTTTAACCCCTTAATGACAACTGACGTACCAGGTACATCATGCAAAAACGAACAGTTAATGACAGTAGACTTACCTGGTACGTCAGTTGTCTAACAGAGTGCTGGAAGCGATCACAATCACTTCCAGCAGCTCTCAGGGTATTGCAGTGATGCCTCGATATGGAGGCATCCTGCAATATCTTTTTACAAGCCTCCGATGCAGAGAGAGCCACTCTGTGGCCCTCTCTGCACCGGTAGCGATGGTGCCGTTCGTTGGTGGGTGGGAGCATAGCAGGGAGGCGGGTTGTCGGCCCATCGCTATCCGGCATCCGGTTCCTGTAAGTGCAATGTGCACGCCGAGTGCCGGGAGCGTGCGGGGGCGCGCACGCATTAGCCGCTGACACCAATGAGATCATCAGAGGGAGAGGGGGAAAAAAGTTAAATAAAATGTAAATATAAAAGGATCTGGGAGGGGGATGGGGGTATTGTGGGGGGCTGCTACACTACAGAAAAAGTTTAAAGGTCAAAAGAAAAAAAAAAATGTTTTGGGGGGCAACCCCTAATAAGCACTTTTTACAATTTATTTATTTTTTATTTATAAAATATTTTACCAGGAAGGATACATTGAGATTTCTCTCATTTTCAAGTATGTCCTGGGTCCACAAAACATTGCATTGGTACAATAGGGTACAATAAAATACAAAAACAATATTAATATATAACATATGCAAAATTTAACATAGAACAGGTAGGAGATATATAATCAAATGACAGGTGCATTCTGTTTTGAGATATGCAGAGAGGGATCTCTTAAAGGATTTTAGGCTTGGGGAAGGTTTCAAAGTGTGCGGGAGGTCGTTCCATAATTGTGGTGCTCTGTAGGAAAAGGAGTATCGAGCTGCTTTCTTTTTGTATGGAGGCAGACTAAATAATGTGCTGGTACTGGATCGGAGGTTATAGGAGGTGAGAATAGCCGGGGAGAGCATTCTGCTCAGGTAGGGTGGGAGCTTACCAGAAAAGCTCTTAAACACAAGGCTGGAAAGATGGATGGTGCGTCTGGATTCCAGCGACAGCCAGTTTAGTTCTTTTAGCATGTCACAATGGTGGGTCCTGTAGTTACATTGTAACACAAAGCTGCAGAACAAGTTATACAGTGTATTAAGTTTATTAAGGTGAGTTTGCGGTGCAGGTGCATATATTACATCCCCATAATCCATGATTGGCATCAGCATTTGCTGTACAATCTTTTCCTTTACTGTAGGGCTGAGGCAGGATTTGTTTCTGTACAGGGCACCTAGTTTTGGATAGAGTTTAGATGCAATTTTTTTCTATGTGGAGGCCAAAATATATATTGGGGTCTAACAACATACCCAAGTATTTGAAAGAGTTGACTGCGGTCAGTGTGCCATTTGATTTTGTTTTGATGCGTAGATGGGAATTTTGTAGTTTGTGTAATTTAGGTCCAGTTCCAAAGATCATTGTGACAGTTTTGTCAGTGTTTAGGAAGAGTTTGTTTTTTGAGATCCACTTTTCTACCTCTGTGAACTGGTCTTGGAGCACTGCCTCAAGCTGCGGCAGATCGGATTTGTTTGCATTGATTACCATGTTGTCTGCGTACATGTGTACAGTTGAGTATTTGCAGACATTTGGCAGATCATTTATGAATAATGTGAATAGTAGGGGGCCGAGAATGGAACCTTGGGGAACATCACACGTGACTGGGAGAGGGAGGGAGTCGCTGTCAGAAATGGAGACATACTGTGATCGATCCGATACATATGATCAAAACCAGGTTAGCGGATGATCACCAATACCTGAGTTTCTTAGTTTGAGCAGTAGTATGTCGTGGTCTACTGTGTCAAAGGCCTTTGCAAAATCAAGGAAAATTGCTCCAGTAAGGTCTCCTTGTTCCATGCCAGTTTGGATGTCATTGCAAACTTTTAGGAGGGCAGTTGTAGTTGAGTGATTTGGGCAAAAACTTGATTGAACAGGGATCAGATAGTTAGATTGTTGGTAATACTCACATAGTTGCGTATGGACGAATTTTTCTAAGATTTTTGACAATACTGGGAGCAATGATATTGGGCGATAGTTAGTAACCAAGGTTAACTCACCACTTTTATGGATAGGCACTACTCTTGCAGTCTTCCAAAGTTTGGGTATGTAACCAGACACCAAGGATTTGTTAATTAGGGTTGTGACCGGTTTAGCAATTGCTGGCGCACTGAGCTTCAACAGCATTGCTGGGATTTAATCAGGTCCAGACTGGTCTTTCATTTTTAGATTATTAAGGTGTTTCTTAATGACATTTATGGGTACAGGTCTAAAAATGAACTTCTCTATATTGGGTCTTTGCAGGTTTAGCGGGGCCAGATCCACATTTGTAGTTTCAGGATGCAAGTCATTTATTAGTTTGTCAATCAGGGTGGTGGAACATCCGACAAAATAATTGTTAAAGGCATTTGCTACTTCTAAGGGAAGTTGCAGGGTTTGGTTATCCACTTTGACAGTGGAGGGTTGGGAGTGGATTGGGGGAGTGTGTAAGTTATTTATGACTTTCCAAAACTTTCTAGGGTTTGATATGTTATTGTTCAGATTTTCACAGAAATATTGGGCCTTGGCCAATTTTGTTTGTTTAGTGCATATATTTCGCGATTGTCTATATACACAGTGATCGTTCATAGAGCCAGTATGCTTGTACTTTGACCACAAAGAATCCTGAAACTGGTACATTTGAATGAGGTCAGCTGTGATCCAATTCATATGTGCTACTTTTACTCTCACCTTACGCAGCTGGGCATGCAAATTCCAAATTTGTAGGAGTTTGGACTGAAAGAATTCAACTGCAGAGTCTAAATCTGGAATTAAGTTTAATCTGTGCCAGGGGAGGTTCTTGATGTCATTTAGAAATGATTGAAGATTACATTTTTTGAAGGACCTGGTGATTTTAACTTTGGGAGAGGATTTAGTAGCCTTTATTTTGTGCATGCACTACACTAAGCAGTGGTCACTGAAGCTGTTAGGGAGAACAACTGCCTCCTGGATTCGGTCAGGAGAAGTGGAGAGAATCCAATTGAGCAGGGTGTGGTTATGGCTTTTAATGTTTATGCGAGTTGGTGAGGAGATTAATTGCGTTAGCTGCAAAGTCTTAAATGGTGAGCAAGAACTATTGTTTCTTTCATGTAATTAGCAAGAGTCCATGAGCTAGTGACGTATGGGATATACATTCCTACCAGGAGGGGCAAAGTTTCTCAAACCTCAAAATGCCTATAAATACACCCCTCACCACACCCACAAATCAGTTTTACAAACTTTGCCTCCTATGGAGGTGGTGAAGTAAGTTTGTGCTAGATTCTACGTTGATATGCGCTCCGCAGCAGGTTGGAGCCCGGTTTTCCTCTCAGCGTGCAGTGAATGTCAGAGGGATGTGAGGAGAGTATTGCCTATTTGAATTCAATGATCTCCTTCTACTGGGTCTATTTCATAGGTTCTCTGTTATCGGTCGTAGAGATTCATCTCTTACCTCCCTTTTCAGATCGACGATATACTCTTATATATATACCATTACCTCTGCTGATTTTCGTTTCAGTACTGGTTTGGCTTTCTACAAACATGTAGATGAGTGTCCTGGGGTAAGTAAGTCTTATTTTCTGTGACACTCTAAGCTATGGTTGGGCACTTTTTTATAAAGTTCTAAATATATGTATTCAAACATTTATTTGCCTTGACTCAGAATGTTCAACATTCCTTTTTTTCAGACAGTCAGTTTCATATTTGGGATAATGCATTTGAATCAATCATTTTTTCTTACCTTAAAAAATTTGACTTTTTCCCTGTGGGCTGTTAGGCTCGCGGGGGCTGAAAATGCTTCATTTTATTGCGTCATTCTTGGCGCAGACTTTTTTGGCGCAAAATTTTTTTTTATGTTTCCGGCGTCATACGTGTCGCCGGAAGTTGCGTCATTTTTTGACGTTCTTTTGCGCCAAAAATGTTGACGTTCCGGATGTGGCGTCATTTTTGGCGCCAAAAGATATGGGTGTCGCTTTTGTCTCCACATTATTTTAGTCTAATTTTTCATTGCTTCTGGTTGCTAGAAGCTTGTTCTTTGGCATTTTTTCCCATTCCTGAAACTGTCATTTAAGGAATTTGATCAATTTTGCTTTATATGTTGTTTTTTCTCTTACATGTTGCAAGATGTCTCACGTTGCATCTGAGTCAGAAGATACATCAGGAAAATCGCTGCCTGGTGCTGGAACTACCAAAGCTAAGTGTATCTGCTGTAAACTTTTGGTAGCTATTCCTCCAGCTGTTGTTTGTATTAAATGTCATGACAAACTTGTTAATGCAGAAAATATTTCCTTTAGTAAAGTACCATTACCTGTTGCAGTTCCATCAACATCTAATGTTCAGAATGTTCCTGATAACATAAGAGATTTTGTTTCTGAATCCATTAAGAAGGTTATGTCTGTTATTCCTCCTTCTAGTAAACATAAAAAGTCTTTTAAAACTTCTCTTTATCCAGATGAATTTTTAAATGAACATCATCATTCTGATTCTAATGATTCTTCTGGTTCAGAGGATTCTGCCTCAGAGTTTGATGCTGATAAATCTTCATATTTATTTAAAATGGAATTTATTCGTTCTTTACTTAAAGAAGTCCTAATTGCATTAGAAATTGAGGATTCTGGTCCTCTTGATACTAAATCTAAACGTTTAGACAAGGTCTTTACATCTCCTGTAGTTATTCCAGAAGTTTTTCCTGTTCCTGGTGCTATTTCTGAAGTAATTTCCAAGGAATGGAATAATTTGGGTAATTCATTTACTCCTTCTAAACGTTTTAAGCAATTATATCCTGTGCCGTCCGACAGATTAGAGTTTTGGGATAAAATCCCTAAAGTTGATGGGGCTATCTCTACCCTTGCTAAACGTACTACTATTCCTACGGCAGATGGTACTTCCTTTAAGGAACCTTTAGATAGGAAAATTGAATCCTTTCTAAGAAAAGCTTATTTGTGTTCAGGTAATCTTCTTAGACCTGCTATATCTTTGGCGGATGTTGCTGCAGCTTCAACTTTTTGGTTGGAAACTTTAGAGCAACAAGTAACAGATCATGATTCTCATAACATTATTGTTCTTCTTCAACATGCTAATAATTTTATCTGTGATGCCATTTTTGATATTATCAGAGTTGATGTCAGGTTTATGTCTCTAGCTATTTTAGCTAGAAGAGCTTTATGGCTTAAAACTTGGAATGCTGATATGTCTTCTAAATCGACTCTACTTTCCCTTTCTTTCCAGGGTAATAAATTATTTGGTTCTCAGTTGGATTCTATTATCTCAACTGTTACTGGTGGGAAAGGAACTTTTTTACCTCAGGATAAAAAATCTAAGGGTAAAAACAGGGCTAATAATCGTTTTCGTTCCTTTCGTTTCAACAAAGAACAAAAGCCTGATCCTTCATCCTCAGGAGCAGTTTCAGTTTGGAAACCATCTCCAGTCTGGAATAAATCCAAGCCTTCTAGAAAAGCAAAGCCAGCTTCTAAGTCCACATGAAGGTGCGGCCCTCATTCCAGCCCAGCTGGTAGGGGGCAGATTACGTTTTTTCAAAGAAATTTGGATCAATTCTGTTCACAATCTTTGGATTCAGAACATTGTTTCAGAAGGGTACAGAATTGGTTTCAAGATAAGACCTCCTGCAAAGAGATTTTTTCTTTCCCGTGTCCCAGTAAACCCAGCGAAAGCTCAAGCATTTCTGAAATGTGTTTCAGATCTAGAGTTGGCTGGAGTAATTATGCCAGTTCCAGTTCTGGAACAGGGGCTGGGGTTTTATTCGAATCTCTTCATTGTACCAAAGAAGGAGAATTCCTTCAGACCAGTTCTGGATCTAAAAATATTGAATCGTTATGTAAGGATACCAACATTCAAAATGGTAACTATAAGGACTATCCTGCCTTTTGTTCAGCAAGGGCATTATATGTCTACAATAGATTTACAGGATGCATATCTGCATATTCCGATTCATCCAGCTCACTATCAGTTTCTGAGATTCTCTTTCCTGGACAAGCATTACCAGTTTGTGGCTCTGCCGTTTGGCCTAGCAACAGCTCCAAGAATTTTTACAAAGGTTCTCGGTGCCCTTCTGTCTGTAATCAGAGAACAGGGTATTGTGGTATTTCCTTATTTGGACGATATCTTGGTACTTGCTCAGTCTTCACATTTAGCAGAATCTCATATGAATCAACTTGTGTTGTTTCTTCAAGATCATGGTTGGAGGATCAATTCACTAAAAAGTTCATTGATTCCTCAGACAAGGGTAACCTTTTTGGGTTTCCAGATAGATTCAGTGTCCATGACTCTGTCTTTGACAGACAAGAGACGTCTAAAATTGATTTCAGCTTGTCGAAACCTTCAGTCACAATCATTCCCTTCGGTAGCCTTATGCATGGAAATTCTAGGTCTTATGACTGCTGCATCGGACGCGATCCCCTTTGCTCGTTTTCACATGCAATCTCTTCAGCTCTGTATGCTGAACCAATGGTGCAGGGATTACACAAAGATATCTCAATTAATATCTTTAAAACCGATTGTTCGACACTCTCTGACGTGGTGGACAGATCACCATCGTTTAGTTCAGGGGGCTTCTTTTGTTCTTCCGACCTGGACTGTAATTTCAACAGATGCAAGTCTTACAGGTTGGGGAGCTGTGTGGGGGTCTCTGACGGCACAAGGGGTTTGGGAATCTCAGGAGGTGAGATTACCGATCAATATTTTGGAACTCCGTGCAATTTTCAGAGCTCTTCAGTCCTGGCCTCTTCTGAAGAGAGAGTCGTTCATTTGTTTTCAGACAGACAATGTCACAACTGTGGCATACATCAATCATCAAGGAGGGACTCACAGTCCTCTGGCTATGAAAGAAGTATCTCGAATTCTGGTTTGGGCAGAATCCAGCTCCTGTCTAATCTCTGCGGTTCATATCCCAGGTATAGACAATTGGGAAGCGGATTATCTCAGTCGCCAAACGTTGCATCCGGGCGAATGGTCTCTTCACCCAGAGGTATTTCTTCAGATTGTTCAAATGTGGGAACTTCCAGAAATAGATCTGATGGCTTCTCATCTAAACAAGAAACTTCCCAGGTATCTGTCCAGATCCCGGGATCCTCAGGCGGAGGCAGTGGATGCATTATCACTTCCTTGGAAGTATCATCCTGCCTATATCTTTCCGCCTCTAGTTCTTCTTCCAAGAGTAATCTCCAAGATTCTGAAGGAATGCTCGTTTGTTCTGCTGGTAGCTCCAGCATGGCCTCACAGGTTTTGGTATGCGGATCTTGTCCGGATGGCTTCTTGCCAGCCGTGGACTCTTCCGTTAAGACCAGACCTTCTGTCGCAAGGTCCTTTCTTCCATCAGGATCTCAAATCCTTAAATTTAAAGGTATGGAGATTGAACGCTTGATTCTTGGTCAAAGAGGTTTCTCTGACTCTGTGATTAATACTATGTTACAGGCTCGTAAATCTGTTTCTAGAGAAATATATTATAGAGTCTGGAAGACTTATATTTCTTGGTGTCTTTCTCATCATTTTTCTTGGCATTCTTTTAGAATTCCGAGAATTTTGCAGTTTCTTCAGGATGGTTTGGATAAAGGTTTGTCTGCAAGTTCCTTGAAAGGACAAATCTCTGCTCTTTCTGTTCTTTTTCACAGAAAGATTGCTAATCTTCCTGATATTCATTGTTTTGTACAAGCTTTGGTTCGTATAAAACCTGTCATTAAGTCAATTTCTCCTCCTTGGAGTTTGAATTTGGTTCTGGGGGCTCTTCAAGCTCCTCCGTTTGAACCTATGCATTCATTGGACATTAAATTACTTTCTTGGAAAGTTTTGTTCCTTTTGGCCATCTCTTCTGCCAGAAGAGTTTCTGAATTATCTGCTCTTTCTTGTGAGTCTCCTTTTCTGATTTTTCATCAGGATAAGGCGGTGTTGCGAACTTCTTTTGAATTTTTACCTAAGGTTGTGAATTCCAACAACATTGGTAGAGAAATTGTGGTTCCTTCATTATGTCCTAATCCTAAGAATTCTAAGGAGAAATCATTGCATTCTTTGGATGTTGTTAGAGCTTTGAAATATTATGTTGAAGCTACTAAGTCTTTCCGAAAGACTTCTAGTCTATTTGTCATCTTTTCCGGTTCTAGAAAAGGCCAGAAAGCTTCTGCCATTTCTTTGGCATCTTGGTTGAAATCTTTAATTCATCATGCTTATGTCGAGTCGGGTAAAACTCCGCCTCAAAGGATTACAGCTCATTCTACTAGGTCAGTGTCTACTTCCTGGGCATTTAGGAATGAAGCTTCGGTTGATCAGATTTGCAAAGCAGCAACTTGGTCTTCTTTGCATACTTTTACTAAATTCTACCATTTTGATGTATTTTCTTCTTCTGAAGCAGTTTTTGGTAGAAAAGTACTTCAGGCAGCTGTTTCAGTTTGAATCTTCTGCTTATATTTTTCATATTAAACTTTATTTTGGGTGTGGATTATTTTTCAGCGGAATTGGCTGTCTTTATTTTATCCCTCCCTCTCTAGTGACTCTTGCGTGGAAAGATCCACATCTTGGGTAGTCATTATCCCATACGTCACTAGCTCATGGACTCTTGCTAATTACATGAAAGAAAACATAATTTATGTAAGAACTTACCTGATAAATTCATTTCTTTCATATTAGCAAGAGTCCATGAGGCCCGCCCTTTTTGTGGTGGTATGATTTTTTTGTATAAAGCACAATTATTCCAATTCCTTATTTTTTATGCTTTCGCACTTTTTTATCACCCCACTTCTTGGCTATTTGTTAAACTGATTTGTGGGTGTGGTGAGGGGTGTATTTATAGGCATTTTGAGGTTTGGGAAACTTTGCCCCTCCTGGTAGGAATGTATATCCCATACGTCACTAGCTCATGGACTCTTGCTAATATGAAAGAAATGAATTTATCAGGTAAGTTCTTACATAAATTATGTTTTTTAAGATTCAGCCAATCAATATTAAAATCTCCAAAGACCAAAATCTCACTTTTTGGGTTTTGAGCTATGGTTTCACTAAGGAGATGGGCTATTTCAGAAAGGGAATGCACAGGGAAGCTAGGTGGGTGGTAGATTCCTGCAACAATGATTGATTTACTGCACAGTATCTCAATTGTGCCTGAAAGGAAATCAAAGGTGGCAGGAGAGCTAATTTTTGTAAGGGGGTGTACTTTATGGAATTGTCAAAATAAATTACAATGCCGCCTCCTCTTTTTGCTCTGTCATTTCTATGGCATGAATACCCATGTATTGCAATGGCAGAGTCAGGTATTTTTTACGGTTAGCCACGATTCAGAGATCACAATGATTTTGGGCTTGTAATGTGAACACCATGCTTGCAGTGCATCGATTTTTGGTAGTAAGCTGCGGATGTTACAGTGCACAAAGGAGAGGTCTTTTTTAGCTGGAAGGCTAGGAATGGATTTGTTGGTGGACCAAGGTTAGACTCCACATCATTTGCAAGAGCAAGTAGCATAATGAATAGGCATTTGGATATCATTTTTGTTTGGCCATAAAGTGAATGGGATACTTTATAATTTTGTGAGGTGGGGGTAGGGGACTGTTTTTTATAACTTTCCACCAGCACTCAGCAGATAAGTTATGGCAACAGAGCAGGCCATGGTGTATGATCATTTGTTTTCCAGTTCGAGGTGTGTGCTTATGGCGGTAGTGATGTGAACGAAATTGGAGTGAGAAAAGGGTTATCACGAATAACAGTATGGTCATATTTGGATTCATGTTAGTGGTATGAGGTGTGTAGATGAAAGTAAAAACACAAATATTAAAAAAGAAATAAAAGGTATATAATATTGATGTGTGATATATAGCTACTTGTAGGGAGAAAGGTTATGTATTCTATAGGGTTAACTGAATGGAAGGATGTGCTAATCAGTGTTTGCACCTTTCATTTCAGGAGAGGACAATAATAAAAATTATCTAAATCAATAACCCAACAAACTCACCTGCCAATTATACTGATAATGTCGCTGTTCAAATCCCTTAGATAGACTTACGCACATATCTCTATGGTTTTAGAGCACAACAAGTTAATTGCACACCTCACCTATTAGGTTCACCACACACTATTAACATACACAACCTTCAGCCTGTGATTTTAGATCCTAAAAATCACCATTTTGTTTGACCTTAATCCTGCGCATTTGGTTTTTGGATTCAAAAAATCAGAAGACTAACAACAAATATAACAAAATATAATTTGTTTTGTTTGTTTTTCTTTTATTAATTTTCCATGGGTCCCAGGCAAACACATCATACATTGTTCTAGGCCTCAATTAGGTCCTAGTTATGGGTCGAGTTGATGCATGAATTGTTTTATGTCTTATTTGTTTGGACCCCATGGAAAATGAATAATAATAATTTTCCTGCTATCTGTGGGGATTGGCTATCGCTATCCGTGCTTGAACAAAGAAGATAAAGTTTGATGATGTTGCCAATTTTACATGTATTTCTTTCCCTGATAATGGCTGAAGAGCCAGTCAGCAGCAGCATACGCATGTGCAACCAAGCACTGGTCATGGCTCTGTGGCAGCCCTTAGCTATGTATTTCATCCATTTGTGCATTTTAGTAATTTACTAGCATGTACCTTTTTAATGCTATTAGAAATAATATTGAAATGATCAAGAAACGTATGTCTGTGCACAACTCATCCCAGGAGACATATTGCACACCAGCTGATTAGTACAACATATATCTGTATTGATAAACAGAGACAATGGGGCCTATCTATCAAGCTCCAAAAGGAGCTTGACGGCCCGTGTTTCTGGTGAGTCTTCAGACTCGCCAGAAACAGCAGTTATGAAGCAGCGGTCACAAAGACCGCTGCTCCATAACCTGTCCGCCTGCTCTGAGCAGGCGGACAGACATCGCCGGAAATCAACCCGATCGAGTACGATCGGGTTGACATCCCCCTGCTGGCGGCCGTATTGCTCTCCGTATTCAGCGAGGTCTGGTAGACCTGATCCTCACTGTCAGATCAGGTCCGCCAGACTTTCTTAAATAGAGGCCAGAGTCCTGAAGAATGAATATAGCACTAAAGTATGCCTTTAGAGCCCACTAATGAGTCTTTGCACATAGAATGAAAATATATACAATGTATTTCTATTATGTAATTTCTTTCATTCTCTTTGAATTGTATGTTAAAAAGTATAGCTAGGTAGGTTCAGAAGCTGCTGATAAGCGGCTACACACATATGCCTCTTGCCATTGGTTTTCAGCTAGCTCCCAGTAGGGCATTGCTGCTCCTTCAAAAGAGGATACCAAGAAAATAAAGCAAATTAGAAGTAAATTTGAAATTTGTTTAATGTTATATGTTCTATCTGAATCATGAAAGAAAAATCAGGGCTGTCTTTAACACAGGGCAAAAGTGGCAGCTGCCCAGAGCCCAGTCTCTGTTGAGGGGCCCAAGAGTCCTAAAAAAAACAAAAAAAAAATTCTTTTTTTTTTGGTTCATACCAGACTGCTGATGTGACATGGGGAACACACACATTCAGTCCTAATACTGTCACAGTCAAAAGTATTCTGCTTATATATTTATTTATTTTTTAAAACTGTGCCAGACCGTGCCGGTGTCATGTGACATGCCAAGCTATTGCCATGTGCTGTTTTTGATGTGCACTGTGCAGCACTGAATGCAAAGCCCTAACTCGGCATCCAGCCATTCCCACTGCATCAGAAAAGGTCCTAATGGGGTTACCACTGTTACCAGGTAACTGCTCTGGTGGTGGGGATTGTTTCTGGGTAGGGCTGACTGTAGGCGCATGCAGCAGAAAGCTGGAGTGGCAGGCACGTGAGGATTTGAGCATCTGTGCAGCTGCACTGCTCTCTTCAGTCTTGAGGCTGTGTGACTCATCTCACACTGTATCCATGCACCCTTGGACATACAGCATCCAGTCTGCTGGTCCCCTTAGCCCTGCTCTTTCTGCTGTGGCCCTAAGATCAACTAACTGAAGTTTGTTAGGGGAACAAGTCTTTACCTTGCTTTGCTCCTGTTGGCTGCCCTAAATCTCTTTAACCAGCTAACTTCACACTAGAATCACATTCAAAAGAATATTAAATAAATCCACAGTGGAGGAATGTATATATTTATTAGTACTGCTTAGGTCCAGTTTCACATATTGCATTTTATTTCATTTTTTTTAAAATGATTTAGTTGTTTTTTGGGATGCCCGTGTGGAGAGCGAAATTGCATGGGGTGGGGGCCCCAAGAAATTTTTTGCCCAGGGTCCAGTCAATATTAAAGACGGCCCTGGGTAAAATGTAAGTTAGTTCTGCTATAAGACAAAATATGAGTTAGGCTAAATCAACAAAAGGTAATGGGAAATTAAACTTGTATTTATTAGTTGTTTTTAGACTATTTTGCATTTTTTAAATAGTACAGCAAGACCTAATATTTTATTAAATGCTTTATTTTCAAAAGATTTGGTTATACCATAAGGCTCTGTGTCAATGAACATGTCAAAACATCCTAGTAATATAATAATATAGTTTTACCTCCTGTGAATTGTGTGCACAGGAGGAAAAACAAATGCATAGTAAGTAGTAAACATTTTTCTGAATTTGTGTCCAGCAGTTTAATGTCCCTTTGAAGGCACACTAATGGTTAATAATAAATTCAACACACTTTAACAAAATTGTACTTATCAGTGTAATTCCATCTCAATTAAAATGATCAAACTGCTTTATAAAGATTTGCTTTGGACGACTGTGGGTCATATTTTACTCATACCTTCCCCCTAGCTGGTCAGATGAGCTTTTTCTCCTTTCCAAAACTGACAAGTTGGAAGGTACAGCCAAACATCATGGGATTGTCATGGGTTAGAAAGTATGGCCATCAGCTGCTTGGGTCACCAACACACCCATATATGCCCACACCAAACCCAGACACTGTAACAGCCCACCCCTCCATATGTGACACCATCCACTCATGTACGGTCCTGCTCAAACAAGGCAAAAGGGCCACAGCCTACAAGTACACATCCCAGAGAGCAATCATCAGTTGTTGTGAGGTATGCCAGTCACAAGCCATGCAGCCGACTTCATTGATAGAAAGAAGACTGCTCTTCCAGCTCCTCTGGTTTAGCAGCTGTTATATGACAGATAATGGGACCCATGGCCGTGTGGACAAGGTTTTCAATTTGAGAACCTGCCTGCACGGCTTTACAATGAACAGGAGCGGACCCTGTACGTCTGCTGCCCGTATGTACCTTTACATACTCAAGCAAATGTGTAATGTCGCCCATTGACTTGTGCAACCAATCACATTATAGAAGGGTCTGTCAATCACCCTGAGCAAGCATGTTCAGGGTGATTTCAATCTGCCACCTCAGATGTGGCAGAGAGTGTAAGAAGCAGCAATCTGATGATGGCTGCTTCTTAGATTGCTGGAAACAGGCTCGCATGTGCTAGCCTGCCCTGCAAGGGCTCAAAAGCAGTTTACACTGCTTAATACATTAATTTATTGATCCCATTGTTGATGAAAAGGTGCTCAGAGTGTGCTTTCCTTCCTGTAAAAGGAGCAGGCGGTGAAGCTTGTCTTTGAATACACCAAATTCTGCCTTATTTTCAACTAAAAAGAACCCCAGGACTGATGCTTATTGGTGCTAAATAAAACAGGACTTACAGGGGTTTAAAACTTATATTGAGTGCTTTGGTCACAGTACCTAAGATTGATGTGCACTACTAGGTGCAAGCGTTTAAATGTATCACTTTTGTTTAACCTTCAGTGACCCTTTCATATTTATCTCAGACCAGTTTTTTGATTTTTTTTCTTTGTATTTTAATGTAATGCTGTGCTAATGTTTTTTTTTTAAAACTTATTTTTATGTGCGCAAATCAGTCCAAAAACTAAATTAATCTTGCTGCTAATCCCCTCTCTCTCTCTCTTAATAAACATCAAGGAAACATATTTGATCAGATTAAAATGAGTGATTTCTTCTGATAAAAGACTTAGCACTCTGCATGAAGAATAGTTCAGTGCTGCTTTTTTGGAGTGGAACAAGAGAGAATTAGCAGCGGGTGGTGCCGTACAGATACTCTACTGCAGGCTTGGGCCTTGTTAAATAACGATTTATAACATCAAAAACTGTTAAGAAAGTAAAATTGGTTAATCTGATGTTTAAGACACCACACCAAGCTTGTTTCCATACTAAGGCGTACTGAGATTAACTGCTATTTTAAAGTCTATGACAGATCGGGGAGAAGTCCAGTTTGTCACTTACCGCTCTGACTGAAATTTTTAAAACAAAACCTACAAAAATTGTCACCAGAGGAAAACTGCCAGAAGCGAAGTGACTGTTGGCAGATTCCTGCTTCTCTTCAACAAACAGCAAATCAATCATTACCTCCCCTCGGACTTAATTAGTTGAAATTTTCAATGAATGACACCAATGAAGATGTTAAACATTAACAAATCTTCTGTTTAGGTGCTTCAATAGCCAGCTTACTTACAGTCCGTCAAACCCAATATATATATATATATTATGTATATATGCACTGCCTGTAATTTGATTGTGCGGTAAATCAGGAACGAGAAATTTGTACTGTGGGAAATAAATATGGTGGCCACCTTTATACTAAATTAGGAAAACACAGTTGTAAATGCAGAATTAAAAAAAAAGTAAATCTAGAAGTTATGTTTTATGCATATTCTCTATATTTATATGCATATTAATAAATAATACTCTACATTAATATGCCCTGGACCACTTTCTATAAATCAACACTATCTCACAAGATAACAGTTTCTGCTGGATAATACGTATAATCATTTGTCAATCTGTAAATAAGATGCATGTCTACATAAGCTGCTACATTTAAATGAAAATTACCCATAGGTGCAAAGTGAGAATTGTCTACAAGGTGACAAAACACATATTTCTGTGCTGATGCCTAATACGTAATACTGTCGCATTTTATGAATATATTAAACTCAAAATTAAATTCCCATGAGCTGTTTAATTCTGTATTAAAATGATAAAAATATGCATTTGCTTCCTTATCCTGTAATTCACCAATGACAATTGTGCTTCCCCCCGCCCCCTCTTCCTACAGGCAGGATAGAATACATACAGATTACTTACATATGCAGCAATTTATTTGAACCTATTAGATGCTACACTGTGGTTGCTTAGTGGGAGCTCATTTACATATGGCCTTGAAAGGACAATAGCACAAGAGGCCAGAAAACATACTCAAATGCATTTTTAAAGAATGTACCCTCTCCTTAGCCATACCATTCCTTTATTCTGAGGTGAAGCCTATTGTCACTTTCACTCTCCACTGTATAAGATTATAGGGGATCTCATACCCTTATTATGGGGCAAGGGCTTAAACCGTATCAACCTGTACTATAAAATTAGTTTCCCCTTAATATATTCCAAATAACTTGTTATATCTACTGCAGAGAATTATATGTATGGCAAATTGTTCCTTCACATTTGTTTATTTATTTATTTAAAATAGCTTATTGTGTTCTCATTAAAACCATCACCTAGGACAACATGCCCATAGCAATTGGCTGAGCCTTCAAATAATGTAGACCTTCTAAAGTTATTTACCTGTATGTATTGAAAAGCTAATCATGGCTGGGGAGCCCGGAGTTTAAATAAACACAAGCAGCTATTTTACATGCAAAATCTATCTCCTTCATAACCCCCACTGGGAGATTAATCAGTGATATTGTCTCCTATTAATCCTAGCTTTTTTGCAGAGAAAATGTTTGTTAACCTCATTTACAGTATAAGTGGGGATACAGCGAGCAAAACTAACTTTTTCAAATAACAAATAAAGGTAAAGTATCTGTTTGCAAACAATTAAATACACCCTAGCAGGTACAATGTCCCTTTAATTGAAATAAATAGCCAGTTCAATACATTTGTTAAATATTCAGTTAACAATAGGTTGAATAAACCATCCAGTAAGTTTCCAGGGACTTGTATATGCTCCCATAAATCTCACATGATATAAGTCCAAACTCATCTGATGTGTTCAAGGTACCGGATTTTGTATATAAATGTTATTTGATTATTTATATTCATTTATATTTATGAAAGTCTAATATGCCTCTCCAGCACAGAATTGTCTTACAGTATAAAAGTCTGTCATCCCTCTTGGAAGTTGCATCATGAAATAGGTTTTAATACATATATTAATTATTAAAACAGCCTCTTATTGTTTGTGGTTTATATGAAAATCTAGGTCATTTATTTGGTGTAAATATGCTCTGTAGGGTAACAAGAGAATAACAATAATACAGGACACGAAGATATGTGGACAATCTGCAATAACAAATGTGTGTAAATGTTTCTTTGCATTATCATAATCTGTCTATTGTGAAGGAAAGGGTTTATCTGTGTAAGGTATATGAATAGGGAATATGGGTTGTGCACAGGGATTGCTGTTGGTCTAGGCTTAAGAAAGCTTCAACATATCAAGTTTATTTTGTTCATGATTGAACAAGCTCCAGCAATATGTTTGGCTGCAGGGGGCTTTAATTGGAAAAAGGAGGGGATGGCACTGTGGGCTGCTTGCATTGAGGCTTGGTGAACATAATTCTTGAAAAAACAAACAAAAAAAAACACCTTATTTTGCTGCAGACAGGTGAGATATATTAAAGGGATATTGTACTGTAACACTTTCTCCCCTGAACAATTTTACTTGTTGGAGTGTATTAAATTGTTAATAAATAGATCCTTCACATTTATTCTGTCAATTGAAATAACCCATTTTGTCTATTAAAGCACCTATATTGAAGATGTCAATACAGCAGTATTTACTATAGTATAGCTATATAATCAAGAAACCAGTCTCCCAGGGAAGGTGGGATATAGAGTCTGGGGAAGGTGGGATAGAGAGTCCAGTTCATTTTAAAGTTTGTTCCTGTAGAATATTTGAAAGCAATGAAGTCTTATCAGTTCCTTGACTGCATTAGGTTTAAACTTTCTCATGACATACAGTGAACTAATACCCACACAATAACTAAATGAGGCCTAGATTACGAGTTTTGCACTAAACAGGGTGCAAAACTATCGGCAAAAAATTTGCTTTTTTTGCACTCTCCATAGCGCTCCCATTACGAGTTACTGAAAAAGAAAGTTACATTTAAACCTAACACCCTAATATAAACCTCTAGTCTAAACCCCCCAATTCCGTCGCCCTCGACATCACCGACACTAAAAAAAGTTATTAACCCCTAATCCGCCACTCCCCGACATCGCCAAAACTAATAAAAGTTATTTACCCCTATTCCGTCGCTCCCCGACATCGCCAACACTAATAAAAGTTATTAACCCCTAATCTGCTACTCCCCGACATTGCTGACACTAATAGAAGTCATTAACCCCTATTCCGCCACTCCCGGACATCACCGACAACTAAATAAACCTATTAACCCCTAAACCGACGGCCCACCACATTGCAAAACACTAAATTACACTATTAACCCCTAAACCTAACACCCCCCTAACTTTAAATTAAAATTACAATATAACTATATTAAAATAAATAAAAAAATACCTGTGAAATAAAAAAAACTAAGTTTTATCTATAATTTAACCTAACATAACTATTCTAATAAAATAAAAAAAATACCAATTAAAAAAATCTAAATTACAAATTTAAAAAAGCCTAACACTACGAAAAAATTTAAAAAAATCTAAAATTACAAAAAACAATAAACACTAAATTACAAAAAATACAAAACTCTAAGGCCTAGATTTGGAGTTTGGCGTTAGCCGTGAAAACCAGCGTTAGAGGCTCCTAACGCTGGTTTTAGGCTAACTCTGGTATTTGGAGTAACTCAAAAAAGGGTCTAACGCTCACTTTTCAGCCGCGACTTCTCCATACCGCAGATCCCCTTACGTAAATTGCGTATCCTATCTTTTCAATGGGATTTTTCTAACTCCGGTATTTAGAGTCGTGGCTGAAGTGAGTGTTAGAACTCTAACGACAAAACTCCAGCCGCAGGAAAAAAGTCAGTAGTTAAGAGCTTTCTGGGCTAACGCCGGTTCATAAGGCTCTTAACTACTGTACTCTAAAGTACACTAACACCCATAAACTACCTATGTACCCCTAAACCGAGGTCCCCCCACATCGCCGACACTCGATTAAATTTTTTAACCCCTAATTTGCCGACCGCCAACTACGTTATCCTTATGTACCCCTAATCTGCTGCCCCTAACACCGCCGACCCCTATATTATATTTAGTAACCCCTAACCTGCCCCCCACAACGTCGCCGCCAGCTACCTACACTTATTAACCCCTAATCTGCCGACCGCAAAGCGCCGCCACCTACGTTATCCTTATGTACCCCTAATCTGCTGCCCCTAACACCGCCGACCCCTATATTATATTTATTAACCCCTAATCTGCCCCCCACAACGTCGCCTCCACCTGCCTACACTTATTAACCCCTAATCTGCCGAGCGGACCTGAGCGCTACTATAATAAAGTTATTAACCCCTAATCCGCCTCACTAACCCTATAATAAATAGTATTAACCCCTAATCTGCACTCCCTAACATCGCCGACACCTAACTTCAATTATTAACCCCTAATCTGCCGACCGGAGCTCACCGCTATTCTAATAAATGTATTAACCCCTAAAGCTAAGTCTAACCCTAACACTAACACCCCCCTAACTTAAATATAATTTACATCTAACGAAATAAATTAACTCTTATTAAATAAATTATTCCTATTTAAAGCTAAATACTTACCTGTAAAATAAATCCTAATATAGCTACAATATAAATTATAATTACATTGTAGCTATTTTAGGATTAATATTTATTTTACAGGCAACTTTGTAATTATTTTAACCAGGTACAATAGCTATTAAATAGTTAAGAACTAATCCTGGCCGACGACTGAACGACGAATGACGGTTCCTTTAAATGATGTCATCCAAGATGGCGTCCCTCGAATTCCGATTGGCTGATAGGATTCTATCAGCCAATCGGAATTAGGGTAGGAATATTCTGATTGGCTGATGGAATCAGCCAATCAGATTTAGCTCGCATTCTATTGGCTGATCGGAACAGCCAATAGAATGCAAGCTCAATCTGATTGGCTGATTGGATCAGCCAATCGGATTGAACTTGATTCTGATTGGCTGATTCCATCAGCCAATCAGAATATTCCTACCTTAATTCCGATTGGCTGATAGAATCCTATCAGCCAATCGGAATTCGAGGGACGCCATCTTGGATGATGTCATTTAAAGGAACCGTCATTCATCGTTCAGTCGTCGGCCAGGATGGATGTTCCGCGTCGGAGGTCTTCAGGATGCTGCTGCTCCGTTCCAGATGGATGTCGATAGAAGATGCCGCCTGGATGAAGACTTCAATCGGATGGAAGACCTCTTCTGCCCCGCTTGGATGAAGACTTCATTCGGATGGAAGACCTCTTCTGCCCCGCTTGGATGAAGACTTCTACCGGATCATGGACATCTTCAGCCCCCCGCTTGGGCTTGGATCAGGACATCGGAGGAGCTCTTCAGGACCGATCAGTGAACCTGGTATGGTGAAGACAAGGTAGGAAGATCTTCAGGGGCTTAGTGTTAGGTTTATTTAAGGGGGGTTTGGGTTAGATTAGGGGTATGTGGGTGGTGGGTTGTAATGTTGGGGGGGGTATTGTATGTTTTTTTTACAGGCAAAAGAGCTGAACATTACAACCCACCACCATCCATCAGCCAATCAGAATCAAGTTCAATCCGATTGGCTGATCCAATCAGCCAATCAGATTGAGCTTGCATTCTATTGGCTGTTCCGATCAGCCAATAGAATGCGAGCTAAATCTGATTGGCTGATTCCATCAGCCAATCAGAATATTCCTACCCTAATTCTGATTGGCTGATAGAATCCTATCAGCCAATCGGAATTCGAGGGACGCCATCTTGGATGACATCATTTAAAGGAACCGTCATTCGTCGTTCAGTCGTCGGCCAGGATGGATGTTCAGCGTCGGAGGTCTTCAGGATGCTGCCGCTCCGTTCCAGATGGATGTCGATAGAAGATGCCGCCTGGATGAAGACTTCAATCGGATGGAAGACCTCTTCTGCCCCGCTTGGATGAAGACTTCATTCGGATGGAAGACCTCTTCTGCCCCGCTTGGATGAAGACTTCTACCGGATCATGGACATCTTCAGCCCCCCGCTTGGGCTTGGATCAGGACATCGGAGGAGCTCTTCAGGACCGATCAGTGAACCTGGTATGGTGAAGACAAGGTAGGAAGATCTTCAGGGGCTTAGTGTTAGGTTTATTTAAGGGGGGTTTGGGTTAGATTAGGGGTATGTGGGTGGTGGGTTGTAATGTTGGGGGGGGTATTGTATGTTTTTTTTACAGGCAAAAGAGCTGAACTTCTTGGGGCATGCCCCGCAAAGGGCCCTGTTCAGGGCTGGTAAGGTAAAAGAGCTTTTAACTTTAGTAATTTAGAATAGGGTAGGGCATTTTTTATTTTGGGGGGCTTTGTTGTTTTATTAGGGGGCTTAGAGTAGGTGTAATTAGTTTAAAATTGTTGTAATATTTTTCTTATGTTTGTAGATATTTTTTTATTTTTTGTAACTTAGTTCTTTTTTATTTTTTGTACTTTAGTTAGTTTATTTCATTGTAGTTATTTGTAGATATTGTATTTAATTAATGTATTGATAGTGTAGTGTTAGGTTTAATTGTAGGTAATTGTAGGTATTTTATTTAATTAATTTAATGATAGTATAGTGTTAGGTTTAATTGTAACTTAGGTTAGGATTTATTTGACAGGTAATTTTGTAATTATTTTAACTAGGTAACTATTAAATAGTTCTTAACTATTTAATAGCTATTGTACCTGGTTAAAATAATTACAAAGTTGCCTGTAAAATAAATATTAATCCTAAAATAGCTACAATGTAATTATAATTTATATTGTAGCTATATTAGGATTTATTTTACAGGTAAGTATTTAGCTTTAAATAGGAATAATTTATTTAATAAGAGTTAATTTATTTTGTTAGATGTAAATTATATTTAAGTTAGGGGGGTGTTAGTGTTAGGGTTAGACTTAGCTTTAGGGGTTAATACATTTATTAGAATAGCGGTGAGCTCCGGTCGGCAGATTAGGGGTTAATAATTGAAGTTAGGTGTCGGCGATGTTAGGGAGGGCAGATTAGGGGTTAATACTATTTATTATAGGGTTAGTGAGGCGGATTAGGGGTTAATAACTTTAAGCTCCCCACAGGATGTCATCGCCTGTCCAGGATAGCTCCGCTCCACGCTACCGGGATGAAGTTAGAAGACGCCCCCGCAATGGATGAAGATGTCGCCGCCTGGATGAAGACTTCTCGTCGCCTGGATGGAGATGGATGTCCGGATTTTAGGAACCGTGAGTAGATATTCTGAGTTTAGTGTTAGCTATTTTTTTTTATTTTTTGGGGTGTTTTTTTTTCAGATTAGGGCTTTGGGCAAAGTGTAAAAAAGCTGAATGTCCTTTTAAGAGCAGTGAAAAAGACCTGAATGCTCTTTTAAGGGCAATGCCCCTTTAGTGGCAATGGGTAGCTTAGATTTTTTTTAGAGTTAGGTTTTTTATTTTGGGGGGTTGGTTAGGTGGTGGGTTTTACTGTTGGGGGGAGTTTGTATTTTTTTTAGGAAAAAGAGCAGTTTAACTTAGGGCAATGCCCTACAAAATGCCCTTTTAAGGGCTATTGGTAGTTTATTGTAGGTTAGGGGGTGTATTTATTTTGGGGGGCTTTTTATTTTTATATAGCTATTAGATTAGGTGTAATTGTTTTTATTTTTGATAATTTTGTTTATTATGTTTTGTAATCTTAGATTTATTTTTTTTGTAGGATTATTTTTTTGTAAATTTGTAATTTAGGTTTTCAATTTTTTCGTAGTGTTTATTTGTAATTTAGGTTTTTTAATTGGTATTTTATTTTATTAGAATAGTAATGTTAGGTTAATTTATAGATTAATATAAGGTTTATTTTTATTTCACAGGTAAGTTTTTATCCCAGGACATACTTGAAAACAAGAGAAATCTCAATGTATCCTTCCTGGTAAAATATTTTATAAATAATAATTTATTTAAATATAGTTATATTGTAATTTTAATTTAAAGTTAGGGGGTGTTAGGTTAAAGGAACGGTCTAGTCCAAAACAAACTTTCATTATTCAGATAAGGCATTTAATTTTAAACAATTTTCCAATTTCTATCCGATTTCTATCACCAATTTTGCTTTGTTCTCTTGGTATTCTTAGTTGAAAGCTAATTCTAGGAGGTTCATATGCTAGTTTCTAAGCCCTTGAAGGCCGTCTCTTAGCTCAGGGCATTTTGACAGTTTTTCACCACTAGAGGGTGTTAGTTCATGTGTTTCATATAGATAACACTGTGCTCATGGACGTAGAGTTCCTAAGAGCCAGCAATGATTGGCTAAAATGCAAGTTAGTATTTAAAAAGCAGGATGGAGCGAGTGCACCTTTGAAACTAATTAGATATTAGTGAGCAAAGTGGTTAAAAATATGCTCTACAACCCTTCTAAGTGATAACAATTCCTCCAAATTGTTATCGATGTAAAAGTTAGAACGGACAGTGTGTCTGCCCTCTCCTCCCTGCAGTCTCTGCTTTGGTGACAGTGTTCTCTCAGTTTAGGGACCTCCTCTCACAACCAGACATACACATGAGCCCCGAGATTGATCCCCCATCGTGTAGAGAGCCCTTGTGAGCCCCGAGCTCACGCAGGAGTTTGCAGGAAGGGCCAAAAGTCCATACTGACAGAGAGTATTGGGACACTGCAATTTCCAAGAAATTTCTCCTTCACTTGCGAACATAAGTCCATACTGACAGAGAGTATTGGGACACCGCAATTTCCAGGAAATTCCACAGGACCCTAAACAAAGAAAACTTTTCTCCATTTGGAACCAGATACCTGCTATCAGACCGGAGTCCATACTGATAAATAGTATTGAGACAACCGCCATCCACAAAAGTTCCCTTTTAGCTATTACTAATAGCTTATCCATATGAATGTCTTCCAACGGATCCCACTAAACAACTAAGTAGTTTTGAGAACCACTACTTTCTAAGGTACTTTTTTAAGTTGTTATAAGGCACTCTTTTAACAATCAACCGCTCTTATCAAAACTACCCTGTCTTGGGTTGTTTTATACAATTTTACTAGACCTTTTTTATCCATTTTTATCCACTGCAGTGCGATACACATACAACATATATATTGTGCAAATATGTATTTAATGTCTTTTTAATTTGCCTCTTTTTAATCTGCCTATTTTTAAATATATACCATATTGTATAAAATATATACCATATTGTATTATAATTTATAAATATAAACCATATTGTATTTGTTCCTATCCCACTTGTATTTGTTACAACTTGTATTCGCTACATTTGTTCAATATATATAAATTGTCACATTTTGTACAATACCTCAGTTTTCTTTTTCTTTTTATTATTTATATTGATTTCCACAATCTTATCATCTTATCATCACACAAACCAGTTAACACATATAAATTTTATGTTTTTGATATCTGTTCACCTACCACGCTGCAACACGATTAAAAACACTTTGCTATTATTTTTCAATTATTTTCTAATTAATTGAAAACTAGCTCCCCTTCACTTGTCCGTTCTAAAATGCAAGTTAGCAAAAGAACTGAAATAAGGGGCAGTTTGCAGAGGCTTAAATACAATATAATCACAGAGGTAAAAAGTGTATTAATATAACTGTGTTGGTTATGCAAAACTAGGGAATGGATAATTAAGGGATTATCAATCTTTTAAACCAATAAATATTCTGGTGTAGACTGTCCCTTTAAGAGGTTATTAGTTTAATCTAGTGTTTTTTTGTTAAGTGGGGGGTTAGCGGTTTAGGGGTTAATAGGTTTAGTTTAGTAGTTACGATGTGGGGGGCTGGCGGTTTAGGGGTTAATAGGTTTATTTAGTGGCGGCGATGTGGTGGGCCGGAGGTTTAGGGGTTAATAGGTTTATTTAGTGTCAGTGATGTTGGGGAGCGGCGGTTTAGGGGTTAATATAATTAAATAGTGCTGGTGATGTGGGTGGGCAGCCGATTAAGGGTTAATAACTTTATTTAATAGTCGCAATGTGAGTGGGCAGCAGATTAGGGGTTAATAGGTTTAATATAGTGTTTGTGATGCAAGAGGTGGCGGTTAAGCGGTTAATAGGTAGTTTATGGGTGTTAGTGTACTATGTAACATTTTAGTTATGAGTTTTGGGAAACATTTTTGGTACACAAAATACAAAACTACTGCTCTCAGATGGCGGTATGGATTGTGTCGGTATAGGCTGTAACGCAAGCTTTTTAGCCTAAATGCACAACCTGTAATATGGGCGCTATGAAAATCCTGCACTCAAATATCATTTTTTGGAGTGCAGAATAGATGTTGCGTTACAGGCTAAAATGCTTGCGGTATAGCTATACTAATGCGACTCGTAATGTGCGTTCCTGGCTATTCCAGCATAATAGCCAATTTTTCAGCGTTAAAAGCTGTACCGCAAAACTCATAATCTAGCCGTGAGTAAATAAACACACACCAGAGTTGGAGGAAAGACATGGTCGAGTTTATTAAACAGGAATTAACTTTAAGTTAAAGTGATAGTAAATCCCAGCGTTTCTTAAACCAGTGCAACAAAAAAAGGGGACTTTCAGTCATGAAGTATAAAATAGTTCATGCTGAAAGTTCCTTTATTTGTTTGTAGCATTCGCAGCTCTGAGCTCCTCAAGCAGTCCATGGCAGAACATTATTTTTCAGTGAGGTGACGTTTCCACCTCTTAGCCAATAGTGTGCAGGCCAGCTGGCATTATGCCAGATAGCTAACACGCTATTGGCTAAAATCACCTCAGTGATAAAATAGCATTCTACCGTTGGCGGCCTGAGGTGCTCAGAATGGCGAACACTACAGACAAATAAAGGTACTTTCAGCATGAAGTATTTATTTGTCGCATTAGTAAATCTTAGTGTTACACAAACGGTAGGATTTACTATCACTAATGGCATGAACTCAGAGTAAACATTTTAGAGAATAATAACAAATAGGTGGCAACTGAGTTCCTAATTAAACCCAGGCATCTAGCAGGACAGTGGCCAGAAGTCACTCATGGTGCATACTCCAGTCGGAGAAACGCCCAACATTTAGCAAACACCCTTGGAAGTTGCAGGTCCGCAGTCCCGTGGGGGAGGGCACTTGAAGCTCCAACCTTAGTTAATATTCCCACCCAATAACTCGGCCCTTTGCTTCCTGTGGCTATGCTGTTCGGTCTGGGACTAGTCACTGCCTGCCAGGAGGTATCACCGACATACAATGCCATACCTAGCAATGTACAAGGAATGCTAGCTCATTCCACATGCATCACCTTGGGGAGCATCGTCCTAGCCATGGAAAAAAACTAGAGCAACCCTACGGCAGCTCAACTCCTCAGTGCCTGTACTTAATCTCAACCTGCAAACAAGAAAGATTAATGCAAAAGGTGGGAAGGATAATGCAGAAATAGCCAGAACAGGAAGAGGATACCGGCTTCCTGGCATATAAAGGTAAAGCAAATTCAACCTCTTACATGGCACCACTGTTGCAAACACATACACTCACTGCCTTGCAGGGCTAAGTAAACCCGTATGGCGCTCCAGTTCTACAGGTCCCTTTGCGATCATTCTACCTTTAACTCCCATTTAGCTTTTGCTTAATTTTAAAAACAAATTGTGTTTGTGAAGCAGTTTCCAGCAGGGGCTAGTGGCAAAGATACTAATAGAACTGAGAAACAGCAATTACTAAGGGAATTCTTCCTTTGTTCAATTAGTAATAAAGAAAGCCTGGGTGAATAGTAAAAAAAAGCAAACAGTAACGTACTTGCGAGCAATAATATAATGGTGTGTTATAACACAAAATACTGAATATTACATTTTGATACCTACTTATGCCTTTGTTTGCATATGTTAGCATAGAACCCCAAAACATTTGCCAAAAAGAGAGAGAAAATTTGTGTTCAGCAACTTAAATGCGCGCAACTGTTTTTCAAACGTTATATGCTTTTGAAAAAGAACATTTTGATCAACTAGCAGGCTGGAGTCACAGGCAACTGGCACTTAGTAACATAATAATGAGTGAGACAGCTATAAATGTTCAACTAAAATATCATTTCATTTTTGTAAAGTTAGGACAAACATTGTCCAGCACATAAGACTCTACAGTCACAGAGTCATTACATCAAGATCTTTCATGAAGATAGCAAGTGGCTATCACAAGCAATCTTGACTAATGTTTAATCCTTTGTATATGAGGATGTTCAATGAATCAGTTTGCAATCTGGCTTTGTTCACTTCACTTTTTTGTAAATTAGCTAATGGGGTATAACAGCACCGTTTTGCAACACTGATCTATGTACAGTGATTTTTATTTTTATTAAGATAAGAGCTGGAGTTGCTATGTGGAGGCCAAAATGGCTGTTGAAGATCTGAATACACAATATTTAATAGATGTTTATATGATGAACATATTTTATCTTAAACTGAAAAATTCTAGAATGAAAATTGTAAGACTGTTATTATTAGCCAGAGATGAGGTGTGATATAGGGCTAGATTACAAGTGGAGCACAATATCATATATATGCAGAAATATTTATTTATGAATAAATAGAACATATTCCATTACATAAAGAACATTGGAATATCACTTTTTTTTAATGTCAGGTTAGTGCTAATGAAAATATGTGATGGTGTTTGCACGTGAGTGGGATGTTAGGGTTTTCTTCCACTGTTTTTTCTCCACATACTTCTTCAGGGGGAATACATGAATGCGCACGTGATATTCTAAGTTGGGATTTTTGCGCTAGTTGGGTTACTGCTAGAGCAAAAAGAGTTTACAGAAATATCCTCTAGAAATATGTGGGATTGTAAAGTATGCTAGTCCTAGTCCTAGATGGCATAAACATGTTAAATAGACCAATGTGAAACTGAAGAGAATGAAGCAAATTGTATAATAGAATTTAATTGGAAAGATGTTTAAAATGGTATGTTCTAGCTGAATCACGAAAGAAGAAAAATGGATTTCAATGTTTCCCGTATGCTACTAATAACACTGCTCAACAATGAAAACGTTTCTGACTTGAAAATACCTTCAGAATGCAAAAAAACAAATATGGCATTTAAATCTCTCAGTTAGCTCTCGGTTCCATTTATAATGATGTAGGGTATGGGTATAGAGTAAAGGGTGTGCCGCAGCCTAGTAAAGAACCTGGCAAACCAGAGTACAGGGATGATGAGTCACTGTAGGCCTTGTTTGTTTATTGTCTGTATCTAGCTTGCATGATGTGAAGGTTAGAGTGTTGTTCCTTCATTGTTATCAGTTTTATGGTTATGCTTTTACATTAAAAGCCAGGATGCCACGTAAATGTGTTGATGAAGAACTTTCTAAATGGGATGAACAAGAATGGAGAATCTTTCAAGTACCTGATAGGAAAATTTCCACTGCTGAGTGAGGCTAAAGTTAAGGAAGGAATCTTTGTTGGTCTGAAAATTTGTGAACTTATTATGGATGAAAAACTCAGACGAGTCCTTAAAGGGCCACTAAACCCAAAATCTTTCTTTCATGATTCAGATAGAGAATAGAAATTTAAACAACATTACAATTTACTATTATTTATTTTGCTTCATTTTTTAGATATCCTTAGTTGAAGAAAAAGCAATGCACATGGTGAGCCAATCACACGAGGCTTCTATGTGCAGCAACCAATCAGCAGCTACTGAGCATATCTAGATATGCTTTTCAGCAAAGAATATCAAGAGAATAAAACAAATTAGATAATATAAATAAATTAGAAAGATGTTTAAAACTGCATTCTCTTTCTAAATCATGAAAGAAAAAAATGTGGGTTTCATGTCCCTTTAGTTGTTGTGCATGTCTTTCTTGGGTAACCAAAGAGATGGAAAATATTTTGAGCTTGATAACAACCTTCTAGAAAAGTAGGGGAATGAAAGGTAGCAGAGTCTCCTGTAATGGAGTTAAGGGATGAGCTGACAGGCTAGTGGAAAATCCCAGTGCAGTGTAGTAGCAACAATGTTGCAAGGTGAGGGGAGGTCTTAGGCTCACCTAATATAAAGGAAGTTCTGGAACAATCTGGCCTCTTCCACCTGGGATTTTGCAAGGAGAAAGTTTTGCCATTCTTCAAGTGAAAATGTCTAGATCAAAGAGAAGTGCTGCGGTGCCCATTCGCTTCAGGGAGTCCCCTGGGAGATCCTTGAGGAGTACACCTGTAATAGAGGAGGAAGATGAGGATGTGGTGCCACCGACTCCGGCGGAAACAAGGCCAGTATTGCCTGTGTTAACCCCCAATATTATAATAAATAACCCCCCACCCCCTGAACCTGCACCCGCCGGCCTTGGTACTGTTATGGTTACAGGACAGGTGGGTGCAGTGAGCTCTGGCCCATCTAACTTAGACCAAGCTTTGGAGGCAGGCCTGGGGGCCCTCACGGCCTCCGGGTTGTCTCCTGTGGCAGCGGCGGCCATTGTGGGCATGTTTAAGGCCTTGACGGCCGCTGTGTTGCCTCCGGTAGTGGGTCAGGCTGAACCGGGGCCTAGCGCCCCTCATCAACAGCCTCCTTTACCCCATGTGGGCCCGGGGCCTAGCGGGACTACACAGGGGCCTAGCGTGTCCTATCATCTGGCTGGGTCCCTGGGGCCCGGACCGGATGCTTCAGTGGTGGCTCAGTCTGGGAGCGGTGTGGGGCCTGGGGGTCCTCGCCCACTCGCCGGACCGCATCCGTCATTGGTGGCTCAGTCGGAGCCTGCTACTACCAGTGCAGGCTCCGGTTGCGGCCTCGCGTCTGGCGCGCCCATTTCCGGCCGGTCATGTGACACGCGTGACGTCACTTCCGGCGCCGCGAGAGTCACACGGCCGGAACATGGAGCGGATGGACGCGTTCCTGGGGCCAGAAAGAGGCCTAGCCGGGTACTCTCCACAGGTGAGGGGGGAGTATCCGGGCAGGCCCGCTCCGCTGCGCTACACTCTGCAGCACCTAGCATGACAGACAGGGCAACTGTAGTGCAGAGAGGACGCGGCTTGCATAGGGGGAGGCTCATGGGATCTAAGGTTACCAGGCAGGCATATGGGAGAGCGAGAAGTGCATTGCTGGGGCGCCAGTGGTATAGCAGGGGGGGTTCCGGCAATACTGATGTACCCCAAAGGGGGGCGACTGTGCTCGCAGATAGGGCGCAGGGGGAGTCACGGCAACCAACAGCTGCAGGGGTTCAGAGCATACACTCAGGCAGGGAACACCTGGTCAGTGCATCACCCGTTGTTGCAGGGTCAGTGAATGAATGGAGTGGTGACAGGGGTGAGGAGAGGGCCAGAGGGATCTCGACTGGGGCAGGGGTTAGTACGTCCACCCCAGTTGGGGGTAGCAGGCAGGAGGGCCGCATGGCTGGCCTGGATACTCCCCTCTTGTTTGTTTCTCCCCCACAGGACACGCAGGTTGCACAGCAGAGGACAGAGGTCTCCGGTCCAGCAGGAGCTGGACTGTCGGTACAGCCGTCAGGAGGATCAGCGGTGGCAACACCAGGGACATCTACACCTTCCACATCGGCTGTTGGTGAGAGAAATTTATATAACCTGTCACGCACCTTTGACACCGATTATAGCACTGATTCAGACTCAGATGGGGGGAAGAAATTAGGGCTAAATAGCAAGGGACAGCGCCGCATGTTTAAAATGTTGAAGGTGCTGGTTGCTGAGCGAAATCAGGCTAAGGGCGTAGGTAGCATGGAGCAACCTGCGCTGCTGGCGGGTCGAAGCTCCGTGTCCGCCTCCGCCGGCAGTGCGCAGGGAGGCGAGAGCACGGCGCAGCCGCGGGACATATCAGTTAGTGACAGAAGGGTGGCTCTGCAGGGGGACTCTTATCCCTGCAAGATACACTGCCTGCATGCGCATCTCAAACCCAAAACGATACAGAAAATTTGCGATCACAAATACGTCAATATGTTCGAGCTGTCGCTAGAGGCGCAGCGCGACAAAGAGCGTAGCGAGGATGGGACTGGACCGAAGAAGATCCAGCGCCCAGATACATTTGATGAGTGGAGGCGGTGCTTTAGGGTATTCTCCTCCTGCTACATCGAACAGAGGCCGGAGGCCGCGGTAGACGTGATTAAGTACGCTGAGATAATAGAATGTATCTATAATAGGTATGGGGAAGGCATGTGGCGTGCTTATGATAGTGAGTTTAGGAGGAAAATGGTTGGGAATCCAGTTTTGAACTTTGGGGTGAAAGACTTGGACTTGTGGTCCCTGCTCATACCGGAAAAAGGGGGGGCAGGGGGATCGATGCTGCGGACAGGGCCCCCGAGGCCTCCGAGCATCATCAAGCGTCGGGGCAGGGAGTGTTGGAAGTACAACGAGAAGCAATGCGACAAGGGCGCTTCTTGTTCCTTTCGGCACGCCTGCATGTACTGCAGCGGTCAACACCCAGGTGTTGAATGCCCGAAGCGGAGGGACGGAGGAGCCTTCCGTGGGGCAAAATCGGGGGGGGCTGGACCAAAGAGCTCCAACACCCCTGAAGCTGGACGCCATTAGACCTTGGCTGGCGGCCTACCCGGACAGGGTTTCGGCTGCCAACCTACTGGCGGGGATTGCGGAAGGTTTCAAGATACCAACATTGGGGTTGGTAACGGGGTCCTCGTCGCATAAGAATTTAAAGTCGGCTTATGAAATGCCGGGCGAAGTTAGGGCGAAACTGAGCAAAGAAATTGCTCTGGGAAGATTTGCTGGTCCATTTGAGCAACCTCCCATCCCTGACCTTGTTATTTCCCCTCTAGGGGTGGTCCCCAAAAAGGAACCAGGGAAGTTTCACCTGATTCAGCATTTGTCCTATTCGAAAGGGGGTTCCGTCAACGACGCAATAGACCCCCTGATAAGCTCGGTGTCTTACCAATCGTTTGACCAGGCGTTGGAGTTGGTAGTGACGGCGGGTCCGGGCGCGCTGCTAGCCAAAATGGACATCGAGTCTGCCTTTCGGTTACTCCCCATACACCCAGCATCTTTCAGACTGATGGGGTGTAAATTTGAGGGGAATTATTTTATCGACAAATGCTTGCCCATGGGTTGCTCGCTATCGTGTGCTTATTTTGAAGAGTTTAGCTCATTCTTGCACTGGGCTATCATCACGGCGGCCGGTGGGGGAATAGTCGCTCATTACCTGGACGACTTCCTGCTGGTTGGCGCCGCGAACACACGCAAATGCGATCGGCTGATCGCAGTAATGCGAGGGCTAATGTCGAAATTTGGAGTGCCACTAGCTGAGGAAAAAACACAGGGCCCCTGTACAAGACTCACGTACCTGGGGATCGAAATTGACACTGCTGCAAGGCTATGTCGTCTTCCAGCTGACAAGGTGGAAGCAATGCTCTCAGCAGTGCGCAAAGCCGGGGCAGCAAAGAGCATGCCCCTGAAGGAGCTGCAGTCAGTGCTAGGCTTACTCAATTTTGCGTGCAAAATTATACCCATGGGTCGCGTGTTCAACAGGAGGATGGAAGCTTTGCTCTCCACTCCGCACGGGGCACGTAAAGTGGTGGTTTCGGAAGACATGCGGGAAGACTTGAAGGTATGGGAGCACTTTCTGCAGGGTTTCAATGGAACACTGCTTTGTCGCGCTCCTAGGGTTTCCAGTCAGACAGTGCACCTGCTGACGGATGCAGCTGGAGCGGCGGGTTATGGCGCCTATTTGGATTGGCAATGGAGCGCCGAGCCATGGCCCCTGTCATGGGTCCAAGTCGGTCTGACAAGGAACTTGACACTTTTGGAGCTCTTTCCCATAGTTGTGGCTATGGAGCTCTGGGGGCCGGCGTTAAAGGATAGATACATCGTGTTTTGGACAGACAACGCTAGCGTTGTGTTCGCCATAAATAGGTTGTCTGCGTCGTCACCGGTAGTTGTTAGGTACTTGCGACAGCTAGTGCTGAGGTGCTTGCAATACAATATTCAGTTTTCCGCGAGGCACGTTCCCGGGGTCAACAACACCCTGGCGGACGCACTCTCGAGGTTTCAATGGGAGCAGTTTCGCAGACTGGCCCCTAACGCAGCAGCAGTTGGCTTACCTTGTCCCCACTCTATTTGGCAGTTGGCGGGGCAGGGAGGTCCATAGGGCACCAAGTGAGGGCGTCCCTGGCGCCGAATACGTGGAGAGCTTATTCACAGAACTGGGGCGAGTGGGTAAGTTACTGTCACGAACAGGGCGCAGCGCCGGAAAGGGTCTCGAGGGATCTGTTCTTGGAGTGGCTGGCAGAGAAACACGGGCAAGGGACTTCGAAGGGCGCTATATCCAATAGAATAGCTGCAATCTCCTTCTTTTGCAATATGCTAGAGTGGCCCAACATCACGAAAGGTTTCCTGGTGAAGCAAGTGATTAAGGGCTGGGGAAGGCTCGAGGGTAGAGCGAAAGATGCGCGCGAACCTGTCACATTTTGTAGGCTAGCCAAGCTGTTAGACGCAATCGAGGGCATTTGCGTCGAACCCGGCGAAAGAGAACTGTTTCAGTGCGCATTCTCCTTGGCGTTCTTTGCGGCCCTCAGGCTGGGCGAGCTGGTCGCAACCTCAAAGGATGCGGTTAACGTGGGTATGCAGTTGGCTCATGTCAAACTGGCGGGCGATAATTTGTTATTGTTTATCCCGCACTCGAAGACTGACCAGGAGGGGAAAGGGGTGTGGATCACTCTCCCTCAGCATCGGGCGTCTGCCCGGTTGTGAGTACAAGGGCCTACATGGCACAGAGACCACGGGGCCCCGCCCAGTTCTTAGTGCATTCTGACGGATCGAATCTCTCCCGGTACCAGTTCGCAGCTGTGCTCAGAAAGGTAGCGCTTGCAGCAGGTTTGGGGAACTGTAGAATCACCCCCCATTCCTTCCGAATAGGGGCTGCCACCAGCGCGGCGGCGCTAGGTTGGAAGGGAGAACGCATACAGAAGTTGGGCAGATGGAGGTCCCAATGTTACAAGTCTTACGTGCGCCCCCCAGCTGAGGCGTAGGGGGTATTCGGTGTAGGAGTAAGAAAACAGGCGTTTTACAGTTGCTCTGGTTGTGTTGTTTAATTTTAGTCTTAGGTGATTGACTATGTAATCCGTTTTTCAGGTGTGGCTACAGGTCCTTCTCGCGTCTGGATAGTAGGGCACTCCTACGTGCACTGGGCGGCACTGAAGGCCCATTCTCTTCCTGAGGGGCAGCAGCTGGGGATTCCGACGTCTAAGGCATCAATACGGTGGTTGGGCCGTAGAGGCTTACAGTGGGATGGTTTGCCTGCCCTCCTCCAGAATGCCAGACATAGATGGGGACAGCCCCACATCATCCTCCTTCACATGGTGGGAAATGATATAGGGAGTGCGCCGGCTCTGGACCTCATCAATGCGATGAGGTCGGATGTCAAGTGGATCTGTACCACGTTCCCGGGGGTTAGGCTGGCTTGGTCCAACATAATACCCTGGCTGCGTTGGAGATATTTTCCCACACCTAGGATAGCATATAGGGTTAGGAAAAAAGTTAACAGGGAGCTGGGTAGAGCAGTACTAGAGGTAGGGGGTTTTGTGGTCCGCCATGAACTGATCTCAGCGGACAAAAAAGGGCTGTATCGCCCGGACGGGGTGCACCTGTCCAATGAAGGGCTGGCGATCTTCCTGGTGGACCTCAAAACGGCTCTGGTTAGTAATATTTAGCGGGTGGCGGCAAGAGCCCGGTTTATGTTGGAGTGCCTGTCTCTTGTGGCGGGAGGTCGTAGCCATCAACAATTGAGGGCGGAGTCTGCAGAGGTGACAGTCGGGCTAATGGGCGGGGGTGATGTCCTCAGGTCGTGACCTGGGGGGCCCCGCCCCGCGGGTCTGCTGGCTGAAGATCCTTTAGGACGTCCGCGCCTATTAGACGGAATGGGGTGGGGCCACATTTGCGGCCCACCCTTGGCATTTGCAATTCCACAACATCTGGCTGCGACCTCTTGTCATATGGAGCTAATAGTATTATTTTACTAGGCCTCGAATGCCGCCACAGGTTAAATATTTGAATGACTTCCGTTGAAGTCAAGTTAATATTTGTTAATAAATATGACCATCGTTATGGTCTTTAAATCCCAGCTATCTGTGTCGTGTCTTTATTTATAAGTTAAGTAGTTATGTTAAGATGTTTTTGTAAGGGGTTGGAACTACCAGATACAGCATCAGCCCTTAGGGGAATGAAAGGTAGCAGAGTCTCCTGTAATGGAGTTAAGGGATGAGCTGACAGGCTAGTGGAAAATCCCAGTGCAGTGTAGTAGCAACAATGTTGCAAGGTGAGGGGAGGTCTTAGGCTCACCTAATATAAAGGAAGTTCTGGAACAATCTGGCCTCTTCCACCTGGGATTTTGCAAGGAGAAAGTTTCCCTCCCTCCCAACCCTATTGTTAATGGTTAATTAAGTAGTTGCTAAGGCAACATTCTTGGCGTCATTCAGGCAGATGGCTTCCCGGACGGGTTGCTGGTCCTTTAGATGCGAAAGGCAGGGATGGGGTTAGTTGACCTAGTCTTGGTAAGACCTTAGCCGTAATTTATTTGCTTCCTGGATGAGCTTTGCTGCAGGGCTTGGCCATACCAGTGCCTTAGAGGCTGAAGCGCATCATAACATCCACGTATCTCCTAATGGCGGGAGGTCGTAGCCATCAACAATTGAGGGCGGAGTCTGCAGAGGTGACAGTCGGGCTAATGGGCGGGGGTGATGTCCTCAGGTCGTGACCTGGGGGGCCCCGCCCCGCGGGTCTGCTGGCTGAAGATCCTTTAGGACGTCCGCGCCTATTAGACGGAATGGGGTGGGGCCACATTTGCGGCCCACCCTTGGCATTTGCAATTCCACAACATCTGGCTGCGACCTCTTGTCATATGGAGCTAATAGTATTATTTTACTAGGCCTCGAATGCCGCCACAGGTTAAATATTTGAATGACTTCCGTTGAAGTCAAGTTAATATTTGTTAATAAATATGACCATCGTTATGGTCTTTAAATCCCAGCTATCTGTGTCGTGTCTTTATTTATAAGTTAAGTAGTTATGTTAAGATGTTTTTGTAAGGGGTTGGAACTACCAGATACAGCATCAGCCCTTATCATTAATTTGGCTGCAACATTTCAATCAAATCCACTTTCTCGACTCTCATCTGAACTTCTTCCCTGACAACAGTGATGCAGGGAGTGATGAGCACGGTGAGAGGTTCTACCAAGACATTTCAGCAATAAAACAAAGATGTCAGGGTGGGTGGACTGCTTCTATTCTTGCTGACCACTGTTGGAGAGTGACAAGAGATGCCCCAGAAGAGGAGTACAAGTGACAAGCAAAAAAAAAGGTACTTTCAATTGCTGTATGTTTTTTCATTTTGTGTTATTTGTGATCAATTGAATGAAAACAGTGAATCTAAAAAAATAGCACTTATAAAAAAATCTGTAGTCATATTCGTTTTTCTTGACCCAAAATTAGTATGACTATTTTTAGCAAGGAAACATATTAAAAATATTTTTTTGCTGAACAGTGTAATTGATGACAATTTTCAACAAACCCTAAAATACCATGTTATTCACTTACTCTACTCTACATCTGCAAAAGACATGGATAACAGCTCCAACTCCTGTGAAGGTTTATTTAATATGGGACATTTTGGCCCTGTGCAGTTTTACTGACAGATATAATCACTGCATGATATTCCACCTGCATATATTATGAATAGAATGCAGTATTCGTGAATATAAATATTAATGATATGTAATTAAAGAGCTGTATTTAATGACTGTCTAGGATTAGCAAGTGCTGCCACAGAATTATCATTAAAAGTTGGGTTTCCATAGAAACAACCATGACAGCTGAAATGAACTCTAGGGGCCACTTGTTGCACATTATCTGCCCTTTTCCTGCTTTAGGTTTTCTTATACGTAGATCGTTAGTGACTTCTTGAATCCTCATGCTTGACTAATGTTTAATACCTTGGCTATGCAAATGTTCAATGAAATAACTGGTCTTTCTACAAAGCAGTATTCCCTCAAATTAGTATTTAAATGATAAACGGATACTAAAATAAAGCATTTAATTTTTAGCTTACAAAAAAGCTCAAATCAAGCATGTTTGCGGAACTTAGGGATTAATTGCTCAATGGCTGATAAACTAAACTCCTGCAAGTCTACTGGTAGACAGGAAAAAGCATCCAGTGGTATATATATATATATATATATATATATATATATATATATATATATATATATATATATATATATATATATATATATATATAAATATATTTTTGTTCTTCAGAATAGGAATGTTAAATTGAGATGATGATGTGTATTAACATTAAAGGGACACTCAGGTTAAATTAAATTTTCATGATTCAGATACAGCATGCAATTTTAAACAACTTTCCAATTTACTTCCATTAAAAAAAATGTGCAGAGTCTTTTATATTTACAATTTTTGAGTCACCAGATTCTACTGAGCATGTGCAATAATTCACAGACTGTAGGTATATGCATTTGTGATTGGCTGATTGCTATCACATGGTACAAGGGGAGTGGAAATATGCATAACTTTGAAATTTGTTATAAAAAAATCTACTACTCATTTGAAGTTCAGACTAAGTGCTATTGCATTGTCTTGTTATCTTACATTTGTTGATAATGCAAATCTAATGTGTTGACTGGTCCTTTAATAATAATAATAATAATAATAATAATGATAATAATCTATACTATAATTGTGTTTATAATGTCCGTCGCCGTCGGCAGTTGCGCACGCATCCTCAAAGGAATGTTGGCTGCACAATGGCTAAACCCCCTAACCTAACCTAACACCCCCTAAATTGACCCCTTAATTATGGTACAATAAGAATAAACTACATTAAAATAAAAAAAATAAAAAAACATTACATTACTCTAATTATAGAAAATAAAAAACACTAACATTACAAAAAATAATAAACACATTATCCAAAATAAAAAAAAATTAAACATAATCCCTATTAAATAAAAAAGACCCCCAAAATAAAACACCCCCTAAACTAATGCTAAACTACCAATAGCCCTTAAATTGCCCTAAAGTTGCCCTAGTTAAACAGCTCTTTTATATTAAAAATAAACAAAAGAGTTTAACAGTAAAACCCCTCACCCTACAAACACCCCAAAATAAAAAAAACTAACACTAATAAACTTAATCTACCCATTGCCCTGAAAATGGAAAAACAAAACCCCCTAAAAAAAAAAAAAACTAACACTAAAGCCCCAAATAGGTACTCACGGTTTCAGAACTCCGGCGGAGGTCTTCTTCCAGACGGGTCCATCATCTTCATCCACAGCAAAGGCGGCACGGAGTGGTAGTCCGGAGTGGTCTTCCCAGAAGTGGTGATCCTCTGCGGCAGTCATCTGCGGAGGTGGCGCTCCTCCGTGGCAGCAGTCCTCGGCAAATGTGTGTAGGTTCCTCTTCATACGATTGTCTGCCGCACACTGAAGTAAGAATTCAAGGTACCCCATATTTATTGGGGTACCTTGAATTCCTATTGGCTGAAATTTTCAAAATCAGCTAATAGCACGAGAGCTACTGAAATCTTTTTGGCTGATTTGAACAGCCAATAGGATTTTAGTAGCTCTAATCCTATTGGCTGTTTTGAAAAATTCAGCCAATAGGAATGCAAGGTACCCTAAATTGATTGCCATACCTTGCATTCAATATTCAGTATACCACGGACATCGAATGAAGAGGAGCCTCTATGTCGCTGAGGTCCCCTAAGCTACTAAATACTGTTAATTGCTATAAAATAAACCTTAAAGGGACAGTATACTTTAAAATTGCTATAGTTTAAAAAGATAGATAATCCCTTTATTACCCATTCCCCAGTTTTACATTACCAACACTGTTATATTAATGTACTTTATACCTCTATGATTATCTGTATCTAAGCCCATGTGAACTGCCCCTTATCTTGCTTTTTACAATCTTGCATTGTAGTCAATCAGTGCTGGTTCTTGCATAACCGTTATCATGCTCCACAGCAGTGAGCACAATTGTATCTATATAACACACAGGAACTAGCACTGTCTGGTTGTTGTGCAAGTTTTACAAAAAACAGTGAGATAAGGTGGGGCTTAGAAACAATTTAGAGGTTATAAAATATTATAACAATGAGAATTATGCAAATCTGGGAAATGGGCAGTAAAGTCATTATCTATCTTTTTGTACAATAAACAAAAAAAATATCAAGTAGACTGTCCTTTTAAAAGACGTTACAAATAGTGAATCTAAGAAAGAATTATATATTTTATACTAAAATCTCTACATAAAATGTTTTAAGCATCAGGATAAAAAACCCAGATGAAAAGAACACTTTAAAGATTAAACAAAAAAAACAAAGCTTGATTAATCCCAAAAGTAAAGGAGGAAATTCTTTAAAGAGCAAAAAAAAAAAAGCTTGAATACTCAAGAAAATGTTTTCCATCATTAACCAAATGGAATTAATCAGAACAGCATGTGGATAACTAAAGATGAGAATGGATGTAGCAGGTGAAATGTGAGTGTTTTACTAAGAGAAGCAAATGTGCAAATATTAATGATTCTCATTACTATGTACTGACCAGAATCCTGTGCTGTTGTAAGATTATGGAACCTTTAAAAATGTAACAGAGAATAAAAAAAACTACTTTCTTAGGGGTTAATAGTGTAGTGAAGATTTTGTGATGTGGGGACCTGGCGGTTTAGGGGTTAATAGTGTAGTGAAGATTGTGTGATGTGGGGGCTGGTGGTTTAGGGGTTAATAGTGTAGTGAAGATTGTGTGATGTGGGGGCTGGTGGTTTAGGGGTTAATAGTGTAGTGAAGACACAATGTGTGGGGGAGGTCTAGAGCATGAAACAGTCCCTTTAGCAGCTCTGACAAATCTAAACGCAACCACATTATTGGGGTGTGCTTATGCTTGGATGTAAAAGACAGGTCCAGGTTGCCCCCCCCCCCCACCTTACTGCAGACCCCATGGCTATACTTATATCTAAACAAATTTAAAATGACAGAATTGACCATTTCAGCCTGGAAATGTGGTGCATTAATATGTCTTTGTTATTGTACAGTCTCATGTTAATCTACGTTCTGCTATGTTCAGCATAAAAATATTCTAGAATGTATGTAACAATACATTTTCTCCTCTGCCAGTAAGCTTGTAAACAATCTCAATGGCCATTATAGTGTAAAAATGATATGTTCTAATTCAGGGTTTTCAAAGTCTTAGACGGTGGGCCTCCCCTTTTGCAAAACTTTTAAGATGAGAACCCCCTCCCACCCCCACAATAGATGTGTAATGATAGCAGGATGTGATGTCACTAGCTGGTGGGCGGGGCTTAGGTCCGGTGTCTGTGTCGCAGTTAGTTTAGTACAATCAACCTGTCTGGATGTGTATTGCTATGCTCTGTAATAAAATAGAGTTGTACCATCATTGCTGTGTCCTGCATATGTCCTGCATCTCATGACATGGTGTCAGAAGTTCTGGACTACGCTTCTGTTTCTGATGATGACGATGTCAAAGTTTACCCCACCTGAGCCTTTTGACTTTTCTCAGCCTGCAGCTTGGCCCACATGGCGTCAGCGGTTTCAGCGCTTCAGGATTGCATCCAAACTGAACAAGGAGAGTGGTGAAGTACAAGTTAATTCTCTTTTATATTCTATGGGGAAAGATGTAGAGCCAGTGTTCAATGCTTTTACTTTCCAAGAAGGGGACGAAGTTAACTTTGATATAGTTATGGATAAACTCAGTGCCCACTTTGTGCCCAAAAGAAATGTGATTCATGAGAGAGCTTGTTTTCACAAACGTAATCAGCGTGTGGGAGAATCTGTGGAGTCATTTGTGCGCAGCCTGTATGAATTAGCTGAATTCTGTGAGTTTGGTGTTGCTAAAGAAGAGCAAATCAGAGACAGAATAGTTATTGGAATTGCAGATGCTGAAGTCTCCCTGAAGCTGCAGTTAGAGCCTGATTTAACGTTAGACGGGGCTATTAGGATGGCCCGCCAGAGTGAACTGGTGAAAAAGCAAAGTGCTGATCTGAGGTCTGAGAGTATTGTGGATGAAGTGCAACAGTCTAGGAAAATTACTAGTGAAAGGCACAGTGTGAGCGGTAGATCTAAAGTACTGGAAAGGCCTAGAAGTGGATGGGCGCAACATGGCCGATGCACACGGTGCTACCGGGCTCATGATCAGAGTGCTATATGCCCGGCCAGAGATAAAAGATGCAGAAAATGTAACAGAATAGGCCATTTTGAAGTGGTGTGTAAAACTGAATACATTAAGGAGATGCAGGTGGACAGTGACCAGGAGGGTCAGGAAGTGTCTTTTGTGGGGTCTGTTGTGGAACGGACAAGCTCAGAGGAAGATTGGAAAGTTACTTTTACTGTAATGGGAGCCAATGTTGATTTTAAGATTGACACAGGAGCTGATATCACTGTAATGTCTTTTGCTGAATTTATGAAACTGCCTCGACAGCCCCAGCTGGCGAAGGTTACTACAAATGTTCATAGTCCTGGTGGCCGCATTGATTGTGTGGGGAAATTTCTTGCAAGCTGTGAGTACAAACAAAAAAAGTTCACCATGTGGGTGCATGTGATCCGAGGTCAGTGTGTTAACAGTTTATTGAGCAGAAAAGCAGCCTGTGACTTGGGCCTCGTGGCCAGAGTGAATGAGATCTCTGAAGATATGTTTGGCGAGTTGGGCCTACTGAGCTGCAAACCTGTCCGTATAGCACTTAAAAGTGACGCAGTCCCGTACAGTATTTCTACTCCTCGTAGAATTCCGTTCCCGCTCATGCCTCAAGTGGAGAAAGAGCTCATGCGCATGAAGTCTATGGGGGTTATTGAAGAGGTTGTTGAGGCAACTGATTGGTGTGCCCCCATTGTTCCAGTTGCAAAGAAAAACGGAAAGGTGCGCATCTGTGTGGACCTGAAAAGGTTGAATGAGGCAGTGAAGAGGGAGAGATTTGTGCTGCCGACACTGGAAGATATAGCCCCGAAGTTGGCTGGGGCGAAGTTCTTTTCCACATTAGACGCTTCTAGCGGCTTTTGGCAGATCCCCCTGGATCCAAAGTGCCGCAAACTGACTACCTTTATCACTCCGGTAGGTCGGTTCTGTTTCTGCAGACTTCCCTTTGGGATATCCTCCGCTCCTGAGATCTTTCAGAGGGAAATGAGTTCTCTCCTGAGTGGCCACGTGGGCACAGCAGTCGTCATGGACGACATTCTAGTGTATGGGTCTACAGTGGAGGAGCATGATCAGCGTTTGAGTTGTGTGCTGCAGGCTATCAAAGAGTCTGGGCTGAAGCTGAATAAAGAAAAATGTCATTTTAGGAAAACTGAATTATGCTACTTTGGGCATATCATCAACGGGGATGGCATCAAGCCGGACCCCGAGAAAATTCGGGCTATCGAACAGATGAAAAGCCCTTCTGATGTACATGAGCTGAGACAGATATTGGGCCTTGTAAATTACGTGGGCAAGTTTCTTCCAGATTTATCTACAGTTTTGCACCCTATCACAGAGTTGCTTAAGAAAGATGTTGCCTGGGTCTGGGGACCCTCACAAGAAAAAGCGTTCCTGCATGCTAAGTCCCTGCTGGGGTCTGCCCCAGTGCTGGGGTTCTACGACCCTTCAAAAAAGACTGTGGTTAGTGCTGATGCAAGCAGTTATGGGTTGGGGGCTGCACTCCTGCAGCTGAATGACAACAAACTACAGCCCATCGCCTACTGTTCCCGCACACTGACGGCTGCGGAGTCAAAATACGCTCAAATTGAGAAAGAGTGCCTGGCTGCAGTTTGGGCCTGTGAGCGCTTTCAGCGTTATCTAGTGGGTTTGGAGAAATTTAGTCTGGAAACTGACCACAAACCGCTAGTCCCTCTTATCAATTCTTATGACATCGACAAAACACCCTTGAGATGCCAGAGACTTTTAATGAGACTACTCAGGTTCAATGTTCAGGCAGTGCATGTGCCGGGGAAGCAGCTGGTTGTGGCAGATACACTGTCCAGGCTCCCGCTGGCTGCTGCTGAAGAATCCTCCACAGAGTCGGATGTAAAAGTGTATGTTGATTCAGTTCTGGCCTCTAAGTCCATTTCTTCAAGGAAACTGGAAGAGATAAAGAAAGAGACATATTTGGACACAGATCTGCAAGAAGTTATAAGGTACATAAGAGATGGCTGGCCCGAGAGCCGGGCAGCCTGGATGTCTTTAAATGCTTACCAGCCAGAGAGGTCGCAGCTCACGGAGCTGGAGGGGTTGGTGCTGTTCCAAGACCGTATTGTAATTCCCGTCAGCATGAGGAAGGAGATGTTAAACAGGATTCACGATGGCCACTTAGGCATTACAAAGTGCAGAGAAAGAGCAGCTACAGCTGTGTGGTGGCCTGGGATCAGCTCCGACATTGCAAATCACGTGTCTAAATGTGCCTTTTGCCGGGAACGCCGGCCTACTCAGAGAAGGGAGCCCTTAATGTCTACTCCGCTGCCTGCGGGGCCGTGGCAGAAAATAGCTGCTGATTTGTGCGAACTGCACGGGAAAAAGTTTCTTGTTGTTATCGACTACTATTCCAGGTATTTGGAAATAGCACCCCTGAATGATATCACAAGTCAGGCCGTTATCATTCGCCTGAAGAGCTTGTTCGCCCGCTGGGGCATTCCAATGGAGCTGGTGAGTGATAATGGCATGCAGTTCGCTTCTACAGAATTCAGTGCTTTCAGCAGGGAATATGATTTTGTACATTCCACGTCAAGTCCACATTATCCGCAGGCCAACGGAATGGCTGAAAGGGCAGTTCAAACAACAAAATTCATCCTAAAGCAATCTGAACCGTACCTAGCCCTCTTGTCATACAGGGCGACGCCCATTCAAGCCACCGGGTTTAGCCCGGCACAGCTGATGCTAGGACGCCAGATTCGCACCACTTTACCCTCAGTGGGTGTCTTCAAGCCGCCTGGCCCTGTTCCTCGGGACGAAGTCCTTAGGAGGGATGAAGAGGCCAAAAAGGGTTATCGTTTCTTCTACGACAGGAGACATTCTGTCAGGCCTTTACAGGAACTGAAAGCGGGCCAAAGTGTCAGAATTAAACTGGATGATGAGAAGAAATGGAAGACGCCTGCTACGGTAGTGGGCCGCTCTCCAGAACCAAGGTCTTACACAGTCCTTACAGAGGGAGGGACGGTTACACGCCGTAACCGAAGACATCTTCAGCCTGTACCTGAGAGTCTGGAACCGGATACCTCAGTACCACCGCCGGTGGGATCTCCTGTTCTAAGAGAGGTGCCTTCCCCTCAGCAAGATCATAGCGGGGATATATCTTTGCCTCCAGCAGACTCTTGTTCACCATCTTCTGTATCAGAGGACAGTTCATGCAAAGTTACATCAAGCGGAAGAGTGGTGAGGCTTCCGGCCCGATACAGGGACTGACTTTAGCTAGAACAGTGACCGGAAGTATGGGCAGAATAATCCCATGGTCACTGTGGACTAGGGTAGTCTACCCCGATGTCCAAGTCAGGATGTAATTTATTTGTTCATGTTTTCTAATCCATCTGTTCTTATAATGTTCTAAAACAAAATGTTGTTGTATACCCTGTTGGTGTACTTTGTTATTTAATATATGCGAATGTATGCTTTGCCTTTGAAAAAGGGGAAGATGTAATGATAGCAGGATGTGATGTCACTAGCTGGTGGGCGGGGCTTAGGTCCGGTGTCTGTGTCGCAGTTAGTTTAGTACAATCAACCTGTCTGGATGTGTATTGCTATGCTCTGTAATAAAATAGAGTTGTACCATCATTGCTGTGTCCTGCATATGTCCTGCATCTCATGACAAGATGTTTTTAAATTTTTTAAACAAATCATCTCAAGCCTACTAATGTGTGCTATTATATATATTAGAGTCATACTGAATAATATGCTAAATTAATTAGTTAGAGTTGTTTGAATTACTCAGGCTCTGTCTAACTTGTATCAGAACAGCTCTGGAAATTTTGCAAATTAAATAGGACACTAATGCTGCCGGCAGACATTTTTTGGAAATTATTCAAGACAACTTAGTCTTTTCTGAAGGAAGGGACTTTAAAGCTGTCTGCAGGACAGCAGACTTACAAACTGGACAGAAGTCTCACACTGAGATCTGTCATTAACTAGCTCAGTATACAGAGTACTGCCATATATACACTGAACAATCACTAGCCAGCAAACATTGAGGAATTGTAGCTCAAATAATAAGCAGTTACACAGGAATAGTCACACAGTGTGTCAATTACTCACACAGTGAGATCTCACTCATGCACAGTCTTAACAAGCAGCTGACACTCCACACACAGCAACCCACACAGGGAGATTTCAGCCATAAAGTGAACTGTCACCTATGCTGGGAGACCTAACATGACCTAGCATGTAGGAGCATAAGAATGCACCGTAGCGTCTCTCTAATGCACCATAGCGTCTCTCTAATGCACCATAGTGTCTCTCTAATGCACCATAGCGTCTCTCTAAACTTAATTTACAGGAAAATCAGGCAAAATAACGAAAGTGCAAGGATATAATTATTAATGACAATTTTATGAGGAAATACATTTTAAGCATTACGTTTTTTTTTTTAACTCTAAGTAATATGGTGCATTATTATCACCCTCCGTCCTAATCCCACTAAACCTACAAAACAGGAGTTATCTTATCAAATGAACAAAGTTTTAATTCATGCTTATAATTACTCTTCTTAATTAAAGAGATGAAACATTGGCAGAAGCTTCTGTATAAAAGCTTTGTTGAAGCGATAAGATGAGGAAGGGATTGTTGGAGTGTTTATCCATATACCCAGACCAATAAAAAATAAAAAATTATTAAGGCTTTTGATTTTCCCATCAAGACCCCCACACGCACCCTGCCCTCACTTTGCATTGTAGAAGAACAGATTCAATCTCTCTGAAGAATTTATTTGAACGTTGCTAAAGCATGTCTGAATCTTACCATCAGAAAATTAACACAGCGGTTTTCTTTCCTATTTAAATTATTCTCTGTATTTGCATTTACAAATCTATTATTTTGTTTCTTACTTCTCCTCCTGTGGATTGGCAGACACAGTAAAGAATTGCTACTGTAAGAATTTAAAATCCCTTTACATTGCGAGAATGAGAATATTTACATTTTATAGTGCTATAAATTACTCCTATTAATCTCCTATCCAATTTCCATATGAATAACATTCATGCAACTCTTCTCATTGCTCCATAATACCGTGTCCTATAACATCCTTCTATTATGCCTTATAACTTTCCACAATAACTGCTATCATTGTACCATATAACTTTGTCTACAGTTCTAGGGGGTGCACCCATCTTCATTACTGTAGAACAACTAACATTTAAATGTATCAGCAACTTTGACTTACATTTTCATTATTATTCCTTTAAAAATGGAGTGCCACATACCCATGTGAAATCTTATTGTTCATTGCAAGATGCTGCTCTACAGAAAGCAAAGAACAGTTCAGAGGACACAGCGATGTACAGGGTTAACAGCAGCAAACAACGTGTTAATACCTACACCTCATTTTGACATTCAACTGATGTGTTATAATATAAACCACCAAATCTAATTGTTAGATGTTTTATGCCTCTTTAAAGGGACATAAAACCTAAAAAAAAAAATTATGATTTAGATAGAACATACAATTTTAAACAACTTTTCAATTTACTTATATTTTCTAAGTTTTCTTGTTATCCTTTGTTAGAAAACAGGAAGGTAAGCTCAGGAGAGTGCACATGGTTGCAGCGCTATATAGCAGCAGTTTTGCAAAAATGTTATACATTAGCAAGAGCACTAGATGGAATTAGGATTTCCTGTCATGTAGTGCTCAAGATAAGTGCACGATACCTATCTAGATATCTCTTTAGCAAAGAATAACATGAGAGTGAAGCAAATTTGATAATAGAAGTACATTGGAAACATTTTTAAAATTGTATTCTCTATCTGAATCATGAAATATAACATTTGTGTTTCATGTCCCTTTAAGTATTCTGGGAGGACTGCCCTACAAGGTTTGTGACCTGCTACACTGCAGAATCTTGTGAGCTTTACAGAATCTTCACCCATTGATGTATCACACCTGTTAAATAACCCCTAGTTAACGGATAGTAAGGGGGCCCCATTGAAAGTGCTATGTAAAGTTTTTTAATTTGAACATGTGTCACAGAAACAGTTGCTAGATAAATGTGCCACTGTGAAATGTGCAATTTAAAGTGTATTATTCCCAAGTGTACAGTAAAATGAGTCAGATAAACAGTGTATGAAATAAACTTAGACACAGGAAGGTGATACCGTAAATATTACCTTTCTTATCAACACTAAATTGAAAGATTTTATTTAAAAATAACTTAATGAAAACAGAAACTAAAAGATCTGATACCTATATATTTTCTCTGGTTAATAAAGCTGACACAAGTTTGTGAAATCATGTGATAAACATGATTTCCAGTATTGTTTATAAGTGAGTTTGTAATAAAAAAAAATATGCTTGTGCTTCTGGTGGGGTACATAAGAAACAAATTTGTTTTGTTTGGGTGTTTGCTGCAACAAGTTTGACAAACTCTGAAACCACCCATTGCTTATACAATTTTCATTTCAACTTTTATTTTATGTGTTTTAGAAGCTGAGATGTGGTGAACACATTCAAACCAGCATGGTGGTCATATTCATTGGCACGGAATGTCTTGCTAGGATCAGTATTTCATGGTAGGAGGTAATTTGAGTAAATATAGACAAGACATGCAAAAAATTTTGAAATGACACGAAACCCCATATTTTTCTTCTGAGATACAGTATACAATTTCAAACAAATTTCCAGTTTACTTCTATAATCAGTTTTTCTTCATTAAGGAATATGTATCAAGATTGCAAGCGGACAAGTTCTCAAGCAGAGAACGTCTCCATCTGCAATCACCACTTGCGATGCAGCATCGATTGGTGAAATATAACACTGAACAAGATGTCACTTGTGCAATGTTGCCCCCTGTTCAAGCCAATTGAGCAAGCACAGAGCATGTTATTCACTCCAAACAAGTGATTCTCCTCTTCTGAGATGGCAAAGAGAGTTTTTTCTTCTTACGTTTGTGGTTGCAGGCTTGCTAATGTAAGGCTGCACCGCAATGCCTCAAAAGCTGTGAAGGCAGCTTGATAAATGTTTCTCATTTGCTTGGTATCCTTTGTTGAAAGAGCAGCAATACACTACTGATGAACCCATTGGGTTAGCCAATAACAATAGGCATATATGTGTAACCACTAATCACCAGCAGTGTTCCCTTTAAGGTCAGTTTCGTAAACAGCCCAGCAGTGAAACAATTAATAAGAGAACCATACCTTGTAGTCTGCATTATTCAGTGTTTGGTAATTGCAGGGTGTGGTTCCCTAATTAACTGTTTTACTGCTGACCCACTCACAAAACTGGCCTTAGAGGGAACACTGATCACCAGCTAGCTCCCAGGAGTGCATTTCTTCTCCAGAGCATATTTAGATATGATTTTCAACCAAGAAAACAAAGCAAACTAGATAATAGAAGTACATTGGAAAGTTACTTCCTCTATCTACATCATGAAAGTTCAATTTCTGTCCCTTTAAACATATTACACAAGTCAGATGTAACAGTTCCTGCCTGGTGGAAGCCATTATCTATTCCTAGTTTGTGGATTCACAAAAGAATAAATGAGATGGAAATCATGAATTGTACAGAAATCAAATCATAGATGTTGAAGTAGGGAGTTGACTCTTTTTATGCTATGGAAAGCACCTCAACCAATCGGGTAACAGATCCCATAGTTCTAATTTGAAAATAATTATATTATTCTTCCCCACATAGTAAAGATGGTTCCCCTTGGACTGGATAATTTGAGAAGGAAGATGCTGCTTTATTTATTATCATGTCCTCATTTTAAATTTTCTATGTTTCCACTATTTGTGTTTTTATCTTGTTTCTTTATTTTGTAAAGTCAAATGTGGAAAGTCTTAAAAAACAAAACAACAAAAAAAACCAAAAACAAACAAACTAGCCATTGTATCTATTAGAATAATTAACTGCTGTTGTGGGCAACACTATAGCTACAAGGCTACACTTATTAATTTGTAAATTCCAGCACAACCATGGTTCTTGCATAATTTAGTGAGGTAAATGAATACATTTAGTATAGGACAAATGTATCTGTATACCCTGGTGATAAGCAAATATCCCTCATGATTATATCTCCCATTTGGATAATTCAATAAGAGTCATCATGCATGTTTTAAATTACTTCCTGACACGCTAGCTTATTATCCTCAATTCCTTATTATAGTTGTTGTTTGCTTAAACCTATTTACTGGGTGATAATCATGCAATGTTCATACAATGAGATATTTATCAGTTATGCTTCTCAATTGAAGCTTCATTGTACACAATTTAGCATTTTTGGTTGAATTTGCTTATACCAGTATTTCACAAATATCATGAGCTATGGAATCATGGCTCCTACAATTGTATCCCTGGTTTCTCATTTGTTTTTTAAATAATATTCTACATATTCTACGTATCTCCATATACAACAAATATAATCAGCTATGGAAGCATGGCTCCTACAATTTAGCTCTTTCTTCTCATTTGTTTTTTAACTATTATTCTACATATCTCCATATACAAAAAAATAAACACTGCCTAGCTCCTAAATAAGGGTAATTGTCCCCACAATTCATTGGCTGATAGAAGTTTGTAAGGCCCTGTAAGTACCTCATCCTATAGACAGAGGACTCACATCTTCCACACAATGAACTTCATGAATACAGCTAGGAAATTCCAAAGAACTGTGTGTGTCAAACAGAAAGGAGAAGTGGTTTAAGGATGTAGATTGAAGGCTCATTTTGGAAGTAGATTCATCCCTCATTTTTTTGGCAGCTATAAAGAAATTCAAATAATCCAATGAGATTCCAGCCAATCCAATTTATATAAGGTCTTCTAAGATTCAAAGGTGCTTGGTATGCAAGGAGAGCGGGCAATGAGATGGAAAGATTTAAAGACCATTTATAGGAGCCAGAGTAGGCTTATCATTCTATCAGTTAAGACTTTTCACATAAACAGTCATACAACCAGAAATACTATACTTGCTAGGCAGGCATTGTTATCTAGAAGATTGTTGGGGAAAAATGTCAATTGAATTCACCTTTAGCTAAATTGAAAGTGGATAAGATTCCTATCTGATATTTATTTTAGTGGATTCAAAACTGAATTGAATAGATAGACTGTAAAATAACTTAAATGTAAAGAAGGGAAAATGATTAAAATACAGCAGGTGAGATAAGGGCAGGATGACTAAACCTAGCAAGTTGCTAAATGATACAATATATTACAAAACGCCTGTGAAAAATGCCCAAAATATATGTGCAACGTGTCAATATGTTGTTTACTGGCCTTACTCAGGCAGTTATATTTGCTGGTGCATTCAAGTGGCATATTTTCTGACACAGTGTTTAACCCAAAGTTTACAGGTAAATGCAACAAGATGTCGGTGCCGTTACTTTCTTGATATATTAATATGTTGTGCTGTAAATTACCATGATTGGCTGCATTAATCACTTGTACATCTCAGGAAGTGTTCATCTTCCCATTCACCACAACAATGCTGCCCGATAACAAAGCAAGATTCACCTTTGCCAATCTCCTTGTTTAATATTTGCAATGGAAGATATGGTGAAATCATTGGTGCATGTTACACATATATGTGTCAATAGCATCTGTGTATACTGTGAATAATAATACAAAAATCATATGCAGTTTTAAGACACATACATAATCAGAATCAATGTAAAATATACCTTGCCTGTACCTTGTCCATAAAAAGTGAGAGTGTATAGTGGAAACTCCATATCTGCTGATTAATGCACATTGACTTTGCGATATCACAGTATCTTCAGTAACATTTCTATCAGAAATCAGACTATGCTGATGACCACTAAAGTTTAAAAAATATTTTCTTTTTAAAATGTTGACAAAAAAATAACCTCTAGAGGATTACAAAATGATCTTGTAACCCATTGAAACTGCAGAACGATAGACCTAATCAGCTTTAGCTCACTGCAAAGGGAAAAAAGTAAAAATTGAGAAAGGCATGCATCAGACCAGATTCACAGCTGTGTGTGTATACATGTGTGTGTTTGTGGCATGTGTGTGTGTGTGTTTGTGCATGTTTATGGATGTGAATACCTCCCAGCATGTCTCCCTGAGTCTTTCCTGGATGGGGAGGTTAACTTGTGCCCTCATGCATTTTGGCAAGCTATGATAGGGGTGGGCACTAATGCATATTATGGGAGTGGCTGGGACATGACCTGGATGGGAAAGGGTGTGTCCTGGCTGGAGTTAAGGCAGTCCCTTAAAACTGTGACATTTGCCCTAACCAACAAGCGTTCAGAGAGCACGCTTCCAAAGACTCCTGTAGGACTGACAGCCAGTGAGAGGTAGAGTCCCAAGACTCAATTGTATGTTATCATTCACTAGTTTATTTTACCTTAAATTTAAGAAGCTTGTACTTAAACTTTCTTACAAAAAATATTATGTTTAGCTTCTGCTCTTTAATGTTCATGAAAAAAATAAGTAATATATCCCTCTAATGTTACCCATAAAATATCATTAAAAATAGACCTTTCTATTTTCACCACTTTCATCATAATGTTCAATAAAGACAATTAAAAATATGATACCAATTTCACTAGATGTGTATAATTTACCTAATTAGGTTTGCCAGTTGCCTACCACAAAATACTGGTCAACCGCTGTGTGATTGAGGGAAAGTGTTAAGACATTTTATGATCAGGCCTTAGAAACAACCCCATTATCTGTAACTCCTGTAAGATATATGCTTATATTGGACTTCAGATCCAAGAAGATAAGACAAACATACTCAATATGATTTTCTAGGCTGTTTTCCCCCATACTAGATAATTTGCTATTTAGTGATTAGTTTCTGATGCATATACAAAAATATGACATTGATGTCCCTTTAAATTGGAATTCTTTTAAATAAGAAACACATCTAGGAAAAATGACACAATGCATGTCACATAATTTGCTCCTTGAAACATTAAATGATAAACTGTAGATCATTTTGCATTATCTGTAATTCTAGGTGGCAATCTACATACCATAATACACCGGGCATGAATTACTAATCTATAGTGATATCAGTAACAGTGTTTGCATCTTGAACATCTTATGTAGATCCCAACTAGCAAGACATCTGTCTTGTGTATGTGTCAGATATGCTGTCTGTAAGCCCAATTCTCCAAACAGGCCCTTCTGCAAGAGTTCTTCTCTTAGCAAGTGTCCAAGCCTACCAATGTTACAGACGGAGAAAAGCAGACTTGTGTGACTAAGGAAACAATTATGGTTGCACTGCCAACATCATACAGCCATATGTTGTATTCGGAAGCAGAGTGCTTTTCCCACATTTATGTGTAAAATATTAATGCCCAGTCTACATTTTGAGTAGAATGTTGGCAAAGAGTTCTCTTTGTATCTCAGCTCCCACAAGTCATGTCTGATATCTTCAGTTAATTATGAAAATGCTATGGGATTAAAGTGGCTGATATAGCTATGTAAATAATCTAAAGTGAAATCTGTGATCCCATAGTACCGAATATTAAAATGTTGATTTTTAATAATTAGTATGGACTTGTAATTTGTAAGAGTGCCCCTTAATGACAGAAATATTTCTAGTAAAACTATTATTTAATGTGCACGATGACCAGGAAATTGTGTATTTCAATAGAGAAGATTGTCTTTCAATGAATAAAACTGTTATGACTGATATTACATAATAAAAGAAAAAATAGTGCCATGGCCTTCAATAGAGTCAGAATATGTTTTTTTGTTTAGTAGGGCTGCATAAAAAAAAAACACTATTTAAAACATGTTAGAAATATGTCTGCTTGAAATACAATAAAGCTGTTTTTTTAATGCTGAAATGAACAGAAAATGCATGTTAGTGCAATAGTCTGCGCGATACAAATAGATTTAGAGACAATATCCCAAAGTTCTATTGATGGGCAATATGGCTCACAATCATAAAAATAAAAAGTGCTTTTTTCCCACTGAGTACAAGAACAGCTGTTTAAAATACTAATAATAACAGTCGGCTAGATTACGAGTTTTGCAGTATGAGTGAAAAAGCAGCGTTAAGGCTCTTTTTTCCCTACCGCTGGTATTACGAGTCTTGCAGGTTTAGGGGCACCGCACACTTTTTTGGCCGTAACGCAACGTAATTACTGCAGCTTTCAAAAAGTCCTTTTTCAATGGGACTTCCATAGCGCAGGTATTACGAGTTTGCCTGGGAGGACAAAAAGTGAGCGGTACACCCTATACCACCAAGATCCATACAGTAAACTGAAAGTCAGTAGTTATGAGTTTTACACTACAAAGCTGTAGCATAAAACTCATAACTAAAGTGTTACAAAGTACACTAACACCCATAAACTACCTATTAACCCCTAAACTGAGGCCCTCCCGCATTGCAAATAATAAAACAAAATTATTAACCCCTAATCTGCCGCTCCGGACATCGCCGCCACTATAATAAACATATTAACCCCTAAACCGCCGCACTCCCACATCACAAACACTAGTTAAATATTATTAACCTCTAATCTGCCGTCCCTAACATCGCCGCCACCTACCTACATTTATTAACCCCTAATCTGCCGCCCCCAACGTCGCCGCCACTATACTAAATGTATTAACCCCTAAACCTAAGTCTAACCCTAACCCTAACACCCCCTAACTTAAATATGATTAAAATAAATCTAAATAAAACCTACTATAATTACCTAAGTAATTCCTATTTAAAACTAAATAATTACCTGTAAAATAAACCCTAAGCTAGCTACAATATAACTAATAGTTACATTGTATCTAGCTTAGGGTTTATTTTTATTTTACAGGCAAGTTTGTATTTATTTTAACTAGGTAGAATAGTTACTAAATAGTTATTAACTATTTACTAACTACCTAGCTAAAATAAATACAAATATAAAGAAAAATGCAAGAAATTAAAGAGTGTTCAACAGGTAGCCCTTGGGTTCTCCAAAGGTATATATTGTGAGGACCCAATAAGGGTATATATCCCATACAGTCCGTATGCCAAGGGACAACGGTCAAGAAGTGGTGAGTCAGAGGCCTCAAGGCTGTAATCCTCCAACAGTCCCTTAAGTGTCAATAAGCTCCTCTTCAGCCTAGATGTCAAAGGTGTGAATAATGTACACAAAGTGTGTAGTATCTTACCCTCCACTGGTCTGGTGGGGTGCCTGGGCACACTGCTGTACTTCCTCATGGACTGACGATGAAACCTTTCCGGGTGGGTGCAACCTGCGTGTCCTTCTTGGCGTGCAAAGAGGCTTGTCGGTATAGTAGCGCACTTCCGGGTGCATCACCTGTGACGTAGCTAGGCGCTTGAGTTCGGAGCAAGATGCGGGGGGGCGGAGGATGAGCCCAGGGTCCACGGCAATTGTAGTAAGCGAGCAGCTGATCCAAAAAGCGGCATACCCAACCGCTAAGAGGCAGGATTTCTATCAACCAATCGGAATTAAGGTTGAAAAAATCCTATTGGCTGTTGCAATCAGCCAATAGGATTGAGCTTCAATCCTATTGGCTGATTCAATCAGCCAATAGGATTGAGCTCACATTCTATTGACTGTTCCAATCAGCCAATAGAATGCAAGCTCAATCCTATTGGCTGATTAGATCAGCCAATAGGATTGAAGCTCAATCCTAATGGCTGATTGCAATAGCCAATAGGATTTTTTCAACCTTAATTCCGATCGGCTGATAGAAATCTATCAGCCAATCAGAATCTAAGGGATGCCATCTTGGATGACGTCATTAAAAGGGAAACCTCATTCGGAAGAAGACGTCAATTTAAGAGGATACTCCGCGCCAGATGTCATGAAGATGGACCCGCTCCGTGCCGGATGGATGAAGATAGAAGATGCTGTCTGGATGAATACTTCTGCCCAGTTGGATGAAGACTTTTGCTGCTTCGTTGAGGACTTCTGCCGGCTTCATTGAGGATGGATGTTGAGTCTTAAAAAACTGTAAGTGGATCTTCGGGGGTTAGTGTTAGGCTTTTTTTAAGGGTTTATTGGGTGGGTTATATTTTTAGATTAGGGGTTTGGGCACTTGAAAAAGAGCTAAATGCCCTTTTAAGGGCAATGCCCATCCAAATGCCCTTTTCAGGGCAATGGGGAGCTTAGGTTTTTTAAATTAGGATTTTATTTGGGGGGTTGGTTGTGTGGGTGGTGGGTTTTACTGTTGGGGGTTGTTTGTATTTTTTTTTACAGGTAAAAGAGCTGATTTCTTTTGGCAATGCCCCGCAAAAGGACCTTTTAAGGACTATTGGTAGTTTAGTTTAGGCTAGTTTTTTTTTTTTTTTTTTTTTTTGATAGGGCTATTAGATTAGGTGTAATTAGTTTAAATAGCTGATAATTTCTTTTTTATTTTGTGTAATTTAGTGTTTTGTTTTTTGTAATTTAGGTAATTGTATTTAATTTATGTAATGTATTTAATTGTAGTGTAAGGTTAGGTGTTAGTGTAACTCAGGTTAGGTTTATTTTACAGGTAAATTTGTATTTATTTTAGCTAGGTAGCTAGTAAATAATTAATAACTATTTACTAACTATTCTACCTAGTTAAAATAAATACAAACTTGCCTGTGAAATAAAAATAAAACCTAAGCTAGATACAATGTAACTATTAGTTATATTGTAGCTAGCTTAGGGTTTATTTTACAGGTAAGTATTTAGTTTTAAATAGGTATTATTTAGTTATTAATAGTAGGTTTTATTTAGAATTATTTTAATTACATTAAAGTTAGTGGATGTTAGGGTTTAATAACTTTAGTATAGTGGCGGCGATGTCGGGGGCGGCAGATTAGGGGTTAATAAGTATAATGTAGGTGTCAGCGATGTCGGGGGCGGCAAATAGGGGTTAATAAGTGTAAGATTAGGGGTGTTTTGCCTCGGGGTTAATGTTAGGGTGTTAGGTGTAAACATAAATTTAGTTTCCCCATAGGAATCAATGGGGCTGTGTTACGGAGCTTTACGCTGCTTTATTGCAGGTGTTAGGCTTTTTTTCACCGGCTCTCCCCATCGATGTCTAAGGGGAAATCGTGCACAAGCACGTAAAATCAGCTTACCGCCGCTCACCGCAGCGCTGGTATTGGAGTGCCGTATGGAGCTCAATTTTGCTCTACACACACTTTTTGCCTGCTAACGCCGGGTTTTTGTAAACCTGTAATACCAGCGCTGTAGGTAAGTGAGCAGTGACAATAACGTGCAAGTTAGCACAGCACCGCTCATAATGCAAAACTCGTAATTTAGCCAAGTAATAATTATAGAAATAATAATAACTGCCTCTTTATGCAACAAGGATCATAACATTAATATCCCTTTCAACAATAATGAAAATTCCTTTTAAAATGTAATGAAATACTCCAATGATTTAACTCAGCTTCTCTATTAGCCGCTAAAGACATTAATATTTCATAATATATTATTTTGGCCTCCACCAAGAGATATACGGTACTAGAGAGTTAAACTGCACAATACAATAGTCTGCATACTTGATTTAAGAAATGCATGCTGTACCGAGAAAAGATAATACTTGCTGCAGAACAAACTCTATTTTCGAGGCATCTATATCCTGGTATTCCACTCTAATCCTGCCAACCAGTAAATCGCCAATGAGAATAAAAAAGAATAAGTGCTGCAGAATTTAAATTAATGTCTAATATACAAATTAAAGGGATGATATTACTCTTTCCTTCCTAAATTTATGCTGAGCAGTTAGTGACGGTACATTTAGAGTCGTGTCTCATTCAGTCTGGATAGAAACCAGAACTTAATTGTGTAGAAAATGCTGGGTATAATTTGCCTGTTTATGAACTTCAATGGTTTATGATGATTAATTTATCAACAATTAAGTGAGATTTTAATAATTAACACAATTTAAGATAAGCAGGGTGTTTTCTACCATGTCAAGTAGCGAAAGCATATAATTATTAGAAGACAATTTTACCAACCTCCTAATGATTACTAAGTGACCTCGGTGTACTGATGTTTTGTATGGAGGTTGGAAGTGCAAAACAAGCCTATATTATTTATCATTATCAAGCTTTGCAAATGCCAGAAAAAGTATCAGACATAAAAAAAGCACAAAGGGAAAAAGAAATGGAGTGCAATGTACTGTATTTACCAGTAAGTGCTAATTATGGTGCTCTTTTGTTGATAATTGTGATATCACTGTTGGTACAGAGTTTTGCAAAAAAGAAAAACCTGTTCAAACATTAAGGATCCGGTTGAATACACTTGATCTTTTCAAATTTGCTCTGCAATTTAAGTCAACTGAATTTGTTGCAGATCAGCGGAATGTGTTTGAGGAGGCACCTGGCTTCATTTGCATATGTTAGGCTATAAATATAGCTAGAAGAAAAAAAAAACATATTTATAATTGGAGGTTATTTTAAATCAATGTCTTAAAGGGACATTAAACACATTTCATTCACCTCCCTTTCATTTTGGGTGCCACCATTTTGGAACCTATGTTTCCCTGTAGGTACCTGAATGAGAGTTGCTGCACATATGTAAACACATCAGGACTGGAACGCAGTGAATGTAGTGAAAGATAGATTTCAACATAGTGGCAATGACTAGAGGGAGGCGGGGCTACCCTCAATACTATGCTTATAAAATGCATTTAGTGCTTAATGTCCATTTAAATCTGGATTATTCTGAAATGGACCACCAGCCATTATTACTAGATTGCCAAGTATGTGCAAAATTTAAAAAGTATTATTCAGCAAATACCGTAAAATTCAGGTCCTCCATTAAAACTCCTGTGGCCATTTAAAGGGACATTGTACTCACAAATGTTCTATCATCCACATGAAAATGCAGCATTTAAACATGTATTCCCTAAATAATTATGAAGAAAAGGCAGGTTAAATGTATATTTAAACTAACATGCCAGTATCAGTTGTGCATTTTTTAAAATAAGTTCTGATTTCTAGGTGCTTACTATTAATGTTCAGTGAGCATAACCAGGAAGTTCCTATCAACTAATAAACATTAGCAGCTTTTCCCCCATATTAAATACATACATAAATAAGTTAAATCAATATGTTTAGATGCCTTTCTTTCTGTCAAATGGATGACATTTTTTTAGTGCAGTCTCCCTTTAAGTATGCAGTGTTAAAGACATCCTAAAAATCATTTAAAAACTAGGGAAATCCTATACTCAGTCATTTCATTTTACCTTTATTCATCTTCATCCATATATGTCAATGAAACATGAGTTTTTAACATGTTAAGGAACTGTGAACCTTTGCTCCTTTATTGATTCATCAGTTAAAGGGACAATCTACACCCAATACATAATTTTGATTACTTATTGTTACATACCAGAGATCCATCTTGCAACTGGTCGCACATCTGTCTATAAGCTTGTAAGAAGTACATGAAACATTTAAATATTCATTTGTTAGGAGCCAAAAATGGCCACCAAGCTCCACCCACCTATTGCATGAATATTTTGGTATGTTAAGTTTCTGCAATCACGATGGACTTGTGAATACATTTTCCTACTTGCACGTGCTGATTTGTGCATTTGCAATTTAAAACCGCTAACTAAAAGATATTAAATGTGCACTACTAAACTGTCATACAAGAAAACAGCTAACTGAACAAAAAGAAAGATGTGGGCGGAGCTTGACAGCCATTTATGGCTGCTAACAAACAATTATTTAAAAGTTTCATGTACTTCTTACAAGCTTTTATTGCAAGATGCTTGTCTGGTATGCAACAATAAGCAATAAAGAATACATTTGGGGGCTAGATTGCCCCTTTAAACATTCAAACTGTGGATTTGTGTTTAAGGCATTTCAGCATTTACCTATAATAATAATAAACATACTAATAACAATAACAATAATAATAATACTCAATTTCATGTTTATTGTGTTTAGGCTTTAGCATGCCTAGATACAGACCTTCTGCTGTTTTAAGATTTAAGTTGAAACTGTTCACCCCCCCCCCCACCCTTCCTATGGTCAAACAATACACATAGAGCTTTTGGTATACAGTCATCATCTGATCTGAATCTTGCTGACAGGACCAATAGACCATGACTATGTTTTGTCAATAGGGAGGCTGGATCAGTCAATTCTGAATTATTCCCATAACAGAGTTCAACAAGAAGATGCAAGGTGAAAAAAGATGTGAGTGTTATATTATTTCAAAGGATAAAGAAAAAAATACTAACTACCTATATGAGTGAAGTTGTGATAATTTTTATTAACATTAAGCGATATAGATATTAGGTAGGCAACTTGCCAATCCATCCAGGGTACATTTCATCAGCACTGTTGTACTTCCACAACACAAGGTGATCAGGCTCTTTTGTGTGTTTCTGACAGAATGCAATACAGACTTAGGGGCGGGGCTGATTTATTTAAACAGAAGTTAAACAGAAGTTATTAAGCAGAGGTCTAAAGGCCGCTGCTGCATAACTTGTCCACCTGCTCTGAGGCCGCAGACAGAAATCAACCCGATCGAATACAATCTGGTTGATTGACACCCCCAGCTAGCAGCCGATTGGCCGCAAATCTGCAGGGGGTGGCATTGCACAAGCAGTTCACAAGAACTGCTGGTGCAATGATAAATGCCGACAGCATATGCTGTCGGCATTAATCTATGTGCAGCGGACATGATACGCTACATCATATAATGTCCGCTCGCACTATGTTAGTAGGTTTATTTAGTGGCTGCGATGTGGGGGGCCAGAGGTTAAGGGGTTAATAGGTTTATTTAGTGGCGGCGATGTTGGAGGCTGGAGGTTTAGGGGTTAATATATTTAAATAGTGTTGGCAATGTGGGTGGGCGGCAGATTGGGGGTTAATAGGTTTATTTAGTAATCGCAATGTGGGTGGGCGGCAGATTAGGGGTTAATAGGTTTAATATAGTGTTTGCGATATGGGAGGGTGTTGGTTTAGGGGTTAATAGGTAGTTTATGGGTGTTAGTGTACTTTGTAACAGTTTAGTTATGAGTTTTGTGAAACATTTTTGTTTCACAAAATCCATAACTACTGGTCTCAAATGGCGGCATGGATTGTGTCGGTATAGGCTGTATTTCCGGACCCAGGGCCGGCTCAAGACATTGTGCTGCTTGGGTCCGATAATAAAATTACGCCCCCCCCCTCCACTTTATGATTCAGATGTGATTTTAAACAACTTTCCATTATACTTCTATTATCTAATTTGTTTTGTTCTCTTGGCATCCTTTATTCAAAAGGATACCTAGGTAGACAAGTGAGCTGCTTATTGGCGCTTGCACATATGTACTTCATGTTAGCTCCCAGTAGTACATTGCGGCTTCTTCAAAGGATACCAAGAAAGTGAAGTCAGCTATACAAAAGAAGTACATTGGAAAGTTGTTTTAAATAGTATACTCTATTTGAATAATGAAAGAAAAAAAATTGGGCTTCATATCCCTTTAAAAAGCCTGCCTGGTTTCTACAGGCAACCTGACCCTGAACCAATTCTTATGCAGTGTCTGGTGTGAGAGAGACGCAGGAGAAGACTGTCACCTTTTGACCCAGGTGGCAAGTACAACCACATGGTCATACAAAATAAATAAATATGTTCAATGTATAAGTAAACAGAGGTCCCATTTACCTCACACACATAGCCCCTTCCCCAGTACCTTATATACAGTATTTTATAAAAAGGTGTATATATATATATATATATAAAAAGCAACAACTGATCAAAATAGAATGCCTCCTTTTACACTTTATTTCTGATGATACAATATTGCCCTAACACAAAGCAGCTGAGAGGGGATCACACAGTTAAAAACAAACTTAGAAGAGGTCTGACAAATTAAGCACATTTAAAAGTGTTTACTTATTGTAAGATTTTAATAGTGTAGATTAAGCACTTTATGTTTGTTAATTGTTAATTTAATAATTTGCATGTTTGAGGTTACATGCATATAATTAATGGTTAAGCCAACCATATAAAATGTCAGATAAAAGTAACATAGTCCTTCTCTAGAACAATGCAATGGGCAACCCTGCAAATGTAAAGCTGACCCTAAGTCTGACCTCCTGTCCTGACACTGTCAAGGTAAAGTCTGTGCTCTCAGTCAGAAACAAAGGATGTCATCTGACACACAGAACAAGAGGCAGGCTAACACTTCTCTCACCTCTATCTTCCGTTCCGCAGGCAGCAAAGCTAGATCTGCCACATGATCACACAGGAATGTATGTGTAGTTGTAGCAGAGAGAGGGGTTCCGTTATTATTATTGTCCAGTAGCAGCAGCTTAGCCCTACATGATATAGCTCTCCTTTAGAATGTCACCCTTACACTAACATTCCCTCCCTCCCCCATCCTCCCCTGCACATAGCTTGACTCACAGGGCTGGAACTCTCAGCCAGGCTCCCTGTGTGAACCGAGAGACCACTGAGCACAGATGAATTACATCTCTCGGTATTATTTCCAGGACTGTTAGCCTCCCTGCACTATATATGCAGTGCTCTGAACGGCCACTACTACCGGACTCTTGTAAACACTATGCCTCTGCCCAGTCAGCCCCTGTAAAAAAGGGCAGCAGTGCACCACTAAAAGATTACCTGATTTTTTTCTACAAAGATGCAGCCTGCTTCTCCATGCCTGCCACCACCATTAGTTATGTATCAAAGCTAGCCCCTTCCTCTTCGCAGAAGGATCCACAACCACATGTGGAAAAGAGGGAGGATAGAGGGGAGGAGGCTGCACATTATTGGTGGTCACTGGTCAGGGGTGAGTAGTGTGTGACATCACACTGTGTGGCAGCATGATTTACTTGCGCTGATAGCATGCATTATTGGCCAATTTTTAAGACAGTGATACTGCTCTGCCAGTAATTAGAAAAAAAATTACATCTTACTGCTGCAACGCAGTCATAGACTTCTCTAAGTTTACGCCCCTGCTGAGGTATCCTTCGCTTACTGGAGCTGCCTGTTGTTAGGGAAAGGGATTGTAAGAAAGGAGTGTGGTGGTGGGATGGGACTGAATCTGACTCTCAGTTACTAAAGTGAGGCTCCATTCTCTCTCCCGATGTATTCATATTGATAATACAACCTGTTGCTGCAACTACAAGGGCAGGAGGAGAGACAGAGCTAGCACAGGACAGTAGGAGTGGTATGACCCGATCTGACAGTGACACACTCAGTAACTGAAGTGCCGCCCCCTCTTAAGTGCCGCCTGGGTCCGGTGGACCCACTTGGTCCCATCATTAAGCCGGCCCTGTCCGGACCGCAAAACCTGTAATACCGGCGCTATGGAAATCCCACATTTTTTGGAGTGCGGAATGGACGTTACAGGCTAAAATGCTTGTGGTATAGCTATACCGATACGACTTGTAATATGCGTTCCTGGCCATTATGCTGGAATTGCCATTTTTTTCAGCGTTAAAAGCTATTCCACAACACTTGTAATCTAGCTGTCTGTGGCTAAGCATATAAGTAACATGTCCCTTTAAACAAAGCCCTATTATTCGCTGTATTCACTAAATTCAGTCATAACAACTTGAAAAAAAAAAAATATTGCCAGAAAAAATACACACATTATTTATTTCAAAATTTTCTTTCTCTGTTAGAGCAGCCACTAAAAAGGAATTTCTCTGCAATGTCTTGCTGGAGCCCCCGATAGCAAAAGAACAGATTTGAGCAAGGCAACAAATTTAACGCATCTTCCAAAAGAAAAGTCATCTTTCATGTCTAAATGTGTGAGGTTACATAGTGACAACGGAGCAGCGCTGATATGCTGTTTAGTGAGAAGCCCTGCAGTTCTGGGACAGTCAAGCACAATATGCGGAAGAAATGGGAGGTGACACAGTTATGACATAAAATAGTAAGGATTGATCTCCGGCTGTAAGTTTAGCATTGACTTGTAAGCGGATTAAAATTAGATTTATTTCTCTGCTGTACTCAGATAGATGATGGTACATTCTGTGCTATACCTCCTTCTTCTTGCAATCAACATGAAATAGGATGTAGTGTGGCTTATGTTTTATTATAATAAAAAGGCTACTGAATTTATAAGGATGTTTATTAATGTGCTTATTCATTCTGCATTGCATCATGTTTTTTTTTTATTTCTACATAGACTAAAGTGAAAAAAAAGCCAAGTTGTTAATAAAAGAGCAAATAATAGCTCCTATTCACTGTATCATACAAATATTTCAGCATTTGATATTCTTAATAGAAACATACATATTCCACTTCCTAAATAAGAAAAATAACACACAATTTAATTCATATATACACACACACACAGGGAAGCACACTCACGGGAACGAACAACCGGCTCAGTACCATTGTTAGCCTGTTCCATGGCGATTTACCACCTGGGTGTCACTTCTTTTAGCCCAGTAATGTTTTTCACAGAGTAGAACTTTCCTGTATTATATCAGTCAATATATAAGAGCACTCTCACTCCCAAGTACATCCGCCAGGGTGCCGGCGGTTAAATATAACAAATTTCAATGACGGCACTCACTGAAAAAAGACCAGTGAGTGACGTCATTGTGATTTGTTTTCTATATATATAATTTTATTTATTTCTCCACCACATTTTCTACTGCATAGATGACAACCCTTAGCATATTTTCCGAAGATGGAAGGCTAAAATGTTGTCATGCTGTGTTACTTCTGGACTACCACCATATTGTCTACAGCAAGTGCTATACTAAGGGCTAGATTTATCAAGCCCTTGCGGCAGCAAGTTCTCACAAGAACTTGCTCGCCGCGATTTATCAAGCAGCGGTCACCAGACCGCTGCTTCCCTAAAATCTTTGCCACATCTATTCTGGCGAAATTCAATCTCCTCGGTCGAGTCCGACCGAGGAGATTGACAGCTACTGCCCGGGCGTGATTGGCTGTGCGCGGGCAGGGGGCGGGATTGCGCGCTTGTGTGCAATGTTAATTACCTGCGGGTAATTGCGCCCCGCCACAGGCGCGCTGAGGCATACAGGGGCGCGTATACGTGCCCCTGTACGCCTCAGGGTTGATATATCTAGCCCTTATTGGATACACTCTCAAAAAGATTTGCAACTCATTTTTTTATTGGGATTCCAGACATTCTTTTCTGTTCTTCACACTGCCACCTGCCAGTGATCTATTTTGTTCTGACACCTATAATATAAGCATGCCTTAAAGGGACAGTCTAGTAAAAAATAAACTTTCATGATTCAGACAATGCATGTCATTTAAACAACTTTCCAATTTACTTTTATTATCAATTTTGCTTTGTTCTCTTGGTATTATTAGTTGAAAGCTAAACCTAGGTAGGTAATATGCTAATTTCTAAGCCCTTGAAGGCCGCCTCTTATCTGAATGCATTTTGACAGTTTTTCCACAACTAGAGGGCGTTAGTTCATGTGTCCCATACAGGGAGTGCAGAATTATTAGGCAAGTGAGTATTTTGACCACATCATCCTCTTTATGCATGTTGTCTTACTCCAAGTTGTATAGGCTCGAAAGCCTACTACCAATTAAGCATATTAGGTGATGTGCATCTCTGTAATGAGAAGGGGTGTGGTCTAATGACATCAACACCCTATATCAGGTGTGCATAATTATTAGGCAACTTCCTTTCCTTTGGCAAAATGGGTCAAAAGAAGGACTTGACAGGCTCAGAAAAGTCAAAAATAGTGAGATATCTTGCAGAGGGATGCAGCACTCTTAAAATTGCAAAGCTTCTGAAGCGTGATCATCGAACAATCAAGCGTTTCATTCAAAATAGTCAACAGGGTCGCAAGAAGCGTGTGGAAAAACCAAGGCGCAAAATAACTGCCCATGAACTGAGAAAAGTCAAGCGTGCAGCTGCCAAGATGCCACTTGCCACCAGTTTGGCCATATTTCAGAGCTGCAACATCACTGGAGTGCCAAAAAGCACAAGGTGTGCAATACTCAGAGACATGGCCAAGGTAAGAAAGGCTGAAAGACGACCACCACTGAACAAGACACACAAGCTGAAACGTCAAGACTGGGCCAAGAAATATCTCAAGACTGATTTTTCTAAGGTTTTATGGACTGATGAAATGAGAGTGAGTCTTGATGGGCCAGATGGATGGGCCCGTGGCTGGATTGGTAAAGGGCAGAGAGCTCCAGTCCGACTCAGACGCCAGCAAGGTGGAGGTGGAGTACTGGTTTGGGCTGGTATCATCAAAGATGAGCTTGTGGGGCCTTTTCGGGTTGAGGATGGAGTCAAGCTCAACTCCCAGTCCTACTGCCAGTTTCTGGAAGACACCTTCTTCAAGCAGTGGTACAGGAAGAAGTCTGCATCCTTCAAGAAAAACATGATTTTCATGCAGGACAATGCTCCATCAAACGCGTCCAAGTACTCCACAGCGTGGCTGGCAAGAAAGGGTATAAAATAAGAAAATCTAATGACATGGCCTCCTTGTTCACCTGATCTGAACCCCATTGAGAACCTGTGGTCCATCATCAAATGTGAGATTTACAAGGAGGGAAAACAGTACACCTCTCTGAACAGTGTCTGGGAGGCTGTGGTTTCTGCTGCACGCAATGTTGATGGTGAACAGATCAAAACACTGACAGAATCCATGGATGGCAGACTTTTGAGTGTCCTTGCAAAGAAAGGTGGCTATATTGGTCACTGAATTGTTTTTGTTTTGTTTTTGAATGTCAGAAATGTATATTTGTGAATGTTGAGATGTTATATTGGTTTCACTGGTAAAAATAAATAATTGAAATGGGTATATATTTGTTTTTTGTTAAGTTGCCTAATAATTATGCACAGTAATAGTCACCTGCACACACAGATATCCCCCTAAAATAGCTATAACTAAAAACAAACTAAAAACTACTTCCAAAACTATTCAGCTTTGATATTAATGAGTTTTTTGGGTTCATTGAGAACATGGTTGTTGTTAATTAATAAAATTAATCCTCAAAAATACAACTTGCCTAATAATTCTGCACTCCCTGTATAGATAACATTGTGCTCATGCATGTAAAGTTACCTAGGAGTCAGCACTGATTGGCTAAAATGCATGTCTGTTAAAAGAACTGAAATAAGGGGGCAGTCTGCAGAGGCTTAGATACAATGTAATCACAAAAGATAAAAGGTGTATTAATATAACAGTGTTGGTTGTGCAAAACGGGCGAATGGGTAATAAAGGGATTATCTATCTTTTTAAACAATAAAAAATCTGGTGTAGATTGTCCTTTTAATGTCTTCTGTTGCTCTATTAAAAAAAAAAAAAAAGTCTTAACATTAAAATGCAGACGTTGTCCAAAGGTAAACATGGGTGCAGGCAGATAGATGCTATAGAAGCGTCAGTATCTCCTCAAGGTGACCTGTGTCTCTTTCTTGTGGAGCAGTTCACAGAACTCCGTGTGAAAAGCTGTGAATCAATAAAGCAAACAGATAGAATCTTCAGCTGATAAAGGGCAGCTGCTTCTCGTCTGTAATAGTGAAACATTCTGAGTCGTTTTATTTATTTATATTTGTTATTTCAGAGATTTATGTAGAGTCCTTTGGGTGTTCCTGACACCTGGGACAGTTCTGTAAAAGTTTTATTTGTAGTGTAATTTGGATCAGTCTTGTGCACGTTTCATATCGTCTAGGAATAATAGGTCTTCTCTTGTTATCGCTCACAAAGCATATTTCAATTTGCTTTTTGGCAGTCCTTACTCCTGAGGAATGGAGCTATTAGTTTGGAAAATCCAATCTAAAAGTTAAAGGAACTGTGATGGCAGCCTGAGAAGAACGTATCTGTCATATACCTCAAAACACTGCTTCTTATAATAATCCCATATAATTATTGCTCAGTAATGCGGTGATACATGCACTCTGTGATCTGGAGAAACGAGAAGTAACTTTCAAATACATTAAATGAATAGACACAGTGGAGTTAAATTAAAAGAAATGTAAGATAGTGGAAGTATTCTGATAATAATAGCAGTAGGTTATAGTAGTAAGTAGAACCGTGTTCCTGAAGAGGTGGTAATCAAGTTTACATAAACAACAATTGCTTCGTATACAGTTTTGGTGAATCTGCAACCACAAGTAATACGATTGTTTTGTAATCTCTCCAACACCTCAGACGTGATAGACATAAAACATCACAGACCTCCAGGATAACTGGCAAGAAAGGGGTGCAGATGCACCATAAAATTCATGTATAATGACAACCGCAGCCAGCAAATTCTGCCTTGCTTCCCCCGGATGTGGGTAGGCAGAGTCCCTAGCTGGGAACCTTTACCTCTGTATACTGATAAATGGGGTCAAATATGTTTTTAATCTAGTTTGCTGACCATGGTCATTACCATAAATAAAGTAGTTTATCTATGTATCTATCTATGTATCTATCTATGTATCTACCTATCTATCTATCTATCTATCTATCTATCTATCTATCTATCTATCTATCTATCTATCTATCTATCTATCTACCTATCTACCTATCTATCTATCTATCTATCTATCTATTTATATTATCTATCTATCTATTTATCTATCTGTCTATCTACATATCTATGTATCTATCTATGTATCTATCTATCTATCTATCTATCTATCTTTCTATCTATATTTCTATCCTATCTATCCTGTCTATCTATATATGTATCTATCTATCGTTCTATCTATCTATCTATCTATCTATCTATCTATCTATCTATCTATCTATCTATGTATCTATCTATGTATCTATCTATCTATGTATCTATCTATGTATCTATCTATGTATCTATCTATGTATCTATCTATGTATCTATCTATGTATCTATCTATCTATCTATCTTTCTATCTGTATGTCCGCACACACACAAATCTTCAGATAAATACTTTACTATGTTATGTTTTGGGCCCAGGGACATACCCCTAAATTATGGACAAATATAAATGAACCCTTAAAATGATAAAGCAATCCATACGTAGGAGTCTGCAGGGTCAAGGTACCTAATCATGCAGGATGCCCTCTAGCCTCTAGTATGTGTAGAAGCCACAAGCAGGTAGAACTTAATAAAAAGAGCACAAAACAAGTTACTTTTCCCTATGCAGAATGAAATCTACATGGGGATTCATTTGGTAGCTTTATATTACTTTAATATGTTTACATTACTATATTAGTGCTTTTTTTAAGATGCTGTTTATTGAAATGTACCAAGTTTCAACCTCAAGTCATAAACTTGCATTTCCAAAGCTTTTCAGCATCAATTGTTTCCTCAAACACTTTACAGACAAAAGAAATTAATTACACATAGAAACACCAGCGAATGAGAGAGCACCTGATATAATTCCCTTGTTTCACCGAAGCATCGTGTCTTCACTGAGTGCCAGAAGGTAACACAAACATCTGTCTGGTCTTATTTGTTGATGCCAGGCTTTATGTAACTATACAATGAGTCCTACACAGGACGGCAATTGGAACAAATAATTGAAATTAGAAACAGTTTTGCTGCTTTGAATGATTCATAGGTTTATAAATATCACTTCAATTGTCTAGTCCACTCACTACAAAGCACAAAAATAAAATGAGTTAAATGCATCAGGCTTTGCTAGAGAGAAATAGCAACAATTTCAGCTTAGAGAGTCAGACTTTCTTCAGAGAAAAAAGGTACAAATGGACGTTTTTATATAATTCAATAGGACATTGAAGTAAATACAATTATAACAAATCAGATTAGACAAAGGAAACAAATATACACTTTTGGGTATCAACATAAGTTTCATTTGCATGGCCAGCAGATGGTAGACACTGCATTGTTTACCTTAGATAAAAATATGTACTTGTTTACAGATAAAAGCACGGGGGGGCCTAACCCATGGTCTAAGGTCTGGGCCTCCAAAGGTTTTTGTGTAGGCCTCAATACCATGGCAGTTTGTCTATTTGTGGCAAATTGTGTAAAATTGAGTAGTTAAAGGGACAGTAAAGTCATATTTAGACATTCATGATTTAGACAGAGCCTACAATTTTAAACAACTTTCCAATTTACTTATATTATTTAATTTGCTTCCTTCTCTTGTTATTCCTGGCTGAAAGGTTTTTCTAGGAAAGATCACAAGCAGCGGATTGGGATGATTGCAGTCCGCCACCTTTTAGTTAAGGAGCAGCATTCTTACGACTGCTGCTTCTTAACTTACGTTTCCGGCTAGCCGGAAACTTTAGGCATAAAGAGCAGCATCCGCTGCTTATTAAATCTACCTCCATGTCTGTTTCAGTGACAATTTTACTGTACATGGGCATATCGCGTATAAGTATATTCTGTGCCTACACATTATTGCCCTCTAGGACAGCGGTTCCCAACCTTTTTTCTCTCCCGTACCCCTTGATTAGGCTTTTCATTTATGAGTACCCCCTCTCTTTGTTACCCACACCCATCCCTCAAAATAAATGAAGCACTTTTTTATAGGGGAGGTAAGCTATTCCTGAATTGCATACGACTGTACGTGTATCAACAGGATTAAAGCTCAGATCTCATTCTCAGAAGGAGCCCTGCTGTGTGGCTGGCGCCCCTGGCAGCTGCCTGGTTGCCTCTAAACACGGCCCTGGGGGGGAGTCAAAGCGTAATGATCAGAAAAATAAATATTTTAATTTGTGAGATCAGATCGATATAAACCACCCAGCCACTATGGACGTTTTATAGGGGATAGTCACTCTTTAGAAAAGTTTATCTAATGATATTTCTACAAATTCACCATTAAAGGGCCACTATAATAGAAGCATTACTTGCTCTTATCCGATAGAGCAGGTCATTTTAAGACTAACACCCCTGCAGCACTGACTCAGATATGCAACTAGTGCTGCTGATCGGACAATTCCTTGTTCAAAGGAGAATTGCCTGGTATTTCGGGGCTGGTTTGACCTTACTTGGCGGGGTCAGACTGATATACTTCAGGAAAGTTTTCCTCTGTGAAAAGCACAACTGGGCTATAAGAGGCTGCTCCTAGGTGGTAACTCGCCATAGAACACGCTCCTGAGCTGCTGTTAGTTCCTGGTAGAGCGCTTCTCTTTCTGTATGCATTAATATGTTTATTTAGTTGTTAGTTTGTGCAATTCCTACTAATGCTAATTGGCTTATAGGTACCTACCTATCTCTTCAACACAGACTATCATGGGAAGGAAGCAAATCTGATAATAGAAGTAAATTGGAAACTTTTGTTTAAAATTGTATTCTCTTTCTGAATCACAAAAGAAAATGTTTGGGTTTCATATCCCTTTAAAGGGACAGTCTAGTATAAATTAAACTTTCATTATTCAGATAGGACTTTTAATTTTAATCAACTTTCCAATTTACTTTTATCATCAAATTTGCTTTGTTCTCTTGGTATTCTTAGTTGAAACTAAACATAGGCAGACTCATATGCTAATTTCTAAGCCTTTGAGGGCTGCCTCTATCACATGCTTTTTAAATCTCTTTTCAACACAAAGAGACAGAAAGTACACGTGGGCCATATAGATAACACTGTGTTCAGGCACAGGGAGTTATTTAAGATTTAGCACAAACCAATGCTAAATTTAAGACAATAGATAATAAACAGTCACAGTCATGTGATCAGGGGGCTGGAAGAAGGTTCCTAGATACAAGGTAATCACAGAGGTAAAAAGCATATTAATATAACTGTGTTGGTTATGCAAACCTGGGGAATGGGTAATAAAGGGATTATCTATCTTTTAAAACAATAACAATTCTATGGTAGACTGTCCCTTTAAGAATCAGCGGTCTTAAGACCACTGCTTCTTAACCTTCCCTGATCTGGCGGGTTAAAACCACCTGTACTAATCTGACCGGGGTAACATGCCCCTTCAATACAAAGTGCAGCTGGAATTTAGCTTTCTGTGTATGTGCTTTGGAAAGTGGTATCTTCCTACACAGGTTTATACTGAAAATATTCCTGTTAATAGTCATTGGTTGATAATGCTTACACAATGTAAATACTGCTCTTTTTTATATGGATGGCAGAAATTGTTTGAGTACATTGTCCCTTTAACAGCACCATAAAAAAAGCTATGTGAAACCCCAAGCCAGGCCAAAATGGGTTTTCAATACAGTTAGGCTGTATAATTAGATAAATACAAAATCATAAGAAAACCAATACGAAAAGTGGTTTCTGATAGACAGGAATAACACTAATGAGGGTTTTTAACGCAAGGAAACAGAACGTTTTTTAACACTGTAAACCCAATCTGAAAACCACAAGAAAAATATGGTTTTCTTATGGATTGGAATTGCTTTGATATTAAAAATGGCTTATCACACTACAAATACCCGTTTAAATAGCTATTCTAACACACTGGAATAGAGCCCAAAGCATTTTAATGATAATGGCAGATTTAAGGGGTCAGCAGAAAGGAAAGAGAATTAACACTTGGAGAATGTTTAAGAGATCATAGGGTGACTGATGCATTATTTCCTTAATCTGACACATTACACGTTTTATTAAATCGCTAAGCTGGGAGAAAGAAAATAGGGTAACTTACAGGATTCTAGCCTTGAAATGTGAGCTTGACACATTAATGCACATTGCACCTTTATCACATTCTGGCTCTTGTGATTCCGTTCTTCCCTGACTTAGAATAGAAACTGCCTAAGGGAGCATAACCTATATATAACAGGTTTATATCTGTCTGCATTCACGCACTGTGTGCTCTCCAGGTTGCAGTGTATAAAAATGTACATTTCCCATTGTAATGGCTGTGTAATTTGCAGATCTGCAGCCTATTATGCTGTGTAAGAAGCCACAATGACAAGGTCTGCCTGAAGCCAAATAATTATCACCTGTCATATTCTCTAAATATTAGCTGTATTTATGCACTGAAACCCAGTGGGGGAACTAGAAAACTCCATATAGAGTTGCATATTAATTCATAAAATATATGCACACACATAGCAGAGATTGTTTTAACCTCTCTTTCTTTTGTAAACATGAAAGAGACTTAGCAGTTTTAAAGGGACATACAAATGCAAAAAGAAAATGCTTAGGTAACAGATTTCATTTAGCTATGAGCTCCATTTATCAAGTTGCAAGTGCAGCCAATAGTTAAAGGAGATATGAAACCCAAAACGTTTCTTTCATGATTCGGATAGAACATGCGATTTTAAACAACTTTCTAATTCACTTCTATTATTACGTTTTCTTTGTTCCCTCTGTACCTTTTGTTGAAAAGCAGGGATGTATACTAAGGTGCTGGCCCATTTCTGGAGCATTATATGGCAGCAGTTTTGCTAGAATGTTATCCATGCCTACCTAGATATCTCTTCAACACAGAATATCATGGGAACAAAGCAAATTTTATAATAGAAGTAAATTAGAAACTTTTTAAAATGGGTTGCTCTGTCTGAATCACAAAATAAATGTTTGGGTTTTATATAACCTTTAAAGGGACAGTTTACTCAAAAATGTTCTCTCCTTTAATTTGTTCCCAATAATCCACTTTACCTGCTGGAGTGTATTAAATTGTTTACAAGTATTTCCTTTACCCTTATATTGGCATTTTAAATAGTTGATTTAGCCTGTGGTATCTCCACCTATTCTGAAAGTTTCTGCCCTTAGGTCCATGCTATAGATAAGCTGTGTAAACACAGCCAGCAGAATAAATTACACTCCCAGTGGGGTATATAAGAGATAAGGTAATAACATTTTAATTTTCTACTGTTCTCTCCAAGAATTGGTATTTGGTTTACGGACAGATATAAGATAAAGAAGCAGGTATATGTAAACAATGTGATAAAGTAATGAGATCTGATTATGCCTACAAGCTCAACCCATTTTATTAGGTTGTGGACTCAAAACACAAAATGAGCTAATTCATGTACACAAATAAGCCTTAAAAAGCAAATCTCATACATTTTATACTACAGGTAGCTGGTAAAAAACGTAATTGGAAACACATTAAAGGGAAAACAATTTTACAGTATACTGTCCCTTTTAGGAAGCAGCAATCTTAAGACCACTGCTTCTTAACCTTCCCTGATCTGGCGGGTTAAAACCACCTGTACTAATATAACAGGGGGGATTTAGAGCCCTTGCTACATGTGCTATGATAAATGTGAATAGCACAATGCAACCTGCTCGCAGGACAAGTTCCCTTGTTGGGAGTCTTGTTTGTTCAAACAATAAAAAATAGACCACTATGGGCCAGATTACAAGTGGAGTGCAAACTATCGCTTTCGCGTGGGCAATGTTTGCGCTCCACTAAGTAATACCAGCGAACGCAAATGTGCGTTCGTATTACAGTTAGGCGCAGTGAGAACGTGACCTCACATTCGCATTGAAATGTGAACTTTGCGCTCACAAGAGCCCGCTTCCATAGGCTCCAATGGGAGCTTCGTTCTCATGCCGTGAGAGATGGTATGAGAAACTAAGCACAGCGAAGGGGGTAAGTTGTGACGCAATGGGCAGCAAATTGAAATATATATGTATATGAATATATACATATATATTTATGTGTTTATATTATACACACATATTAACACATACAGTAGATATATATGTATATACGCATTTACGTATATATTTATAGAGAACACACAGTTCCCCAGAGACCGCAATGTAAAGGCACTTTTCAGTACTGTTTTTTTCCACCCGCACACCCGCCAACTTTAACCACTACAAACTGCTTCATGCAGTTTAAAAAAAAAATATATATATATATTAAAGATGCTAACATTTTTATTTTAGAAAATGCACAAAACACTTTTTTTGGGGGGGGCAATTGGGGCACATTTAGAAAATTAACCAGAGATCTGATCTAATCACTACAGTGAGCTTGCAGTAGCAATAACCAGCCACTTGTAATGGCAGATTATTTATCGCATGCCCGTAAACTAGCGCTCCGGAACTATTTCCTTTAAGTCTTTATTTTGATACCATCAAAATTTGTTCAGGTCTTCCAGCTTGATAATAGATGATAGATCTACAAGTTACTAAAGGAGGGATTTTCTAAAATTCATTTCATAATGCTGAAACTTTACCACATTCAGTGCTCATGAGGTTATTAATGGATTATCAAATATCTTCATTTACCTAATGTCCCTTATATAGGAATCTACCAACTCTCAATTCTAACGTACCCCAAAAAACCATATTAAAAGGATCCCCTACATAAGTACAGGTAAGTTACAGTGATTTAGCCAGTAGACTATCAAATAATTAAAATATGTCAAATCTAGGCTACTAGGGTTAAAGGGACAGGAAACACAATTTTTATTTTCATTAAGAGAGAATATTACATTTTAAAAAAAAAAACTTATCAATTTTTTCTATCAACTTTACTTTTTTCTATTGGTATTTTTTTTTGAAAAGCAGGTAAGTAGACTCATGATCATGCATGTTTGGTTGATTATATAGCAGCAGTTTTGCAAGAATGCTTTTAACAGTATTATGCATTTGCAAAAGCACTAGATGGCAAGAGACATGGGCCTCTATTTATCAAGCTGTCAACCGCAAATATGTTGGAATTCCGCAGCGTATTTGTGGCGAGCCTGATTCGCATTAGTTATCAAAGGCTACAGACCGGCAAAAGTAGAATATAGTGACGTAACATACGATCCGCTGGACTCAGTCCGACACAGATCGATGCTTACGTCACTACAGATGTTCTGAGCGCAAGTTCGGCACAATCTGACTACTTTTGCTAGTTATCAAAGAACTAGCAGGTAAGCTCGGCACTTTTCCAGCCCAGCGTACCTGGTTTTCAATCCGCCGCCCTGGAGGTGGCAGATGCCATAGGAATCAATGGGAGTTTGACAGCAGCGAAAGCTCATGTTCGCTGCTACCCAATATCCCATTGATTCCTATGGTAAATGTCTACACATAACACCCTAACACAGTGATTTGCAACCTTTTTTTTGCCGTGGCACACTTTTTTACATTAAAAAATCCTGTGGCACACCACCATCCCAAAATTTGACAAAATCACACATTGTAGCCTAATACAGGATATATATATACAGTATATATATATATATATATATATATATATATATATATATATACAAACACTGTACTGTGCTGTCATGCCATGCCTCCTACAAACTATAGATGACATATTGACATTCATTCCCAAACACCCCCGCACTGTTGTCAGTCTGCCGCGGCACACCTGAGGATCTCTCACACTGGTTGAAAAACACTGTAACATGTACCCTGAGTCTAAACCCCCCTAATCTGCCCCTCCCTACATCGCCGCCACCTACTTTATACTTATTAACCCCTAAACCGCCGCTCCCGGAGCCCACCGCTACTCTAATAAACTTCTTAACCCCTAAACCGCCGCTCACGGACCCCGCCGCAACTAAATAAAGTGTTTAACCCCTAAACCACCGCTCCCGAAGCTCACCGCCACATACATTATATTTATTAACCCCTAATCTGCCCCACTACACCGCTGCCACTATATTAAATGTATTAACCCCTAAACCTAAGTCTAACCCTAACCCTAACACCCCCTAACTTAAATATAATTTAAATTAATCTAAATAAGTATTCCTATAATTAAATAAATTATTCCTATTTAAAACTAAATACTTACCTGTAAAATAAACCCTAAAATAGCTACAATATAACTAATAGTTACATTGTAGCTATTTTAGGATTTAATTTTATTTTACAGACAAGTTTGTATTTATTTTAACTAGGTAGAATAGTTATTAAATAGTTATTAAATATTTAATAACTACCTAGCTAAAATAAATACAAATTTACCTGTAAAATAAAACCTAACCTAAGTTACACTAACACCTAACACTACACTATAATTAAATAAATTAACTAAATTAACTACAATTAAATAAAATTAACTAAAGTACAAAAAAAAAACACACAAAATTACAGGAAATAAATAAGAATTTTAAACTAATTACACCTAATCTAATCCCCCTAATAAAATAAAAAAGCCCCCCACAATAAAAAAAGCCCTACCCTATACTAAATTACAAATAGCCCTTAAAAGGGCTTTTTGCGGGGCATTGCCCCAAAGTAATCAGCTCTTTTACCTGTAAAAAAAATTACAATACCCCCCAACATTAAAACCCACCACCCACCCACCCAAACCTACTCTAAAACCCACCCAATCCACCCTTAATATATTCTAACACTAACCCCTTGAAAATCACCCTAACTTGAGACGTCTTCACCCAACCGGGCCTAAGTCCTCAACGAAGCCGCGCAAAATGGTCCTCCAGATGGGCAGAAGTCTTCATCCAGACGGCATCTTCTATCTTCATCCATCCGACGAGGAACGGCTCCATCCTGAAGACATCCGACGTGGAGTATCCATCCAGACCGACGACTACCCGACGAATGACTGATCCTTTAAATGACGTCATCCAAGATGGCGTCCCTTGAATTCCGATTGGCTTATAGAATTCTATCAGCCAATCGGAATTAAGGTAGGAAAAATCCTATTGGCTGATCCAATCAGCCAATAGGATTGAGCTTGCATTCTATTGGCTGTTCCAATCAGCTAATAGAATGCAAGCTCAATCCGATTGGCTGATTGGATCAGCCAATAGGATTTTTCCTACCTTAATTTCCGATTGGCTTTTTGCGGGGCATTGCCCCAAAGTAATTAGCTCTTTTACCTGTAAAAAAAATTACAATACCCCCCCAACATTAAAACCCACCACCCACACACCCAAACCTACTCTAAAACCCAACCAATCCCCCCTTAATAAAACCTAACACTAACCCGGTTGGGTGAAGACGTCTCAAGGTAGGGTGATCTTCAAGGGATTAGTGTTAGGGTTTTATTAAGGGGGGGTTGGGTGGGTTTTAGAGTAGGGTTGGGTGTGTGGGTGGTGGGTTTTAATGTTGGGGGGTATTGTAATTTTTTTTACAGGTAAAAGAGCTGATTACTTTGGGGCAATGCCCCGCAAAAAGCCCTTTTAAGGGCTATTTGTAATTTTGTATAGGGTAGGGCTTTTTTATTTTGGGGGGCTTTTTTATTTTATTAGGGGGATTAGATTAGGTGTAATTAGTTTAAAATTCTTGCAATGATTTTATTATTTTTTTGTAATTTAGTGGGGGGTTTTGTACTTTAGTTAAATTTAATTGTATTTCATTGTAGTTAATTTATTTAATTTATTTAATTATAGTGTAGTGTTAGGTGTAATTGTAACTTAGGTTAGGTTTTATTTTACAGGTAAATTTGTCTTTATTTGAACTAGGTAGTTATTAAATAGTTAATAACTATTTAATAACTATTGTACCTAGTTAAAATAAATACAAAGTTGCCTGTAAAATAAAAATAAACCCTAAGCTAGGTACAATGTAACTATTAGTTATATTGTAGCTAGCTTAGGGTTTATTTTATAGGTAAGTATTTAGTTTTAAATAGGAATTATTTAGTTAATTATAGGAATATTTATTTAGATTTATTTAAATTATATTTAAGTTAGTGGGTGTTAGGTTTAGGGTTAGACTTAGGATTAGGGGTTAATAACTTTATGTAGGTGGCGGCGGTATAGGGGGCGCCATATTAGGGGTTAATAGGTATAATGTAGGTGGCGGTGGGCTCCTTGAGCGGTGGTTTAGGGGTTAAACATTTTATTTAGGTGCGGCGGGGTCCGGGAGCGTCGGTATAGGGTGTAAACAGTATAGTATAGTGTGGGTGCTTAGTGACAGTATACCAAGAAAGCTGCGAATAAGCCGAAGAGCAGCAAGATCGATGACTGTTATCAACAGTCCGCTGCTCATCGCTCCGTACTTGGTGCGCAGCTTTTTGACAGCTTTCTTGATAATTTTGGAGAACGTATTCAGGTCCGCGGTGGCGATGTTAGGCGATCTTAGGCGAGCGTATTGGTGCCGTCAAATGCAAGAAAGTCGACGGCTTGATAAGTAGGGGCCAAGGAGTGCTCTTCAACAATCAATACCATGAAAATTGAGCAAATTTGTTAACAGAAGAGAACATTTTTTGAGTTTCATGTCCCTTTAAGGACTGGAGTTTAGAAAAACACTTACAGATATTTTAGACAACTGGGTACTTCTAATGCTGTGGCAACAGTTTAGGGAGGCTCTTTCCTATTCCAGCATGACTGTGCCCCAGTGCACAATGTGAGGTCTCTGAAGACATAGTTTGATGAATTTGTGGTGGAGGAACTTGGTTGGCTTGCACAGAGCCCTGCTCTAAATCTCACTGAATACCTTTGGGATGAATCGAAATGGTAATTGTGAGTCAGACTTTCTTGTCCAACATCAGTGCCTGACCTCACACATGCTTGACTGACTGGGCACAAATTCTCAGAGACACACTCCAAAATCTAGTGGAAAGTCTTACCAGAAGAATTGCTGCAGGGTCGGAGGCTCCATATCTATGCTCACAGTTTTGGAAAGTGATGCTTAACAAGCTCATATAGGTGAACTTATATACTTTTGACCATATAGTTTATTATATACTAGTCCTAAAGCCCGTTCACACGGGCCATTTTTTGCAGTACAGTGGTCCCACCCCTTGCGTTCTCTCCCTCCCACTCTCTTTTGCTTTCTCTCTCTCCCCCCTCTCTTTTGCGCTCTCTCTCCCCCTCTCTTTTGAGCTCTCTCTCTCCCCCTCTCTTTTGCGCTCTCTCTTTCCCCCTCTCTTTTGCGCTCTCTCGCTCCCCCCTCTTTTGTGCTCTCTCTCTCCCTCTCTATCTCCCCTCTCTCTCTATCTCCCCTCTCTCTCTATCTCCCCTTTCTCTCTCTCTCTCCTCTCGTTTGCTCTCTCTCTCTCCTCTCGTTTGCTCTCTCTCCTCTCGTTTCCGCACTCTCTCCAATCATTTGCGCACTCTCCCCCTCTCTTTTGCACTCTCTCCCCCTCTCTTTTGCACTCTCTCCCCCTCTCTCTTGTGCTCTCTCCCCCTCTCTTTTGTGCTCTCTCCCCCTCTCTTTTGTGCTCTCTCCGCCCTCTCTTTTGTGCTCTCTCCCCCTCTCTTTTGTGCTCTCTCCCCCTCTCTTTTGTGCTCTCTCCCCTCTCTCTTTTGTGCTCTCTCCCCCTCTCTTTTGTGCTCTCTCCCCCCTCTCTTTTGTGCTCGCTCCCCCTCTCTTTTGTGCTCTCTTCCCCCTCTCTTTTGTGCTCTCTTCCCTCTCTCTTTTGTGCTCTCTTCCCTCTCTCTTTTGTGCTCTCTTCCTTCTCTTTTGTGCTCTCTCCCCCTCTCTTTTGTGCTCTCTCCCCCCTCTCTTTTGTGCTCTCTCCCCCTCTCTTTTGTGCTCTCTCCCCCTCTCTTTTGTGCTCTCTCCCCCTCTCTTTTGTGCTCTCTCCCCCCTCTCTTTTGTGCTCTCTCCCCCTCTCTTTTGTGCTCTCTCCCCCCTCTCTTTTGTGCTCTCTCCCCCCTCTCTTTTGTGCTCTCTTCCCCCTCTCTTTTGTGCTCTCTTCCCTCTCTCTTTTGTGCACTCTTCCTTCTCTTTTGTGCTCTCTCCCCCTCTCTTTTGTGCTCTCTCCCCCTCTCTCTTGTGCTCTCTCCCCCCCTCTCTTTTGTGCGCTCTCTCCCTCTCTTTATCCCCCCTCTTCTGCTGCTCTCTATTCCCCTTTTTAGAGCTCTCAGTCTCTGTCACTTACTGCTACAGTCGGCATCTGGCCCGCCCGTGTCACGCCCGGTCACGCCCAGCCACGCCCATTACGCATCCGGCCACGCCCACGACACACCCGGTCGGCCATGCCCACTCCACTTCACACGGGAAGCCAGAAGGAGCCACTGAGGAGGTCAGTTGGAAGGCCAGGTGTGTTTGTCCTCGCGCGCAGTCTCTACTTTGCATGACAGCTTCGGACAAACACACTTGGCCTTTTATTATATAGGATGTGATTGAATTTCATATTTGAAATAGAAGAATCAATACTTGAATGTTACTTTATATTTTTGAAAATCAGTTCATGTGTGAAGGGCTCACACATGTCGATGAACATTATTTTATGCAAACAAGTGGTGTAACGTACAATCAGTTTATTCTACATTTGTTTAGAACAAATATATAAAAAAAAACAGATTGGTTTTCATATTTCAAAATATCTGAGATCAAAGAATGTGTCATCCTTTCAAAACAGTTCTCTTTTGTTATAGCAATTTCACTAGCATTCTTAGCTTATATCCCTTAGACTTCGAATTTCAATGTTTGTAACAGTTCACTAAACCATTTGCCCATGAATGAAAAAGAATTTTGTTTAACGCTAACGTACCAGAGTGAAGCTCCTTCTGTCCCAGTGACTTCTAGGTAGTCATAAGCTTCTTCTAACTGAAAGTCTGTGAAGATCAAGGCAATAGTATCTCCAAGCTCCGCCAGGATTGTCCATGTACAGTCTGCGTTGTTATTGTATTCCGATGGAAAATTAGGGCTGGTGATGATGCCGCTTTGGCCTCTTAATGTCCCTCCACATGCATCATCCGCTGAAGAGAGAAAGGTTAAAAATAAATTGAGATATGGACACAGACACTTTTAAAGTGAGAGCAAAAACATGCACAACAAAAAGCATTAAATAAACTAATTAAAATATATTTTGCAGGAAAAAACTTTATTTTGTATTTTGAAGCTAACACAAAGTGCATATCTGTCTACAACTGTAACTTAAAGACTAACTGGTCACTGGGTGATAAGCATAATCCAGTTGTTTCATTGGTGGACTGTGACATGGCTCACAGAAATAATGCATTTTAAATGTACAAAGATTAATTTTGATGCCCATCCAATAAATATTTAAGCAGAAAATCCAGTAATAATGATGGTAATATACAGTATATTAATGCATTGATATGTTATTTGTGTACCAAAAGCACATATTTGGCCAAATAGTTTAACCTTTTAAATGCTGAGCCAGGTCCACCTCTTTGTTGAGTTGTTTTGCAGTTTTTAGATGCTGCTTACATTTAGGCCCTACTGTAGGTCTTTTGATTTACTGAGAATCCCACACACATATTGCATACCTTATATCATAGTACATAGAAAACCTTCAACAAAAATATTAAAAAATGCATCTTTTTAATTACGATTTTAAAAGGCCATTTTATCAAATCATGGTGCAAGAGACATAAGTTACATTTACTTCAAAGGTTCTACCTAATGATACATACTATAGATACATTTCTAAATAGTGTGTTTTATCTTCATAGGTTAACATATTTACATAGGCTACATCCCATTAACAGATATAAACCCAAGCTCAACAAGGAATTTTTTTTAAATAGATATATATTTTAAGTAATGTAGTTGGTGCAGACCCAAGAAGACTATATTGATTTTAACTAAAAAGTTAGATCCCAAGGATATTCTTTGCGTACAAGGATTACTATATCCTTGGGATCTAACTTTTTTGTTTAAATCAACTACATTCCATTAACACTGTAAATCAATGTGTTGATATACACTCTATATCATGTGTTATGGAAATCTAAACATCTAGTATGTACAGATATACTATTTACTTATATACACTGGTTAGCTTAAATTATTAAGCTGTTCCCAGTTAACTACATTATTAATACTCTGGTATGTGTACAATAGAAATATATGCATAACTATACACACCCCTTTAAAACATTTGCCAATGCACTGTTTCACTTGAATTACAAGTTCAAAGTAAAGTGTTATCGCACGAGTAAAAGACGCACTAACATCTGGAAGTAGGATAGTGCAACCACACTAATTACCTTTCCCATAGACCTCTATGGGGTACACTAAAAAAGCCTCTTGTGTCTTTCGATAAAGCACCAGCCCAGAGGTGCGCTTAGACAACTGCTCTAAAGCAAAAGGTGCATTAAGAATACTTTTAATTACTACCACCTAGATTACGAGTTTTGAGTGCTATAGGGAAAGTAAAGAACGCAACAAAAGTTGCGTTATTTACCCCCTATAGCGCTGCCATTACAGTTTTTAAAAAACCTGGCTTGTGCGGGCGATATGGCTGCGTTGAGCTCCATACCGCACACAAAAGCAGCAGTGTTTTGACATGCTCATGCACGCTTTCCCCATAGACATCAGTGGGGAGAGCCGGCAAGAAAAGCTCCGTAATGCAGCCCCATTGATGTCTATGGGGAAAAACAAAAAGACAGTTTAAACCTAACACCCTAAGATAAACCCTGAGTCTAATCACCCCTAATCTGCCGCCCCGACATTGCTGACGCCTGCCTACAGTTATTAACCCCTAATCTGCCACTCCCGATATCGCCGCCACCTAAATAAAATTATTTACCCCTAATCTGCCGCTTCCGATATCTCCACCACTATACTAAAGTTAATAACCCCTATTCGGCCGCACCCCAACATCGCTGCAACTATATTAAAGTTATTAACCCCTATTCCGCCGCTCCCGATATCAGCCAATAGGATTTAAGCAGCTCTCATTCTATTGGCTGATTCATCAACCAATAGAATAAGAACTGCTTAAATCCTATTGGCTGATTTGAACAGCCAATAGGATTTTAGCAGCTCTAATTCCTATTAGCTGATTCAAATTGTTCCGCCAATAGGAATGCAAGGGACTCCATCTTGGATTGCGTCACTTGCATTGAAGATTCAGTGTACGGCGGCAACCGTATGAAGAGTGTAAAACTCTTGAGAAAACTTAGGTTTCAACTCTTGGGAGGATCACAACTGCAGATGAAAAAAAGTATATTTGTATCACCAAGACAATTGGGCTATTATGACAGCATAGACCAAGCAGTCTGAGGTGAAATATAATAAACTTAGGTAAGTTTCTGTTAATGCAAGCACAGCAAATCAAAGCACACTGATTTCACAGATCTGTTATTGACTCACAGATAGGAATCTGTGTAGAATTGCAAGTAATTATAAAAGTATTTTATGGTCACTAATAAGCAACACTAAACTTCCTTTATATACCTGCCTGCAATAAATGGAGAGATTATGCAGGAGTGGTTGTTTGTGCAAAAAAAGAAGTGAGAGAGCAGCTTGATGTTTCTAGTTGTACTGTCTCTTTAAATAGCACACCGGAGCAGGTCTTGTGAATAAGCAAGTAAGTTGAAAGGAGCACAAAGTTTGTATAAGCAGAGTAGAGCTTTAGATGTTATGGCTGTATATATATGCAGTTAAATGGAAAGCAGATTCTATTTAAGCAAAGCACTCTGTGCTGTTAAGCTCAAGATGTAATGTGAGCTTAAAACAGATAAATAGTCCTTACTTTACAAAGGTAGTCTCCCAGGCTTGTCTGTGTAATGCAGCAGGGAATGCACACTGCTTGAACTCCAAGCAGGCTGACAGGTTTAGTTCAGTACTTCAGTAGAAATAAATGAAGCTTGTAATTTTGCAAAGCAATGATGTCCGTTTGCAAACAGGTAGCAGAAGTGCAATTAATCCAGTTAGGAAGGATCAAGAAAGGAGTCTGAAATGAAGGCTTAATTTCCAAGTAGCAGGAACAAACAAACAAACTGTGAAACAGTACTATCTGCAATAACTAAGCACCTGTTTAATGTCAGGTGATCTCTTAAGTAAAGGGAAAGGTAAAACCATGTGATGTGGAAATGGAAGGAGAGATGCAAAACACAGAGTGGAATCCTCACAAAGAGGATGCACCGCGCTGGATGTCTTCAGGATGGACCAGCTCCATGCCTTCGGGATCAATATAGAAGATGCCGCCTACATGAAGACTTCTCGCCGCCTGAATTAGGACTTTAACTCTGGGATGAAGAGCGTTCAAGCGGGACTTCAAAAACTGTAAATGGATTGTCAGGGGGTTAGTGTTAGGCTTTTTTTTAAGGGTTTATTTGCTGGGTTTTATTTTTTAATGTAGGGTCTAGGCATTAAAAGAGCTAAATGCCCTTTTCAGGACAATGGGTAACTTAGGTTTTTTAGAATTAGGATTTTTATTTTGGGGGGTTGGTTGGGTGGTGGGATTTTTTTACAGGTAAAAGAGCTGATATATTTGGGGCAATGCCCCACAAAAGGCCCTTTTAATGGGCCATTGGTAGCTTATTGTAGGCTAGGGTTTTTTTTTTTAAATTTGGGTGGGCTTTTTAATTTTGATAGGGCTTTTAGATTAGGTGTAATTCTTTTTTATTTCAGATAATTTCGTTTGCTATTTTCCATAATTTAGTGTATGCTATTTTTTGTAACTTAGTATTTTTTTGTTTTGGTATTTAGATACTTTGTAATTTTTAGAGTAGTGTTAGGATTTTTTTAATCTGTAGTTTAGTTTAATTTAATTGGTAGTTAGTTTAATATTAGTTTAATATTTATATTAGTTTAATTGTTAGTTTAAACTTAGTTTTTTTAATTTGACAGGTAAGTTTTAATTTAATTTAAGATAGGGAAATTATAATTTTAATATAAAGTTAGGGGGTTGTTAGGTTTAGGGGTAAATAGTTTAATTTAGTTTTTCTCTATGTGGGGGGCTTTCAGTTTATGGGTTAATAGTTTAGTTTAGTATATTTCGTTTTGGGGTTTCTTGCGGTTTAGGGGTTATAGATTTAGTATAGTGGCAGCGGTGTAGGGCTTAATAAGTTAAGTTTAGTGGGGGCGATGTGGGCGGACAGCAGATAGGGGTTAATAATTTTTAAATAGTGTTTGCGATACGGGAGGGTGGCAGTTTAGGGGTTAATAACTTTAGTATAGTGGTGAGGATGTCAGGGGCGGCGGAATAGGGGTTAATATTTTTTTAAAGTGGCAGCGATATCGGGAGCAGCAGATTAGAGGTTAATATATTTAATATAGTGTTTGCGATGCGGGAGGGCTTCGGTTTAGGAGTTAATAGGTAGTTTATGAGTGTTAGTGTACTTTTTAACACATTAGTTATGAGTTTTATGTTACAGCTTTGTAGCGTAACACTCATAACTACTGACTTTAGATGGCGTTACGGATCTTGGCGTTTTAGGCTGTAACGCTCGCTTTTTAGCCAGAACGCAAAACACGTAATACCGGCGCTATGGGAATCCCATTAAAAAACAGTATTTTTAGGAGTGCGAGACTGACGTTGCGTTACAGGCTAAAAGGCTTGTGGTACACCTATACCGACAAGACTTGCGTTAGGAAAAATGATACGTTATGTGCCACAATGTTGTTATTTGACTCATAACGCAAAACTCGTAATCTATGTGTATATTCTTCACTTGAAAGAAAATGCTCTTTTTATTTTTAAATATATCTCTATATACATCTGTATATTATCTAGATAGATAGATAGATAAAATACTTCCAAGTAAAGAAAATAGGTATTTCAAGTTTTTCTATTAAAAAAAAACAAAAAAAACCCATTAACTTTGTTTAAAATTGATATTGGATATTTTAAGGTGCTTGACTGGGAAGGGCTCAAAATATATAAATAAATTAAATATATATATATTTATATGTATACATACAAAGAAAAGTGCACTCACAGGAACGAACAACCAGCTCAGTACCATTGTTAGACTATTCTATGGTGATTTACCACCTGGGTACAACTTCATTTAGCCCAGTAATGCTTTTCACAGTGTAGAACTTTCTTGTAGAATATCAGTCTGGTCCCATCTATTAGGGTCAGTCCAGTGCTGAAATACCAGGCAAGGAACACAGCAACCCAAGACAATCGTTTCAGCCTTCATTGGGCCTCATCAGTGAGGTGTAGCCATATTCCTCTAAGCACACTGAGCAAGGAGTCCACGTCTGGTTGCCCCTTTTTCCCATAGGGAGTCTAAATACATACAGAGAGAAGTGCACTCACAGGAACGAACAACCAGCTCAATACTATTGTTAGCCTGTTCTACAGTGATTTACCACCTAGGTGCAACTTCTTTTAGCCCTTTAATGCTTTTCACAGAGTAGAACTTTCCTGTAGTATATCATTTTGATCCCGCCTATTATGATTAGTCCAGCCCTGAAATACCAGGCAATTCCTCTCTGAGCAAGGAACACAGCAACCCCAGATGATCATTTCAGTCTTCATTGGGCCAACTCAGTGAGGTGTAGCCATATTCCTCTAAGCACACTAAGCAAGGAGTCCACGTCTGCCCCTTTTTCCCATAGGGAGACTAAATACATACAGAGAGAAGTGCACTCACAGGAGCAAACAACCAGCTCAATACCATTGTTAGCCTGGTATTGAGCCTGTTGTTTGTTCCTGTGAGTGTGCTTCTCTCTGGGTGTATTTAGTCTCCTTATGGGAAAAAGGGGAATCCAGACGTGGACTCCTGGCTCAGTGTGCTTAGAGGAATATGGCTACACCTTACTGAGGAGGCCCAATGTAGGCCGAAACAATCATCTGGGGTTGCTTATTCAGAGAGGTATTGCTTAGTATTTCAGCGCTGGACTGAATGTAATAGGCGGGATCAGACTAATATACTACAATAAAGTTCTACTCTGTGAAAAGCATTACTGGGTTAAAAGAAGTTGCACCTAGGTGGTAAATCGTCATAGGACAAGCTAACAATGGTAATGAGCCGGTTGTTTGTTCCTGTGAGTGTGCTTCTCTCTGTGTATATATATATACACACACAGAGAGAAGCACACTCACAGGAACATATATATGTGTGTGTGTGTGTTTGTGCACAAACATATTTACACATATAAACACATAAATACACATATACAGGTATATAAACCTTTGAGTCCTTCCCTGTCAAACACCTTGACATAAACCGTATCTCTTTTAACTCTTTTCAAACTTTTTTTATCAATATTAAACTTATATTTAACATTAAATATGTCTATATGTGAGTGTAATACTTTATTTGTTTATATACTGTATATATATATATATATATATATATATATATATATATATATGTATTGTATATACAGTTTGCAATGAACAAATCAGACAAAAGCAATTGAAATAGTTCAACTTTTAAAGAATTTTGTAGTCTCAAAATTATTCCCCCTGAATAGAATCCCTCACAACAGCACACATATGCAAAACAGGTATTGTCTCAAGCACACCTGATGCAATTAATCAAGGGCTTGAGATAGAACACATGAAATACCTGAACTGGCTAGGGGTTTGTTGAAAGCATGTTTGACTGCATGTAAGAAATATGGTCAAATAAGTCAAAAGAATGGTCCAAAAAGTTAAGAGAAGAGATCACCCCCCTTCACAAACAAGGAACAGGATACAAAAAGATAGCAAAGGCACTGTATGTTTCTAGAGACATCGTTGGAAGCATAGTTCGCAAGTTTACAGTTAAAGGAACAGTTGTTTTTCGGTAATTAGAAGGCCGCTAATTACAGCTGCGCACCACACTTCTGAAATTTCCGGCAGTGAAGAGGTTAATTGGTTAGGTAATAGTATTCTAGTGTTAAGATTAACCTACCACCTGATACCTCCATGATCCCTAACTGATCCCTCCCAAATATCTTCATATATTTTCACAACCATCTTAAAGTGAATGTAAAGTTTGACGAATGTGTGCCGGTTTTTAGAAAACCTATTAAAAACATGGGCACTTTCATTCATCAAACTCTACATTTCACTGCTTTTGTTAAAATACTTAGCTTTTATTCTTGAAAGCAGCTCCAGCGCTTCCCCAGGCCGTTGGAAGCCTCCTTATACGTCGGCAATGACAAATCCGGCTACCTCTAATCACGGCTTCCCCCCCAGAGCAAACATTGCCTAAGGCCAAGCCGTAATTGGAGGAAGCCGGATTGTAATTTTTGACATATGAAGAAACTTGTGACGGGCGGCGAAGCGCTGGAGCAGCTTTTAAGAATAAAAGGTAAGTATTTTAACAAAACAAGTGAAATGAAAAGTTTGATGAATAAAAGTGCCTCTGGTTTTAACAGGATTTTTAAAAACCGGGCACACATTCATCAAACTTTGCATTCACTTTAAGTTCTAGGACTTTTTTATTTTAACATTCATTTTATTAATTTATTTTCTGTAGTGTATGATCCTCCCCTACCCTCCTACTTCTCTGATCCCTCACAAACAGCTCTCTTACCATCCCTCTTCCCTTTGGCATCTGTCATATTAGGTACTGGCAGCTTTTTGTCAGTACCAAGGTTATATACATTTTTAAAAAAAAAAATTGTATTTATTAGTAAAATAAATAAAAAAAACTGTAGTGTAGCGATCCCCCCTCTCATAATCCTCATTGATGAAACTAACATCAGAGGATATATTGATGGAATACACTTCATGGACAAAACAGGAGGAGGCTAAAGAACTATCCCAGTGACAACCATGGCAGGCTTGTGACAAAATGTCAACAAGAAGATGAACTTTTGCACAGCCAGTACTCTCCTAAACCCCTCTTTTCAAGGAACTATATATTGAGAGAAATATTTGGGATTAAACATCCTTGTAATTCTTCAAAAACTGGACACCTCTGTCCTTGCCTGCTCCTAGTTGATGAGGCAAAGAACTACTGAGAGAGTAAAGGAAGTGGGAGGGATATTTAAAGATTTGCTGTGGCCTGTCTTTGCCTTCTTCTGATGGCCAGGAAGTAAATTCCCACAAGTAAGGAATTTTCATGGATTATCACCCACTTAGAAAGAAATGCTAAAAATTCCCCGGTAGTTTGGGCAAGTTTTTTCCCCCTGAAATTCCCGGTCCTGAAGGGGAAAGCTATGTATTGTGCTCTAAATCAGAGAATACAAGATATTAAAATCATATAATTGATGAAAAATCATGTAAATCTGTAATAATAAAAAATAGGAAAAATCCAAAGTAGCTAATATGCAAAACAAAAGGTTAACATTCATTTTATTGTTGAGACTCTGAAACTGTCTCCTTTTCAAATGAAAGAACCAATACACTTTTGTCGGTCTAAAGATCTCTCTCTGCTACCACCTTGTCTGTATTAAATCTTTTAATCGGTTTGTTAGAAGTGTAGGATTAGATACAATAAAATATCTAAATTGTTTGGCAATAGGTGTATGTCAGTATAGTTTTCACTGGCCCTGAGATGAGTCTGTCAAGGCCCTTTTGGTTCTGCCTACATATTGGAAATGGCACCTTCTATAGGTAAGTAGGTATATGCATACCTTCCTTCTATCTAACTAATTTTGTTGTGGCTGTTAGGCAACTATGAGGGAGACAATAGAATGGACAGGTTTTTAGCCCTATGTGGCATTAAATTGCTTGCCTATATAATTACTTTTAAGCACCAGATCTGCATAAAAAGAACCGAGAGACAAATACCCATTATCTCACGTATTTGAAAATCCCTGACTATAAGTGGTAGTTAAATAAACTTTATTGGTAAAGTCATTAGACTTCTTATATTTTAACAGAATATTTTTTTCTGGGAATTTTTTCTACTTCTCCTTTGGTATACTTTGTAATGAGTCCTTATCATAACCTCTTTCTTGCAAACTCAGACTGCTTTCATTGGTATGTTTCTGATAAGATTCTTCCCTAGTACAGTTTCTTTTGGCTCTGATAAATTGCCCTCTCGAATAACCCTTAGTAGATGTTTAGGATGTCACGAGAGGAAATGGAAAATTGTATTGCCTGAAATACTTTGTCTGTACAGTTTTAATGTAACTTTATTTAAATTGTTCTCATTTTGTTTGACTGTTTGTGCCTCCCCATCCCAAATGAAAAGCAAAATGTCTGTGTATCTACCATAATAAACAATGTGTTGTCTGAAGGGATTGGTAAATCCAAAGGCTCAAAACATCTCTCAGAAGAAAAAAATAGGGAATTGTATATTAGGGTACAAACGTTGCCCCCATGGAAGTTCTGCATCATTGGATGTCCTCAAAAATAAAAATGAAAAAAAAAAATTTGTAGGGTCAGTAGATATTCAACAGTCTATATCAGTAAATTATTGGTGTAAGCATTAAAGTGTGAATTTGAATTTACAAAGTAAGATAAAGCATAAAGTAATTTATCTTTTGGGGTGAATGTGAATATAACTAAATGGCCAGTAAGTAGGTGTACCCTCAATATTGGTGGTAAAGTAAAGTTATCTTCATTCAAAAAATGCACGTATAAAAGAGGTGCATGTGCATGCCTTGCTGCTATATGGCTGTCAAGATGTGGCTGCAGTTTCTTTAAAGTTGCCTAGCTACCCCTTCCTTGGCTGACGCGTAATTTTTTTCACATCCATCGCATCATTTTTCGTGGTCGTTCCACCATTGAGGCACAATTTTTTTGCTGCACTTGACACTATAAATTGATGCAATTGCATCTATTCTGTGGCCGTTTGCTGAAGTATTCTTGGGTTCTATTACTTGCTGTTGTGATCTTGTTATTTCATCTTCTGCTCTTTCTTTGATCTGCCTTTGGATACCGGTTTTGTACTTCTTCTGCCTGTTTGTTGCCGATTCATGCATGACCTCTGACCTGCCTTTTGAACCTGATTTTGTGCTTGCTCTGCTCACAAGTTGTTAACCTCAGCCTGAACATTGACTTGCCTCTGGATCCTGATTCTGTACCTCTGTTGCCCATAAGGTATCTAACCCCTGGCCTGTCTGACCTGCTATCTGCTAAGACCCTTAGTCCCGTCCTGGGACTTTTACAATGAGTTGGGAGAGTTTTATTTTATTCACTTATCAGCTGCTCGGTCCTTAACTGGACAGAAGCTAACCTCACAACTAGGAGGGTTACAATGGCAGGTTAAATGCACATTGACAAATATAATCAAAGCACTAATGGCTTTTCTAAAGGAAGCAATTTCCAAGTGCATTTCATATTCAACATTTATGCTAATTCTGATTGTGTTCAATAATAAACATTTTCCTATCTATTAATATAAAAAATGACTCTGTAATCCTAATTTACCCAAAAAAACATAAACTTTGTACTTTATATTTTAATGTGACATCTATTTATGACATATCAACAATTTAATAGGACAAATTACCTACATTCTAACCCCATTTGAATTTGCTATGCAAAATCATCATATGCACATCTGGTGATATTTGGCTCCTTTATCTATGTAATTCAAATCCATTAGAATAGCTGCTACTTCCATTAGTAAATATTGCCTAAGTTATCTATATTTGCAAGTAATTGAGACTAGCACTCCCAAGTATCATAAAATCATAAGTCCCAAGGTAGGGTGCCAGCTACTAAGGGATCCTTTTCCACTTCCCCAAGCATATAAGATATTCCAAAAGAAAAGTGCTGCACTTCTTGATAGTACAAAAAAGAGAAGCCTGTATTCACCCATTACAGCAATGTTTCGGGTTTCAAGCTTGACAAAGGGGCAGAAGCCCCAAAACGTTATTGTAATGGCTGAATAAAGGCTTCTCTTTTTTGTACTATCAAGGAGTGCAGCACTTTTCTTTTGGAATAAGTTATCTATATGATATTTATGTATCATTGATAATTATGTGTTTAAGATTAGGTAAACTCACTAATAGGTGTGCATTACATGAATTACCATGGGATTTATGGTGATCTTTGTGTAGTTTAGCAGGATTCATGCAGACCTTCTTAGAGGCAAGTCTTAACCAACCAATGGGAAAGAAATGCATCATCATAAAGCTGCTACATTGGCCTCCATTTATCATAGGCCGGACAAACAAGGTTCTTGCCTGGCATTGTGGAGAGTAGGCATCATCTACGGCCCACAATTATCATTGCTGTTCCGCTTGCTCTCACACAACCAATTTTGCAAGATTAGAGTTTGTCAATCATCCTGGTCGATTCTGACCATTAAAGAGATACTAAACCCAAAAAATATTTTGGCAGTAATTGAGAGTTTATTATATGAATAACCAAACATCAATATACATGTTTTAACAATTTTTTTTTACTGGTACTTGTAAAATCAGATTGAATAATTCATTATGTCCAAGCCCTCCATGATACTCATTATTCATCTTCTATCTCAGAGGGCTACCTAGGTGCCAGGCTCATGAATGCACACAGAATTGCGTGCAGGCACGGTTAGTTAACCCACCCCTCACAGGCAAATCAACACATGCATATCAACAGTGCATGTGTTATTTCTGTAGAGCACGGGACTCATAAATAGAGCCTGTTCTACTGGAAGTCAGTCTGTAGAGGATGTGGCAGAAGAAGCAGCAGCATACTCAATGAAGAGAGGAAGAACATTGTTTGCCTATACAATAAAACATATATGACTGTTCAAGGAATTTGACAGTTTTGCTTTATTTCTGGACCAAATGTAAAGATGTTGCAAAAGGTCTTCTTATAAATCAATCTTCAAAATAAGATATACAGGAATCCACTTGCAATATGATGATGGACTTGAGGATGATCAATATTACTCACACATTGCATATGAATTCCTTTATATCTTGTTGTCCTGTCCATCTACCATTAAAAATAAATAGCATACATATTAGAAAGGCATCCACATTAGGAAAGAAAACACGTGGCAGCACTTTAACATATATAATATTCAGTGAATGGTAGAAATATTATGGAAATCTGTATCAAAACTGGATGTTGTAAGACTTCCAGGGGTTGAAGATACAGCAGATAACATTTTCCATCAAGATGTCTGCTGAGAAAAACCTAAAATAAAAAATACACAACATTGCTTTCTGTATAAGTTTTCATTCACAGGTGCAAGCTAAAAATATTGACTTAAACAGGCCTGTGGTTTCTTTGTGTGCGAGTGTGTCTTGCACAGAAAATGCTCTGTATCCCGTTCTAATAGTCTGAGAGCAGTAGACTATTTACTACCCATCTCAGAATGTGGTCTTCCTAGATAGATCTTGCTCAAGGCAATGAAATAGATAGAAAAGCCACTACCAAAGAAGATACTGCACAGCAAAGGCCTGAAACTGTATCTGTTACTGAAGAAAATATAATTGTTAGTCAGATTGCTAGTCAAAAACTTTATAAATCTGATGCTGAGTTTGTGAACACAAAAAAAATCAACCACTGTTATAAGCATACAATGAAGCATTAAAGAGAACTTCTTATACAAAAACAAATAAACAAAAAAAGACCCTTAAAAGGTCAATCAAGAGGCAAATTAAAATGATACATTTCAGGGTTAACAAATATACATTCCCAGGTTGTATGTTTGACACAATATGTATGTGACAGAGACAGCAATCATTAAGGTTACTACTGACAAAATTACAGCAAAATTGTCAGACCACCTTCTCTTACTCTAAACCCTCCAATTTTTTGGCCTTTGCGATACAGCCCTCTTGTGGTCTTCTTCTAGCCTGTCTAACCGCAGCTTCAGTGTAGCCTTCTGTGGCGCATCCTTTGTCACACGGCTCTGTTCTTGGTCCCCTTCTTGTCTTAATATATATCCCATCCTTAGGTTTGCTAATAAAGTCCCACATATTTCAATATCATTTGAATGCTGATGACACCCAAATCTACCAGTGCCAAACATGAATATGTATGAAGCCTTCAACATTATATTTTTTGTTAAACTTGTATATATAAGATTGTAAAAAAGTCATTGTAAATGGCATTATCTGTATCCACAACTAAAGTACTTTAATATTTCTTCATTATGAAAAGTAATCATATAGTGTAACATGATAGAAACGAAGAGTTCATCTGAGGTAAAGTAACAATATAAAAAGTGATATAATACTCTAGGAATAAAGTGTACTGCACTTTATATGATTATAGGAAAATGCATATATCATGTACAAAAAGCTTTTTAATAATTAAATGATAAATTATAAAATAAATTATAATATTAAAGTAATAGCTATAATACCAAACATGTTCACATTTATATTACCTGTATATTTCTATTCAAGTAACAGTTCACTTTATTAAATGACAAATATAATTCAATAAATGTCAGACATTGGATATATGTAATTAAATAGAATATAATGGTAAAAAAAGTGTTAAAAAAATCTTTTTTTTACATTAATATATAAATTAGGTTTTTTTCAAGTGACTACTGAGCTTTAAAACATGCTTATTTATAATTAATAATAATAATAATAATAATTATTATTATATCTAAAACATTATGTTGAATAACTACATAATAAATAATAATAAAAGCAATATGCAATAACGATGGGTAAATAATAGTTTATGATATGTTTTTGTTTAAAGGGACATTATACACTCATTTTATCTTTGCATAAATGTTTTTTAGATGATCTATTTATATAGCCCATACAGTTTTTTTTGCTTATTTTTAAGTAACATTGCTCTGATTTTCAGACTCCTAACCAAGTCCCAAAGTTTTATGTGAATACCGTCAGCTACCTTTTACAGCTTGCTCCTGTTTGTGTAAAGGGTCTTTTCATATGCAAAAGAAGGGGGGGAGTGTCTTATTTCCCACTTGCAGTGGGCTTTCCAACTACCTTTTCAAAAGAGCTAAACTGAGAGCTTCTAAGTACGTTTTTAAACATTTTTATACTGGATTTTTATATCAGTATCTGTGCGTCTTATTCTTTATAGTATTGTCTATTACATGCAGTTATATGAAAATGAGTGTATACTGTCCCTTTAATCAAAAAAGGAAGAGAACAATGAAAAAAGAAATGTGCATTTTGTGCACACCAGTAAACCATATTTTTAATTTAAACCATTTAATATATTAAAGGCAAGATTATTATTGGGCATTATTTAACACTCTCATTTGAGCGTTAACTGTGCTAGAAGTAAGCCTTTGCTAGTATTATGAGTTGAAATTAAACGGTTTTCACTCGAGCGCTAACCTGACACGCGTAAAAATCTGAACTTAGGATAATGGGTGTGCAATAAACTATTCCCACATAAAAGTTAATACCTTACTTGCGCGCAAACCCGATCACATATTCTTAAGTGCGCTAACCCAACATGAAAATTAATATTTCACATTCCAATGTTCTTCACATAGAAGAATATGTTCTATTTAATCATAAATACATATTTCTATACATATCTAATGTTTTTTGCACAAGTATATATTTATAACTATATATACACAAGTATATAAGTAAGTTTAGATATAAACAGATATACATATATAGGAATATATATTTACAAATACATAGAACATATTCCGTTATGTGAAGAACATTGGAATGTGAAATATTTACCGTAAATACATAGTATAACACTTTATTAAATATGAATATTGCACAAATATTTTTTTACATGTTTTTATCTACTTAACTGCAAAGGGCTCCAATGCACTTATAAATATTTTCTATATATATGTACCAATGTATTTAGGTGTTTATATGTGTATATATGTCTGTAAATACATATTTACACACACATATATATATATGTATATATATATATATATATATATATATATATATATATATATATATATATATATATATATATATATATATATATATATGTATGTATTTCAATGCTAAAGCCCTTTGCCTACCTTTATTTTTCCTAACACCTAAGACCTCATATCTTTAAGCCTTTATAACTTTCTTGTGCATGAGGCCCTGAGCACCTAAAAGACGCCATATATGGTTCCTAAAACATAATAATTGTTTTGTATGTGCATAACTGCCCCTTTTGACCATTTATCATCCCACATAAGTATAGGTAAACTAAATAAATATCTGGCAGTACTACACCCGAACCTCCAGGAACCTGCTCAGTATTTTAGTACAAAGAAATTGAATTGAGCCATTTTGCTGACAAGCCCTTTGTATTGCTGAAAACTTCCAAAGGCCAGAAAGTGAATGCAGGTCAGCATATTTACCAACCCATCTACAGCATAACCTGAGATATTGTCTCTAAAACATCCTTGAGCAGTTCAGTTTGAGCTATAGGCCATTACAATCTAACTACAAATCTAGTGTTTTTCACTTTACACTAGTTAATCCATTGGCTTGATTCATGGATGCTCATTAGACTAAGGTGAAATCATGTTTGGATTCATAGAGGTTCACTTCACCTGTATTTTCTTTCAATTGAGCCAAACTAAGGCCTAGATTACAAGTGGAGCGCAATATTGCACTATATTTGCAATCCACTCAGTAATACCAGAGCAGACCAATGTGCCCTGATATTACAAGTTAAGTGCCATGTTATTATTATTATTATTATCGGTTATTTGTAGAGCGCCAACAGATTCCGCAACCTCGTTTTCGCATTGCCTGGAAGTCTTGTGCTCACAAGAGCACGCTTCCATAGGCTCCAATGGGAGCCCCGTTCTCATGTCGTAAGACACGGCAAAGAATCTAGCGCAGCGGGCAGCACATTAAAAATATATGTATATAATTTTATATATATATATATATTTATGTGTTAATATGTGTATATACACATATTAACACATAAATATATATGTATATAAGCTTATACATAGATATACAGGGAGTGCAGAATTATTAGGCAAATGAGTATTTTGACCACATCATCCTCTTTATGCATGTTGTCTTACTCCAAGCTGTATAGGCTCGAAAGCCTACTACCAATTAAGCATATTAGGTGATGTGCATCTCTGTAATGAGAAGGGGTGTGGTCTAATGACATCAACACCCTATATCAGGTGTGCATAATTATTAGGCAACTTCCTTTCCTTTGGCAAAATGGGTCAAAAGAAGGACTTGACAGGCTCAGAAAAGTCAAAAATAGTGAGATATCTTGCAGAGGGATGCAGCACTCTTAAAATTGCAAAGCTTCTGAAGCGTGATCATCGAACAATCAAGCGTTTCATTCAAAATAGTCAACAGGGTCGCAAGAAGCGTGTGGAAAAACCAAGGCGCAAAATAACTGCCCATGAACTGAGAAAAGTCAAGCGTGCAGCTGCCAAGATGCCACTTGCCACCAGTTTGGCCATATTTCAGAGCTGCAACATCACTGGAGTGCCCAAAAGCACAAGGTGTGCAATACTCAGAGACATGGCCAAGGTAAGAAAGGCTGAAAGACGACCACCACTGAACATGACACACAAGCTGAAATGTCAAGACTGGGCCAAGAAATATCTCAAGACTGATTTTTCTAAGGTTTTATGGACTGATGAAATGAGAGTGAGTTTTGATGGGCCAGATGGATGGGCCCGTGGCTGGATTGGTAAAGGGCAGAGAGCTCCAGTCCGACTCAGACGCCAGCAAGGTGGAGGTGGAGTACTGGTTTGGGCTTGTATCATCAAAGATGAGCTTGTGGGGCCTTTTCGGGTTGAGGATGAAGTCAAGCTCAACTCCCAGTCCTACTGCCAGTTTCTGGAAGACACCTTCTTCAAGCAGTGGTACAGGAAGAAGTCTGCATCCTTCAAGAAAAACATGATTTTCATGCAGGACAATGCTCCATCACACGCGTCCAAGTACTCCACAGCGTGGCTGGCAAGAAAGGGTATAAAAGAAGAAAATCTAATGGCATGGCCTCCTTGTTCACCTGATCTGAACCCCATTGAGAACCTGTGGTCCATCATCAAATGTGAGATTTACAAGGAGGGAAAACAGTACACCTCTCTGAACAGTGTCTGGGAGGCTGTGGTTGCTGCTGCATGCAATGTTGATGGTGAACAGATCAAAACACTGACAGAATCCATGGATGGCAGGCTTTTGAGTGTCCTTGCAAAGAAAGGTGGCTATATTGGCCACTGATTTGTTTTTGTTTTGTTTTTGAATGTCAGAAATGTATATTTGTAAATGTTGAGATGTTATATTGGTTTCACTGGTAAAAATAAATAATTGAAATGGGTATATATTTGTTTTTTGTTAAGTTGCCTAATAATTATGCACAGTAATAGTCACCTGCACACACAGATATCCCTCTAAAATAGCTATAACTAAAAACAAACTAAAAACTACTTCCAAAACTATTCAGCTTTGATATTAATGAGTTTTTTGTGTTCATTGAGAACATGGCTGTTGTTCAATAATAAAATTAATCCTCAAAAATACAACTTGAATAATAATTCTGCACTCCCTGAATATTTAAAGTAAAAATACAGTCCCCATGGACTTAAAAGTAAAGGCACTTTTCAGTGCTGTTTTTTGTTTCTAACACCCTACATCCACTCACTTTAACCTTTTAACAACTGCTTTGTGCAGTTTTATTTTTAAAAAATAAAGATGCTCATATTTTTTTTTAAATGTATTTTGGGGGGCAATTGGGGCACATTTTTTTAATTAACCACAAGCTCACAAGAGCATTAACCAGCCACTTGTAATGGCTCGTTATTTAACATGTGTCTGTTAAGGGGCACATTTGCCCCTTTACGGGCGCACAATAAAATAGCTATTCACTTGTAATCTAGCCCTAAATTCAATTGAAAGGATCAATTATAATAACATCAAGTAGATTTGAACTTTTGTTCCTTATCTTTATTTCCATAATAAAAATTGATATTGGTTAATTGCTTGTATTGCCAAATACAAAAACTTGTTTGTCACCCTTTTTAATCCTTTAAAAAGGTTTTTTTAAAACGGAAACATCAATTATTATTGTATAATATTCCAAATGTTATTGTTTAAAATTGTATAAATAAAATTAGGAAAAATGTAAAGAAAATATACTGTATGTATTTGTATGTATATATATATCTCTGATGAAGCACACTGAGCATGCGCGAAACGCGTCAGTTCCAACTTACCCCTGCATACTGATGTAGTGTTTTACTCACACGATTCAGAATAAACCACTTTGGCTTGAGTTCCTTTGCATCCTTGTCTTCCTTTTCCCGATTGTATATATATATATATACACACACTAGGCGATAAGCCTGCCCAGAGGGCAGTCTATTTTAAAAAAACAAAACAAAACCCAAAGCTAATTTAAAAAAAAAAAATGCAGAAAATAATAAATAAAACTATCCAAAATAAAACATTTAAACCTAATCTAATACCCCTATAAAAATAAAAAATCAACCCAAAATAAAAGCACCCCCTATTCTAATACTAAACTATCAATAGCCCTTAAAAGGGCTCTTGTAGGGCATTGCCCTAAATTAAACAGCTCTTTTACCTAAAAAAATTAGCAATTACCCCCTAACGCCCCACCCAACTAACTCCCCAAAATAAAAATAAAAAAGTCTAAAAAACCTAAGCTACCCATAGGCATTTGTTTGGGCATTGCCCTTAATCAGCTCTTTAGTACCCATTAAAAAAAAATCACTAATCTAAAAAAAACACACCCAAACAAATAAAAAAAAAGTCTAACCCCGAAATAGGTACTCACAGTTTCTGAAGTCCGGCGGTGAAGGTCTTCTTCCAGGTGGCTCCATCATCTTCTATCTCCATCTGGAGTGAAGGGCGGCATGGAGCAGAGGTGCAGAGCGGTCTTCCCCGATGCGCGGATCCGGAGCAGTGGTCCTCAGCGGCGGTTTCTTTAGCGGCGTGGAGGCTCCTCTTCACAAGATCTCTGTCATACACTAAAAATTGAATGGAAGGTATCGCAATCAAATTGGGGTACCTCGCATTTCTATTTGCTGACATTTTGAAATCAGCCAATAGGATTAGAGCTACTGAAATTCTATTGGCTGTTCAAATCAGTCAATAAGATTTCAGTAGCTCTCATCCTATTGGCTGATTTAAAAATTTCAGCCAATAGGAATGCAAGATACCCCAATATAAATGGGGTATCTTGCATTTAATCTTCAGTGTGCGGCGGACGATTGCATGAAGAGGAGTCTCCACGCTGCCGAGGACCGCTGATGCTGAGTAATGCCGCCTAGGAACACTGCTCCGGATCCGCACATCGGGGAAGACCGCTTCGGAACTTTGCGCTGCCTTCGCTCCGGATGAAGATAGAAGATGATGGAGGTCCCTGGAAGAAGACCTTCACCACCGGACTTCAGGAATTGTGAGTACTTATTTTGGGGTTAATCTTGTTTTTTTTTTTTTTTTTTGGTGTTTCTTTTTTAGATTAGGGCTTTTTTATTTTAATAGGCAGTAAAAGAGCTGATCGCCCTTTTAAGCATAATACCCATACAAATGCCCCTTTAGGGGTAATGGGTAGCTTAGGTTTTTTTAGACTTAGGTTTTTTTTATCGTGGGGGTGTGTTGGGTGGGGGGTTTTACTGTTAGGGGGTAACTGGTATTTTTTTTTTAGGTAAAAGAGTTGTTTAACTTAGATAAATGCCCTACAAAAGGCACTTTTAAGGGCTATTGATAGTTTAGTGTTAGTGTATTTTTTTAGATTAGGGCTTTTTATTTTAATGGGCAGCAAAAGAGCTGATTGCCCTTTTAAGGGCAATGCCCATACAAAGGGGCAATGGGTAGCTTAGGCATTTTTTAGTGTTAGTTGTTTTTCATTTGTGGGGATTTGGTAGGTGGGGTTGTTTTATTGTTAGGACTTAGTATTTTTTTATGTAAAGGGCTATTGGTAGTTTAGTTTAGATTAGGGGGTGTTTTATTTTGGGGGGGGGCTTTTTATTTTCATAGGGGTATTAAATTAGATTTATTTTATTTTTGATAATTTTGTTTATTTTTTCTGTAACTTTAGACTTTTTTATTTTTTGCAATTTAATCTTAGGTTTTATTTTTAAATTAATGTTTTATTTTTATTGTAATTTAGTATTTTTTTATTTTATGTATTTGGGGTTAATTTAGGGGGTGTTAGGTTAGGGGCTTAGTAATTAAATTAGTTATTTTCATTGTGGGTGGTTGGCGGTTTAGGAGTTAATATGTAAATTAGGTTTATTGCAATGTAGGGGGTTGGTGGTTTAGGAGTTAATAGGTTAATTAGGTTTATTGCGATGTGGGGGGTTGGCGGTTTAGGGGTTAATAGGTTAATAAGGTTTATTGCGATGTGGGGGTTGGTGGTTTAGGGGTTAATAGGTTAATTAGGTTTATTGCGATGTGGGGGGTGGCGGTTTAGGGTTAATATTTTAATTTTGCATATTTGCATTGTTTAATTTGCGGATTAGGGTTAATTACTTTATTACTTTGCGATGTGGGGATTGGCGGTTTAGGTGTCTGTTAATATTTCTTATGGGCGCTTAGGTGTTTTTTTTGTTAATACTTTGTGCGGGCGGTTAGTTTTTTTTGTTATACTTCGTGCGGGCGGTTAGTTTTTTTATTATTTTGTGTGGGAGTGGTTAGGTTTTTTGTTATTTCATGTGGGCAGTTACGTGTTTTTTTGTTAATATTTTGTGCGGGCGGTTGCATGTTTTTTCTTGCTTCGTTTGCCTACGCATCCAGGTTGATTCTTTTGGCTGTGCGTGCAGCCAAAAATTATTTTGGCTGCGTGTACAGCCAACTGCAGACAGCGACTGACACATTACAAATGCAATTATAGTATTGAGTAGATATTATGCTTTGTGTCTGTATATTCCTAGGTTGTTGGTTTTTTTTGTGTGTGGGCATTTGAACTTCTATGGAAAATACTTTAATTTTCTATTTATTATTATTTATTTTTCTTTTTTGGACTAGAAAGAAGTACTCATATAGGGCCTGATGATCAAAGATTCTCCTACTTGGAGAGAAATTGTAGTGCAGACTTCACATGTACTGAACTCACTGAGTGCTCAAAGAAGCGCAAGACTTTCCAGCACTGTGAGATCTCTCTCTCATTCCTGTATATGAAGTAGAGACAAGCCCATCGCAATATAGCACTGCATTATATAAGAGTTTTGTCACACTTTGCTTTGTATTTTATATTTCTCTACACTTCAGATGTGGTCATTTCAGTATTATTACATTTAAGCTTTGCACTTTCTATTTTATATTTTAATACATTTAGATTTAGATCCAGTAGTGATTTTACAAATTCTTTAAATCATGGTAGTGCAGCAGAAACAGATATATCTAATCAGTTCACACTTTTAATGTTCTTCGCTGTTGGCTAACGGTCCAAGATAGATATACAGTACATATAATATGAATAAACTGTTCACAGATATCTCCTATGCCTTGTGTATACTTGGAAACCTCATGCAGTATTTTGCATATCATACTGGAATAACTGGGGGTGTGTTTGTCTAAGTATTTGATATGCACTTCTCTAAGGGTGTCCTGGCATTGAATCGCAAACACGCTACAACAATGGAGTTTCTAAAGTAATGAACACAAACTTATTATATGTATGTTTTATTGTTCCTCCAATCTTTTATTAATTTGTAATGGATCTATCTATTTCTACTTATGGTAGCACATGCTCACGGGAACTAGCAAGCACACTACCTTAAGCAGTAACAGATATATCTGATCAGTTCACACTTTTAATGTTTCCGATTGTTAGCTGACAGTAATTTCCAAGATAAGTAAAAAAAAAAAAAATACAAATAATCTAATATCAGACAAGATGAAATAATTGATTTGGCAATTGTATGCATGTGACAGGTGCTGGTAATAGCTATTAACAAACTTCACACTAATGCTAATGTCATCCTGGAACTCACACAAGTGCAATGAATACTAACACACAGGGAGTGAGCAGGGCACATTGAGTACAAGACTTATGAACAGATATATAGTGGCAGAGTTGGGGTTTGGATAAAGGGATAAAGTGTGATACATTAAAAAAAAAAAGAATAAAAAGAAGCTATTTAGAAAAATCAAACACAGATGAACTAGGTCCCTTTTAAACAAGCTAGTCTCACTGATTTTTTCTCACCAGCTGTACGCAGGTGAAGTTTTCTCAAAATTACACTTATTTAACTGAAAGTAAAGTAACATATACTAAACTATAGGCAAAAGCAAGTTAAACAGTGAAAACATTGCAGTTTAATTTGTAACTGATGCAAACTGAGCCTTTATATCAGACCCAGGTGTTCTCCAGTTATCTTCTCTCCCTTGTGAAATGCTGTATCCCAGAGAGCCTCATTACTTTCTATGGAAGGCATATCATCTCTCTGGGACTTCCAGGTTCCACCATTTTTCTTATAGAATTCAGCCCCTGTGAAGTCTGCTCTATAATTTCTCTCCTTCCAAACTAGATAATATTTTCTTATCAGGCCCATAGAAAGTAATGAAGCTCTCTCAGAAACTGAAGCTGTCAGTATTTCAGTTTTATTTTAAATAGAAGAAACACAAAGTGCAATGTAATTTGTAAGATAAATATACAAAGTATTATGCTAATTTGTTAAAGTTACACAGAAACTGTAAATGCATAATCAGAATTTCTAAAATCACAATCCTAAATTCACTGTTGTATACAAAATAAAATACAAAATAGAAAGTGCAAAGTTTAACTGTAATAAAACTTAATCTAAAGTGTAAAGTAATATAAAATACAAAGCACAGTGTAAATGCAGCAGAATGCTCAAGTTACTTTTTCCTGCTATAGATCAGTATCTCTTGTTTTTTTACTAATCTTCAGTGTATTTATCATACATATAGGGCTAGATTACAAGTGGAACACTAACAGTTACACGCAAACCTAAAGGGATTTTCACGCCGGGTTTTTCACTTGTATTACTAGTTAAAGGTAAATGTGATCACTTGAGCACAATTTACGTTAACAAGCGTCGGGTTAGAGCGACCTCAGTGCTCTGGTTAACTTTTTGGCAAAACAAAAGTGTCACAAAACAAATAAAAAATACATTACAAAGTACAGTTACACTTATAATAACACCATGTAATAAAAATGATTAAAAAAATATATTGCACAAAATTTTTTATAAGGGCTCAAAGATATGAGGTCTCAGGAGTTAGAAAAAAGGAAGGCAAAGGGTATTAATATAGACATACATACAAATACATGTCAAAATATGTCTATGTATGTACTGCAATTTCACATTCCAATGTTCTGCACAAATGAATTTTTAAATAGCTATTCCTATATATATATATATATATATCTGTGTGTATATATACAGGGAGTGCAGAATTATTAGGCAAGTTGTATTTTGGAGGATTAATTTTATTATTGAACAACAACCATGTTCTCAATGAACCCAAAAAACTCATTAATATCAAAGCTGAATATTTTTGGAAGTAGTTTTTAGTTTGTTTTTAGTTTTAGCTATTTTAGGGGGATATCTGTGTGTGCAGGTGACTATTACTGTGCATAATTATTAGGCAACTTAACAAAAAACAAATATATACCCATTTCAATTATTTATTGTTACCAGTGAAACCAATATAACATCTCAACATTCACAAATATACATTTCTGACATTCAAAAACAAAACAAAAACAAATCAGTGACCAATATAGCCACCTTTCTTTGCAAGGACACTCAAAAGCCTGTCATCCATGGATTCTGTCAGTGTTTTGATCTGTTCACCATCAACATTGCGTGAAGCAGCAACCACAGCCTACCAGACACTGTTCAGAGAGGTGTACTGTTTTCCCTCCTTGTAAATCTCACATTTGATGATGGACCACAGGTTCTCAATGGGGTTCAGATCAGGTGAACAAGGAGGCCATGTCATTAGATTTTCTTCTTTTATACCCTTTCTTGCCAGCTACGCTGTGGAGTACTTGGACGCGTGTGATGGAGCATTGTCCTGCATGAAAATCATGTTTTTCTTGAAGGATGCAGACTTCTTCCTGTACCACTGCTTGAAGAAGGTGTCTTCCAGAAACTGGCAGTAGGACTGGGAGTTGAGCTTGACTCCATCCTCAACCCGAAAAGGCCCCACAAGCTCATCTTTGATGATACCAGCCCAAACCAGTACTCCACCTGCACCTTGCTGTCGTCTGAGTCGGACTGGAGCTCTCTGCCCTTTACCAATCCAGCCACGGGCCCATCCATCTGGCCCATCAAGACTCACTCTCATTTCATCAGTCCATAAAACCTTAGAAAAATCAGTCTTGAGATATTTCTTGGCCCAGTCTTGACGTTTCAGCTTGTGTGTCTTGTTCAGTGGTGGTCGTCTTTCAGCCTTTCTTACCTTGGCCATGTCTCTGAGTATTGCACACCTTGTGCTTTTGGGCACTCCAGTGATGTTGCAGCTCTGAAATATGGCCAAACTGGTGGCAAGTGGCATCTTGGCATCTACACGCTTGACTTTTCTCAGTTCATGGGCAGTTATTTTGCGCCTTGGTTTTTCCACACGCTTCTTGCGACCCTGTTGACTATTTTGAATGAAACGCTTGATTGTTCGATGATCACGCTTCAGAAGCTTTGCAATTTTAAGAGTGCTGCATCCCTCTGCAAGATATCTCACTATTTTTGACTTTTCTGAGCCTGTCAAGTCCTTCTTTTGACCCATTTTGCCAAAGAAAAGGAAGTTGCCTAATAATTATGCACACCTGATATAGGGTGTTGATGTCATTAGACCACACCCCTTCTCATTACAGAGATGCACATCACCTAATATGCTTAATTGGTAGTAGGCTTTCGAGCCTATACAGCTTGGAGTAAGACAGCATGCATAAAGAGGATGATGTGGTCAAAATACTCATTTGCCTAATAATTCTGCACTCCCTGTATATACCTATATAATCATCTATATATATATAAGTATAGATATATATTGTACCAAAATACCATCATATAAATATAAATATGTATTTATAAATAGATAGAACATGTCATGCTATGTGAAGAACTTTGGAATTTGAAATATTCATATTTTTAAGTCAGGTTAGCGCACTTGAGAATATTCGATCGAGTTTGCATGCGAGTAGATTTTCCCCCCACTTTTATTGCCTCTGACTTTTATGGAAGGAGTATGTTAACATGTGCAATATTGTAAGTTTGGCTGTTTACTCCTGTCAGGTAAGCATGCAAGCGAAAGCTGTTTACTTTCAACTTGTAATAAGAGTGCAACCCAACATGCACAAAAAGCTTACTTTTAGCACAGCTAATGATCGAGCGAGAGTGTTAAATAAATAAAACTGGCCCTTAATCTTTAATAAAACTATATATATATATATATATATATATATATATATATATATATATATATATATATATATATATATATATATATATTTAAAGCCTAGTAATAGTGCAAACAACTAAACTATATATGACTCATATTTTTGGAATACATTCTTTTGTTTTAAGGTCAGTAAGTACCTGCTTTTGATCTTCAATTGACAATTTTCATTGTATCCTGATAGAAAAAAGTATATCTATTATGCAGTATACACCGATATCTTAAGCAAGACATTTTTGTGTTGCCACCATTTCTACTGGGAGGCAAAAATGTTGATTATGCTCAGAAGGATGAAGACACAAATTTACTTAGCTAATTCCAAAAAAAGCTGCATGTTACCCTCTTTGCCCTTCAATATGTAATTATACAAGTGGATCTGCCAAGGACAATTTCAGCTTTGTTTCCCGTCATCTAGCAACAAAGAACCCTCAAGAATACTTTGTACTGCACCGTATAACACCCACAAAAGGTAAAAAACATCCTTAGTACGTTAAGTACAGATGTTACTACTCGACAAGGACATTTCATTAGCAAAATATAAAGCAAGAAACTATTATATATTTCTTTGTATCACTATAACAATATATGTTTGAGACAATTTAGCTCAGTTTGCTAATAACGGAGAAGCAGATGTAGATTATTTTCTAACATGTCTGTGGAAATTCTACAAACAATATTATAGGAAATAGAGATTTAGCTGGTTGGAAAGCACTCTATTGTGCCACTAATCTAGATTTACTAAGGGGGGGAAAGGCTGAATATACTACAGGTCAACACCAATCACTGGCTTAGATTAACTAAACATTCTAACAATTCTCTAAGGAAAGAAATTGATCTTAATTTAGAATATAGACTGGATTAAGTGAGATGTAAAGGAACTCTCAAACCTTAGTGAATTACCTCTAGGGATGAGATTGCAATACAAAATGTTTAACTATGTATGGTTAGAAAAAACAACAACTTTGCAATATACTTTAATTTCACTTTTTGCCTACACTATTTAATAATGCAAATTGTAGAGTTTACAGTTCCTGCAAGTTCATAACGTTGACTTCCTAAGATGACCATTGATTAATCATTGTACAAGGTCATTTTATATCATTTCCGATTTGGACTCAGTACATAAGATAGATAAAAGTGGGACTTCCGGTGGGCGGGCGAGAGGTGCGGACGCAAATTGAAGAGCTCCGATCCTGCATCTCAATATTGTGGTAACGCATAGAAATACCAAGCCCGAAACGCCACAATCCTTGACAGGGGGCTATTTAACCCTGTCCGGACATCGTTAGGCAAGGAGGGTCAACAACTACTCCCCCGCTGTTAGTCACCAGTGATTTGGAGCGCGGCAGGCCGGGGTAAGGGAAGTGGAAACTTCATCACTGAAGGGGTGAGGGAAGTGTGGAAGCGGAGGTACGCAGAGACTGAGAGGCATTACCGGACTAGTTCCAATACACCGGAGCCTTCCTCAGACTGAGTAACGGGAGTCAGCAGGTCAGTAACTGTGTGCGCAATAGCCGCCATCTTGTATAACAACTAGCAAGAACGGGGCCTGAAGAGCACCGTTAGTTACTGCAGAGGGATCTCGAAGAGAGCAGACCTTACAGCCATTGAGCTGCTCTGGAAAGCAAGCATAATCTGATTATTGCTCCTGCATCAAGGAAAAAGTAAAATAAAAAACATGGTTGCTTGGAACTTATTTCTGAGAGTCATTTTTGAGACACAATTCTTCTCTATATAACTGGGCCAGATCTTCATGACAGCAGAGTAAGGAGGGGGCTGCTTTAAAGGAATACAACAAATTAAGGGAGCATAGAATTAGTGCAGCTGGCTAAACACACAGTTTAAAAAGTTTACAAAGTGAAACAGTTTAGATTCTGGCATATCAGAGAGACTCTTATATATTGTTAATAACAATTTCAGCGGAAAATTGTTGGAAACTTGCAGAGTGGGAATAGAGAAGTGACATCTTTGAAAATATATTGCCTGACATTTCTAACTTTGTAAGACCTCAGCAATGATGGAGTAGACCCCCGGAGTACCCCCCCCTGGCGTTTCCTCCTTCCCCCCCCGATCATCTCCTCAGTCATCCTTAAAATAGTTCACCAGAAATGGTACTGAGTCAAAATAGAGCCTGCATGCAAAGATATTATACTCCTTATAATAAAAGGACTGATAAAATGTCAAAACAACAACGCCAACAGGATAGAAGGCAGAAGAACCAGGCGGAAATACACCACTCAACACAAGCAGAAGTGGATTTGGCAGATCCTCCATCCCAAGATATTCACCCAATAGTATCACAGTTATCTGCATTGTTTCTGCCAAAGATTGAGCAAATACAGACAGGCCTGGATGCCCTAACCTCAGATTTCAAAGCTTTTTCTACAAGACTAACTACGGTAGAGCAGAAGGTGGCAGATACTGAATCACAGCAAAGAGAATCTTCACTCAACATTACTAGATTGCAGCGACAGAATAAATTACTACATGAAAAACTGGATGATCTAGAAAATAGGTCACGCCGCAATAACATCCGTGTGGTGGGCCTATCAGAATCAGTTCCAGGATCAGCCTTGGTGGAGTTTGCGGAGTCCATTTTACCTAAACTACTGGGTATACCCAATTCCAGTATCCCTTGCGTGGTAGAGAGAGCGCACCGGATAGGCTCTAAGGTGCCAAACAACGAGCAGAAGGCTTTTCCAAGGCAATTAATGATAAAGTATCTTTGCTTCAAAGACAAGGCCATGATTCTCAAGGCGTATAGACAAACACCGGATCTGAAGCATGACGGCTCTAAACTTCATCTGTTTCAAGACTACTCGGCTGAGGTTGCAAAGAAGCGGAGGGAATTCTCGCCCTACTGCAGAGAACTTTTGGAGAAGGGTTAATCAATAGCATTGCTTTATCCAGCTAGGCTTAAGCTGCAGACTACTCAAGGCCCTAAATTTTTTGAGACCACCTCCCAACTTCAAGACTACATGAAATCATGGAATCCCTGCAGAATAGAGCAGGGGGAGGCTGAGAGAATAGAGGAAGTGGAGCCGTGAGAGGTCATCTATACTCATAGTGGTGACTGATCTGTATGTAGGACTGATACTTTAATTTTATGCAAGACGTCACAAGATCTTATGGTTTGCATTAATACAGATGTACTAAACAAGCATGGGATTTAATTGGACGGGTACCGCTATGGCGGGACCTGATGCCCGATTATAGCCTTTGTGTTTTCTCTTGTTTTCTTGTCTTCTTCTCTTCTTTTTTTTTTTTTTTTCTTTCTCTTTTTCTTTAATCTCCTCTACTAGAATCCTGGTGCTTTCTCTATGTCTTCTTGATTATTTCCACAGGTCTGAGAAGCCAATTTAGAAAATGAGGACAATGAGTTATATCCTTTCATAAATGGGGGGGGGGGTGTTGAACATCTGTTCTGTTGATTTGTGTTCTATAGTAGCTTGTTTGTTCTAACTGTACTGTTTATATAGACGTTTCAGAATTGAGAGGACACTGTGAGCCACTGATTGTCCTTGTACCTCACCTCTAAACAGAAACATATGTCAGATCTCAGCTCTGGGATTGGGAGATGACCCTGGGGTGTCAGAACTGTAAGTAATCCTAAGATATATATTAGAGCTCCAGTCCTTTAGCTACCCCCTACAGGTTTCCTCTGCTAGTACACATAAAGTGCGAGAGTAGATGTACAACAACCATATTCTAAACATGGGGATACACATAGCATCTTGGAACGTGGGAGGAATAACGTCACCTGTTAAGAGAAAGGCCATACTGAAATATCTTAATTCAAGAAAGGTAGACATAGCAATTCTTGAGGAAACCCATTTGAAGCCAAGTGAGCACTTAAAACTCAAACAGGGATGGGTAGGTGAAGTCATCAACACCACCTATGACAGCAGTAGGGCACGTGGAGTTGCTTTTCTTTTCCGTAAAAATCTGACTTATACAATCACCCAAACACTGATAGACCCACAAGGGAGATATGTATTGCTTAAACTTTTGCTCAAGGGATGTCCACTTTGGATAGGAGGGGTGTATGGACCACACACACATAAAAATGAATTCTGGAGTGATCTCAGGATCCGACTCCTGCAGGTAGTAGATGCCCCACTGATTTTGGGAGGAGATTATAACCTTACACCACAGACACCTGCTGACAGATACCCTAACCCACTCCGCGTATCCACAATCCCGACAGGGGCCTTGCACTCTAAGAAGGACACAAACATACTACGTAAATTCTGTAATGCGCTTCTCCTCTCGGACATCTGGAGGGATAGGAACCCGGAGGCCAGAAATTACACTTGTGTTACTCCGGCAAAAGATGCATTTTCACGTATAGACTACTTTCTGGTCTCTGGGTCCTTGAACTCTGGGGTTGGAGAGGTAAGAATCGAAGACCCAACAATTTCAGATCACGCCCCAATCACGTTGACATTAAACATAGGAACTCCAAGGGAAAGGGGTACTGGTTGGTCGTTTCCAAGATATCTGTTACATGATGATAATTTTAGGAAACACTTGATAGGGGAATGGTTGGCATATACCTCCACGAATCAGGAACATAGGAAAAATTCGGTTTTGTATTGGGAGGCCGCAAAAGCGGTATTAAGAGGTGTTACAATCTCATACACGATTAAGTTTAGGAAACAAAAGCAAGCTAGAGAAGGTTTGTTACTTAGGCAGTTATTAAATGCAAGGAATCGATATCTCCGTAACCCCACGATTGCTACTAGAACAAAATATCGAGACACAAAAGCAAGTAGGGATCTATACCTGACTCAAAATGCAGCTAGAGACTTGACCAAAATGCGTGCTAGATTTTATCGGCATGGAAATAAGACAGGACGTATGCTAGCTAGGCTGACGAAGTTGACGAGAGGACATAATCACATACCAGCTATTAAACATGGCAATACCATACACACAACCACAGCGGGCATACAAAAAGTGTTTGGCCAGTATTACTCGCATCTATACGCTGCTGGACAGACAGACCCCTTGACTCGTGATAGATTTTGGGAGGCCCTTACCTTACCATCTCTGACAGAAGTACAGCAACAGGGGCTAAATGCAAAAGTCTCGGTGAAAGAGGTCCTAGCGACTATAGGGAAGTTGCCGCTAGATAAAGCATCCGGGCCGGATGGCCTCCCGGCGGAGTTTTATAAAATACTCCAGGGAGAAATTGCTGCGCCATTAGTGGAATTGTACAATGATATATTAGGGGGCGGAGTGGTTCTCTCGCGCAGATTCACAGAAGCGAACATAAGCCTCATTCTTAAGCCTGATAGAGAGCCTCTAGCTCCCGAGTCATACCGCCCAATCTCGCTTATGAATTCTGATTACAAGATGTTCACCAAGATATTGGCAGATAGACTCGCAGGGGTCCTCCCAGAGTTGATACATTCGAGTCAGACAGGGTTTGTAAAGGGTAGATCTTCAGTACTGAACGCGCGCACATTACAGTTTGTGTTGACACATTACTTGGAGAATGCCGGGAAAAGTCATGTACCACACTCACAGGAAGCCTGTGTCCTATTAGTGGACGCAGAAAAGGCTTTTGATAAAGTCCTTTGGAATCATCTGTTCTATACCTTGGAACAATTTGGCATAATCGGTAACTTTGCGCGTGCGTTAGACACACTATACTCTACTCCCCATGCGGCGGTACTGGTTAATGGGATCGCATCACAGCCTTTCCCTCTATGCAGAGGTACAAGGAAGGGGTGTCCTCTGTCACCCCTCCTGTTTGACCTGGCTTTGGAACCCCTGGCTGCAAAAATTCGGCAGACCACGAGTGGCCTTAAGATAGGGAATAATACACTACACTTGTCACTTTTCGCAGACGATATGGTATTATATGTGCAGAACCCCAGAGTAAACATACCCATATTGATGTCCGTCATAGAGGAGTTTGGGCAAATATCCGGATACAAAGTCAACACTGATAAGACGGAGCTGATATGGCTCTCGTATGCAAATGATGTCCCTGCTTTTCCTTATGACTTTAAGCTGGCGGGAGACACTTTTAAGTATTTGGGAATTTGACTCTCGCGAAACCCGGCGGATTGGTACAGTGCTAATTATACCCCTCTTAAGAGAACAGCAACTGACTTAACCACGCATTGGGTCAAGTTGCCACTGTCCATCTCTGGGAGGATAGGGCTTATCAAAATGGTACTTTTCCCCAAGCTGTTCTACATCATGCAGATGTTGCCACTATTAATACATAAGGTAGACTTACAATTTTGGAAGTCACTCTTCCTGTCTTTCGTGTGGGCAAACAAAAACATAGAATACACTCAAATAGAATGATGAGCACAATAGACTCGGGAGGCTTGGCGGTGCCTAATGTGGAACTGTATAATTGGGCTGCGCAAGCGAAGTATGTGCTTGACTGGATGACTGGACAATCCCACTTTACAAACCCAGAGTTAGAGCAGTATGTCACGCAACCATGGTCTCTAAGCATCTTACCACACTTGACAACTGACAAAATGGAAAAGATACTGGCTGGATATCCCCTCCTACAACAGCCACTATGGGCCTGGAAGAAACTTTGTAACAGATTACATTGTCAACAAGAACTTATAAAATACATTCCACTACAGGGGAAGCCTGACTTTTTACCGGGGATGACTACACAGACATTTAGGGAATGGAGGGCCCTGGGATTAGATAGGGTGTCGAAACTACTAGAAGGGGATGGAAAGACTATCTGCACTTTTGCCTATCTACAGGAGACTTACACTTTGCCACGCACGCATCATTTTGCTTACTTGCAGGCAAAACATTACATTACTAAATTATTCGGCTTGCAAGTTACCCCCAAAGTAACTACGGGGATAGCTCAAATTGCTCACCTGCATTCACAAGGCTTAACATCTATCTCCCCAATATACAAGATGTTGCAGGCCCCAGATAATACCCACACTGTGGAACACATATGTACAAAATGGTCAGGGATGCTGGAAACCCAGATCTCTAAGGAAAAAATACAGGATAGCATACAGAGGGTTCGAAGGGCCACATTGTCAATGGACCTTAGGGAGTCGCACACCAAAATGCTTGAATTGGCATACATTACACCAAAAAGCTTTAGAAAATGGGAGTCTAACTCCACAGGTAACTGTCCAAAGTGCGCTCACGCTCAGGCAGACTTACTACACATGGTCTGGACTTGCCCAAAGATAACTAGATTTTGGGGCATGATACATCACTGGCTGAAAACATTAGGCATTCAAATACGAACTCTCACACTACAGGCGATTACACTTTTGGATTGCCAAGAACTAACTAACAACGTAATGACATATACGCACAATGTAATATTACTAGTCAGAAAACTCATATTCAGGAAGTGGCTGAGCAGAGAGGCTCCAACACTAACACAAGTAAAGAACGAGGTCCTCACACAGTTACTTTACGAGCAAATGGATACTGTGGGGGATATCTCTAACCGCACAGCTTGTTTCATGAAAAAATGGGCAGTTTACATTCAAACTTTGGGACCCCTCCAGCAGGTAAAATTTTTATATCCCATACGAAACTCAGAATACATACTGGAAGCTCAGCTTAGAGGTGACTGGAGACTGGATTTTGAAAGAGTAGAGACCCCTTAGACGGGAGGAGAGGTAGGCAAGCGACAGTATCTGACACCCCAGGGGAAGGGAAGCCGGCCGGCTAAACTAAATTAAAATAAATTACAGGAAAAAACGTGAGAGGTACGCATTGTTAACAATGGATTTGTACACTACATTTTTTTCTTTTTTCTCCTGAATAATTATACATGTCACAATCTGTTTAAAGTGTTATGAATCATTCTGCATGTTACAGTTTGTTTCTCTCACCATCCTCAGCATGTTGGGGAGAATGGTGTTGCGTTCTTCTCATTGAATAAATAAAGAATTAAAAAAAAAAAAAAAGATAGATAAAAGTGTACTGGAAGTCAATGCAAATGTTGTCCACTCCAGTAATGAGTCACGATTGGTGAGGAGCGGTTGGCCATTGCCAATTTCAAAAGTGTTAATGTATTCAGAACATTTTACATTTTGTCAGTATGTTAACTTATTTGAAGACTAGAAAAATAGTTTCAGACTTGTTTTTGAGCATGCCATTTTTGATCTATCGATGCTGTAACTCTTTATTTTTAAACCATTGCAAAGGACTCTAAGGGCTCGATTTATCAAATGTAAAGCGGACATGATTTGCTATAGTGAATCATGTCCACTGGACATTGCTGCAGTCAGACAGCATATGCTGTCCACATTTATCATTCATTGCCCAAACATTTCACCAGAAATGCTTGTGCAATGCCGGCCCTGTTTACTGGCAGGCAATCGGCCACTAGCAGGGGCTGTCAATCATTCCAATTGGTTGGCTGAGAGGTTGAGGAACAGCAGTCTTATGACTGCTGCTTCTTAACATTCATTTCAGGTGAGCCTGAAACGTTGGACCTCCTAAGCAGCATTAGCTACTTGATAAATGGAGCCCATGGTATCAATAGTTAAAAAATTGCAAGCTCTAGCGAATTAGAGCATGCACGTGTACTGGTATGTCCATTAAGTCAGGTTTATGTTTTCATTCTGCCAACCTTTTATATGGTGAGATGGACTAATGCAGTGTTTTTCAACCAGTGTGCCGTGGCACACTAGTGTGCCGTGAGAGATCCTCAGGTGTGCCACGGCAGACTGACAACAGTGTGACATATTTTTTAAACTTTGCTTGTTTTTTACTCCCAGTGCAGGGGTAGTTTGTAGGAGGCATGGCATAACAGCACAATACATACAGTATGTGTGTGTTTGTGTGTATGTGTATATATATATGCTGTATTAGGCTACAATGTGTGATTTTTTAAAATTTTGGGATGGTGGTGTGCCACAGGATTTTTTAATGTAAAAAAGTGTGCCACGGCAAAAAAAGGTTAAAAATCACTGGACTAATGAATATGGCTGATGTAGCGTTGTGTGTGTGTGTGTGCATGATTCTAACCTGCATGTAACCCATATGTAAGCATGCATGTATGTGCATATGTGTGTATCTGTGAGTCATTCTGCATAGATTTTAATAGGCATGACTGCCTGTATATTGATATAACTAATGCACATATTTCTAAACTACTGATTTGCCTTACCGGGAAAGACTGCGATTTATTTCAACAACCTCAATTTACATTTTGGATGAACACTGCTTAGTAAAATTGGAACTCAATATTTTTTCTATTTTTTTTTTTTTACTATGTACTAAATCATCTCTGCTAATAAGTAATTACTTTTTTGGGCTTGATTCATCAAAACAGAACTTTAATTAAAAAACCCTATTGTTAGATTGTTTATTTCCAGAATTTTCCATTATAGACACCTCCACATCATCTGTAGTATCATCTGCACAGAGGGTTTTGCAGCAGAATGTGGAAGATTTAATTGGAAACGTAACCAGACAGCATGGAATAGAAGTGTGAATATGGGTATGAACCAAGCTCTGCATTCCCCTGGGTAAATGAGCTTCCTGAGGGAAGCAGCGAGCATTAATGCTTTTGTGTGTTCAGTAGGGCTACATCTGTTGCCGTTACATCCATGTTTGAGGGGGAAAAATTGACAAATCCCACCAGGAACTCAATGTTTCAGTCATTTTCATCAAATGTTTTTAGAAATCATTTCAGGAGCTATGAAGCACATTTAACATAACACAAAAAGTGCAATGCCTTTTATGCCTACTTAACAAAGTTCCCAGAATCCTTATGCCTTATTCATGCATATATTATCAAAAAGTAAAGGAAAGTATGAAAGACTCACCGCATTTGTCTTGTGAGTAATGGATCCCTTACCAACAGGTTATCCTCTGATCTAGATGCCAATTTGGGGAAAGCCCAACCCCATAGTTTCTGCTTGCGGCAAGCGTCAATGAATAGAAGTGCGTTCTGTGATACAGTCAGCCGCAATTCAATTGATTTGACAGACATCGCTGCAATTCAATTGATTTGACACCTCCCTGCTGGTGGCCCATTGGCCGTGATTCTGCAGGGGGCGGCATTGCACCAGCAGCTCTTGTGAGCTGCTGGTGCAATGCTGAATACGGAGAGCATATTGTTCTCCGTATTCAGCGAGGTCTGGCGGACCTGATCCGCACTGTCAACCCGTCAACTTACTTGCATTCGCTGGCACCAATACGCTCGCCTAAGATTGCCTAACATCGCTGCCGCAGACCTGAATACGTTCTCCAAAGTTACCAAAGTTACCAAAAAATCTGTAAAAAAGCCGCGCACTAAGTACGGGCCGATGAGCAGCGGACTGTTGTTGACTAACAGTCATCAATCTCGCTGCTCTTCGGCTTTTCCCAGCTTTATTGGTATACTGTCACTAAACACCCACACTATACTAAAATGTTTTCCCCCTATACCGCCGCTCCCGGACCCCGCCGCAACTAAATAAAGTTATCAACCCCTAAACCGCCGCTCCCGGAGCCCACCGCCACCTACATTATACTTATTAACCCCTAATCTGCCACCACCTACACCGCAGCCACCTACATTATGTTATTAAACCCTAATCTGCACCCTCTACACCGCCGCCACCTACATAACACTTATTAACCCCTAATCTGCCGTCCCCAACGTCGCTGCCACTATATTAAATTTATTAACCCCTAAACCTAAGTCTAACCCTAACACCCCCTAACTTACATCTAATTTAAATAAATATAAATAAAATTGCTATTATTAACTAAATTATTCCTATTTAAAACTAAATACTTACCTATAAGCAGGGGCGAAACTACAGGGGTTGTAGAGGTCGCAGGTGCGACTGGGCCCCTGAGGGTTGGGGCTCAGCTTAAAAAAAAACAAAACAATTTTTTTATTTTTTTTTTAATAAAAAACGTTAACCTACCACTGCCTGCACTGATATCATGTGAATGTGACATGACTACAGGGGTTAGTGTTTCTGTTTTACCCATTGGTGTTTATGTGTGTGTGTATGGTGTGTGTGTGTGTATGTATGTGACTGTGTGTGTATTTATGCATGTATGTGTGTTTGTGTATGTTTGTGGAACCAGCAAATTACAGACCTTGTTACTAAAGCATGGGGGGGGGGGCAGGGGGTAAACAGTGTCACTATACAATGCCACTATATACAGTATGGGGGGTGGACCATGTCACTGACTACTGTGGTCACTTTATAAAGTACCGGGCGGGTAGGGTCAGGCCAACCATCTCACCGGCAGATTACAGACTGTGTCACTAACTTACTATATACAGTACTGGGGGGTTAAATAGTGTCACTATATATATATATATATTTATATATATATATATATATATATATATATATATATATATATATATATATATATACAGTAATAGGGGGTCAGACCATCTCACAGACTGTGGGCACAGGGTACCTCCTTTTGCAGAAATGTAATCTGATTCACATTTTTTTCTGTGTTAAATGTAAAAAAAAAAAAAAGTATAATTAAATTCAATTAAATAAATTACATACAATTAACTAAATTATATACAATTATCTAAAGTACAAAAACAACCAAACACTAAATTACAGAAAAAAAAAATTACAGAAATTTAAACTAATTACACCTAATCTAAGAACCCTATTAAAATTAAAAAGCCCCCCCCCCCAAAAAAAAAATCTAGCCTAAACTAAACTACCAATAGCCCTTAAAAGGGCCTTTTGCAGGGCATTGCCCCAAAGTAATCAGCTCTTTAACCTGTAAAAAAAAATACAAAGAACCCCCCCAACAGTAAAACCCACCACCCACACACCAACCCCCCAAAAAAGTACTACCTATAAAAACCTAAGCTCCCCATTGCCCTGAAAAGGGCATTTGGATGGGCATTGCCCTTAAAAGGGCAGTTAGCTCTTTTGCGGCTCAAAGCCCTAACCTAAAAATAAAACCCACCCAATACACCCTTAAAAAAACCTAACACTAACCCCCTGAAGATCGACTTACCGGGAGACATCTTCATCCAAGCCGGGCACAAGTGGTCCTCCAGACGGGCAGAAGTCTTCATCCAAGCCGGGCAGAAGTGGTCCTCCAGACGGACAGAAGTCTTCATCCAAGCCGGGTAGAAGTGGTCCTCCACATGGCAGAAGTCTTCATCCAGATGGTATCTTCTATCTTCATCCATCTGGCACGGAGTGGGTCCATCTTCAAGACATCCGACGCGGAGCATTATCTTCGGCCAACGACTACCCAATAACTGAAGCTTCCTTTAAGTGATGTCATCCAAGATGGCGTCCCTTAGATTCCGAATGGCCGATAGAATTCTATCAGCCAATCGGTATTAAGGTAGAAAAAATCCTATTGGTTGATGCAATCAGCCAATAGGATTGAACTTCAATACTATTGGCTGATTGAAACAGCCAATAGAATACAAGCTCAATCCTATTGGCTGATTGGAACAGCCAATAGAATGCGAGCTCAGTCCTATTGGCTGCTCCAATCAGCCAATAGGATTGAAGTTCAATCCTATTGGCTGATTGCATCAACCAATAGGATTTTTTCTACCTTGATTCCAATTGGCTGATAGAATTCTATCAGCCAATCGGAATCTAAGGGATGCCATCTTGGATGACGTACCTTAAAGGAACCTTCATTCGTCGGGTAGTTGTCAGCCGAAGAGGATGCTCCGCGTCGGATGTCTTGAAGATGGACCCGCTCCACGCAGGATGGATGAAGATAGAAGATGCTGTCTGGATGAAGACTTCTGCCATCCGGAGGACCACTTCTGCCCAGCTTGGATGAAGACTTCTGCCCGTCTGGAGGACCACTTCTGCCCGGCTTGGATTAAGACGTCTCCCGGTAAGTCGATCTTCAGGGGTTAGCGTTAGGTTTTTTTAAGGGTGTATTGGGTGGGTTTTATTTTTAGGTTAGGGCTTTGGGCCTGCAAAAGAGCTAACTGCCCTTTTAAGGGCAATGCCCATCCAAATGTCCTTGTGAGGGCAATGGGGAGCTTAGGTTGTTTTAGTTAGTATTTTTTTGGGGGGGATTGGTTGTGTGGGTGTTGGGGGGGTTGTTTGTATTTTTTTTTACAGGTAAAAGAGCTGATTACTTTGGGGCAATGCCCCACAAAAGAACCTTTTAAGGGCTATTGGTAGTTTAGTTTAGGATAGGGTTTTTTTTTATTTTGGGGGGCTTTTTTATTTTAATAGGGCTCTTAGATTAGGTGTAATTAGTTTAAATTTCTGTAATTTGTTTATTATGTTCTGTAATTTAGTGTTTGTTTGTTTTTTTGTACTTTAGATAATTGTATATAATTTAGTTAATTGTATGTAATTTATTTAATTGTATTTAATTATAGAGTAGTGTTAGGTGCTATTGTAACTTAGGTTAGGTTTTATTTTGCAGGTACTTTTGTATTTATTTTAGCTAGGTAGTTATTAAATAGTTAATAACTATTTAATAACTATTCTACCTAGAATACAAACTTGCCTGTAAAATAAAAATAAACCCTAAGCTAGATACAATGTAACTATTAGTTATATTGTAGCTATCATCGTATAGGTAAGTATTTAGTTTTAAATAGGAATAATTAAGTTAATGATAGTAATTTTATTTATATTTATTTAAATTAGATTTAAGTTAGGGGGTGTTAGGGTTAGACAGGTTTAGGGGTTAATAAATTTAATATATTGGCGGCGACATTGGGGACGGCAGTTTAGGGGTTAATAACATTATGTAGGTGGCGGCGGTGTAGGGAGGGCAGATTAGGGATAAATAACATGATGTAGGTGGCGGTGGTGTTGGGGGTGGCAGCTTAGGGGTTAATAAGTATAATGTAGGTGGCGGCGGTGGCGGGGGCGGCAGATTAGGGGTGTTTAGACTTGGGGTACATGTTAGGGTATTAGGTGTAAACGTAACTTTATTCTCCCATAGGAATCAATGGGATATCGGGCAGCAGCGAACATGAGCTTTCGCTGCTTTCAGACGCCCATTGATTCCTATGGCATTCGCCGCCTCCAGGGCGGCGGATTGAAAACCACATACGCTGGGCCGGAATAGTGCTGAGCGTACCTGCTAGAAATTTGTTAACTTACAAAAGTAGTCAGATAGTGCCAAATTTGCATTCGGAACATCTGTAATGACGTAAGCATCGATCTGTGTCGGACTTTGACCGGTGGATCGTATGTTATGTCACAAAATTCTACTTTTGCTGGTCTGTAGGGTTTGATAAATAAGGGGACTCAGGCTCGCCACAATTACGCTGCGGAATTCCAGCGTATTTGCGGTTGACGGCTTGATAAATAGGCCCCATAGCCTCTTCAGATAACAACTTTCCCATTGATTTAAAAGGATCACAATAATTACAAAAACAAACAAGCTTATTTAAAAATACTTATTTATACTTATTTATACATGAAACAGTTACTAAGTTGTTACTCTCTGTGGTGGGATATGCAGACTTAACATTAACATATGGCTTATTAGAGAAAACTCTTGCTAGTATATTCTCGGATCATAATTTTCTGATATAATTAGTTTCCTTATGGGAAATCTACCAATGGATCAACTCATCCCCTGGTACAGATCTATATCCCATTTCCCATTCAGGCTTTTCGGTTCCATTGTGTCCATAAAGAAGATCCATTGTGCTTCTTCATCTAGCAGCAGTTTCATTCTGTCACCCCCTCTGTATGGTTTTGGTATAAAATCTATTGCCAGAAGCTCAAAGGCTTTCTTCCTTTCATCATGTGTGTTAAAATGTTTGCCTATTGGGGTTCATGGGGGGTCCTGATCGATAGCATTTAAATGTTCCCGCATTCTGTATTTAGAAATCTACTTGTACATCCTACATATTGTTTTTTGCAAACTTTGCAATTTATTAGATATATAACAAACCTGCTATTACAATCTGTCCTTATATTTATTTTGTACTGTGTACCTATTGAATTTTAATGAAAGACATTTGTAACTTTAGCATATTTGCAACTTATGCAGGGTTTCCTTCCACATCTAAAATGCCCTTTTCTTGTGATAGCAGGTTTGTTATATCCTATACTATAAAAGGCCAAGTGTGTTTGTCCGAAGCTGTCATGCGCAGTAAAGACAGCACGCGGACAAACACACTGGCCTAAGTCCCTACCTGTTCTGCCGACTGCGCCGAGCAAAAGTGGGCGTGACCGAGCGTGAAGGGGGCGGGCCTAACGCGAAGGCCCGTGAAGGGGGCGGAGCCTAGCGTGAAGGCCCGTGAAGAGAGCTCAAACAGCTCAAGAGAGGGTGGAGGGATGTGGGGAGAGGGGGGGAGATGTGGAGTGAGGGGGGGAGATGTGGAGTGAGGGGGGAGATGTGGAGTGAGGGGGGAGATGTGGAGAGATGTGGGGAGATGTGGGAGATGTGGAGTGAGGGGGGAGATGTGGAGTGAGGGGGGAGATGTGGAGAGAGGGGAGAGATGTGGGGAGATGTGGAGAGAGGGGGGAGATGTGGAGAGAGGGGGGAGATGTGGAGAGAGGGGGGAGATGTGTGGGGAGAGGGGGGAGATGTGGAGTGAGGGAGGGGGAGATGTGGGGAGATGTGGAGAGAGGGGGGAGATGTGGAGAGAGGGGGGAGATGTGGAGAAAGGGGAGAGATGGGGGGAGATGTGGAGAGAGGGGGGAGATGTGGGGAGAGATGTGGGGAGAGGGGGGAGATGTGGGGAGAGGGGGGGAGATGTGAGGAGAGAGAGAGGGGGGAGAGAGAGGGGGAGAAAGAGGGGGGAGTTAAAGGGGGAGAGAGAGAGGGGGGAGAGGGAGAGAGAGAGACAGAGAGAGAGGGGGGAGAGGGAGAGAGAGAGAGAGGAGAGAGAGAGAGAGAGGGAGAGAGAGAGAAGGGGGGAGGGGAGAGAGAGAGGGGAGAGAGATAGAGAGAGAGGAGAGACACAGAGAGAGGGGAGAGAGAGGGGGGAGAGAGAGAGGGGGGGAGAGAGAGGGGGGAGAGAGAGAGAGGGGAGAGAGAGGGGGGGAGAGATAGAGGGGCGAGAGAGAGAGAGGAGAGACAGAGGGGGGAGAGAGAGAGAGAGAGAGAGAGAGGGGGGGAGAAAGAGAGAGAGAAGAGAGAGAGAGGGGGGAGAGAGAGAGAGGGGGGAGAGAGAGAGAGAGGGGAGAGAGAGAGAGGGGGAGAGAGAGAGAGAGAGAGAGAGAGAAAGGGGGGGAGAGAGAGGGGGAGAGAGAGGGGGAGAGAGAAAGAGAGGGGGAGAGAGAGAGAGAGAGAGAGAGAGAGGGGGGGAGAGAGGGGGGGGAGAGAGGGAGGGAGAGAGGGGAGGGAGAGAGGGGGAGAGAGAGAGAGGTGAGAGAGAGAGGGGGGAGAAAGAGTAGGGGGGGAGAGAGAGGAGGGGGAGGAGAGAGAGAGAGGGGGGAGAGAGAGAGAGGGGGGAGAGAGAGAGATAGAGGGGAGAGAGATAGAGGGGAGAGAGAGAGACAGAGAGAGGGGAGAGAGAAAGAGAGAGGCGAGAGAGAGAGGGGGGGGGGGAGAGAGAGAGAGAGATAGAGGGGAGATAGAGAGAGGGGAGAGAGAGAGGGGTGAGATAGAGAGAGGGGAGAGAGAGAGAGGGGAGAGAGAGAGAGAGGGGAGAGAGAGAGAAAGGGGGGAGAGAGAGAGAGAGAGGGGGGAGAGAGAGAGGGGAGAGAGAGAGAGAGAGGGGGAGATGGAGAGAGAGAGAGAGAGAGAGAGAGAGAGGGGGGGAGAGAGCGCAAAAGAGAGGGGGGAGAGAGAGAAAGCAAAAGAGAGTGGGAGGGAGAGAACGTCAGGGGTGGGACCACTGTACTGCAAAAAATGGCCCGTGTGAACGGGCTTTAGGACTAGTATCTAATAAATTGCAAAGTTTGCAAAAAACAAAGTTTGCAACAAGTGGGAGGAGAGTAACCTAGCTAAAAGGAGGAATCCTCTGATGTTACATCATCTTAAAAGAAAGCGCTAATTAGAAGTGCAAAATGCGTCAGATGGTACTGAGCGTTGACAGGTGTGTGTGCTATTGATTTTAATCAGTGGAAATAAAGTTTTTATTTTTACCCACGTAAGTGAAGCCTGTGCCTTCTTTTGATTAGCCGACCAAGTACAGCTGACTGTACCACGAAACGAAGGCTGCACTTCTATTCATGCATAAATTACCCATAAGCTTCCATTAATAAAATACACAACCTCTGCATTCACAGCATTGTCATAACCACATCATTGTAAAGAATTACTATATAAGCAATGTACTCACCCCAAATAAATACAATTAAAACAATCAACCAGTACACTAATTCTTTCTACATTTACAATAATACTCTTAAGGCATGATTTTCACCAAACCTCCCGTTTGGAGACAAATCACCTTGCAGACCTCACTGAATTCTCTAAGGAAATGAGCTGAACTTGGAAGTCGCAGTGAGATCTGAGCTGCATCTATAGTAAGTAATGAGGCTCTCTAGATTGCAGAATCTCAAAGGAGAGAGTGAGGTTAATAGAGGAGCACATATAACTGATATACATTCTCAGTATGCATCAAGTACAAAGTGAACTGACAAGTTTTCACTACAGTTTAGCTTGCATTTGCTTATAGTTTAGTGTACATTGTTTTCTTTGAATTAATTAAAGCAATATAAAACTGCTGGGTACAACTATATTAGGATGGTTTCTACTAACCATGCTATTGTTAGCAGCTCTCTTCAAAGCTATTCTCTTACTTTAACCCTTCAAAAAGTAGTGCAGTTCTGCATTTTAACACTGGGCACTGCCTTCTTGTACCATGTGACAGAAGTGGTGCACATTCACAGATCATTGATATTGTTTTCTTCTTGACAAGTTGTATCATGCACTTCAGTTTAGCATGCATTGTACAGAGCCAGAGAGGTATATTTTTGCAATGGCAGTATTTATCTATATTATTCCTGAGTGCTTATAAAATTTGTTATGTAACTTTTAAACTGTCTAGAAAAATAAAAAAAATTACTCATCTGCTTTCTATTGTGTAAGCTAATCCAATGTGCAGGGTACAGCTGTCAAAAAGCCAACAATGTCACTGATCTGTGAAAATGCACTACTTCTGTCACACAATACAACAGTATGTGTGTACCAAGACGGTGGCATCAAGGATAAAGATGCAGAGCCTTACCAACTGGCTTCTGTAACGGGGTAAAATAATAGAAGGGATATAAAGAGAGCTGTAGGTCCTGGAGGAAAAAAAATATCATGCTGATTAGTAACCATGCAACTGTAGTTGTTTTGAGCTGTTTAACGTCCATTTAAGGGTATTTTGAATTTTGAGCACTCTTAACCAATATACAATTGGCAAGATATATCTGTAAGACTTACAGGTGTAACATGCTTAGATATCTGTGGGATGTGCGAGAACTTCAGACATACACAGGATAAGTTTCTAGCCCAAGTAAAGCCCTTTTCAAGACAACTCTCTGAAACTGCAAGATTTATTTCACATAAAAACAACAGAATCTGCAATGGAATTTGTAAAATTAACACAGAAATATACAAAGCAAGATTTGTTAAAAAATACACAGAAACATCGAAAGTACAATCAGAATTTTTACAAATCCTAAATACACAGCTGTACATAAAATCTAAATGCATTTAAACACAAAATAGAAATTACAAAGTTTAAATGCATTACAACCTAAAGTACAAAAACTGAAGTTTAAAGTAAATTAAAATACAAATTGTAGGGCTGTATTGTACTGAGCATGTCTCTCCTTCACATCCAGAAACAAATGAAATTACTCTTATAAACAAATAGCAAAATTGCCTTTCCAGATTGTAGTGAGTGACCTTGTACTGCTGACAGATTATTTTTTTTTTAGATAATCTCAAATTAGCAGAGAGCTTTATAGGCTCCAGCCATGATTTTATACACAATTACAACAATAACCAATTTACTTAACCTGTTTGTTAACCTTAATACTTATATACTTATTTGTGGCTAGATTACGAGTTTTGCAGTAAGAGCTGCTCGGTAATAACTTGCACCTTATTGTCACCGCTCACTTCCCTACAGCGCTGGTATTACAGGTTTACAAAAACTCGGCATTAGTTAGGCAAAAAGTGAGCGTAGAGCAAAATTGAGCTCCATACTGCACTCCAATACCAGCGCTGCTGAAAGCCGCAGTGAGCTGGTTTCCCCATAGACATCAATGGGGAGAGCCAGCTGAAAAAAAGCCTAACACCGGCAAAAACGCAGCCCAAAATTTATGTTTACACCTAACACCCTAACATGAACCCTGAGTCTAAACACTCCTAATCTTACACTTATTAACCTCTAATCTGCCGCCCCCGACATCGCCGACACCTACATTATATTTATTAACCCCTAATCTCCTGCCCCAACATCGTCAACACCTACATAATGTTATTAACCCCTAATCTCCTGCCCCCAATGTCGCCGCAACCTACATACACTTATTAACCCCTAATCTGCCGCCCTCAACGTCGCCACCACTATACTAAATTTATTAACCCCTAAACCTAACCCTAAGTCTAACCCTAACCCTAACACCCACTAACTTTAATGTAATTAAAATAAATTTAAATAAAACCTACTATTAATAACTAAATAATTCCAATTTAAAACTAAATACTTTCCTGTAAAATAAACCCTAAGCTAGCTACAATATAACTAATAGTTACATTGTATCTAGCTTAGGTTATATTTTTATTTCACAGGCAAGTTTGTATTTATTTTCACTAGGTAGACTAGTTAGTAAATAGTTATTAACTATTTACTAACTACCTAGCTAAAATAAATACAAATTTACCTGTAAAATAAAACGTAACCTGTCTTACACTAACACCTAACCTTACACTAAAATTAAATCAATTAACTAAATTAAATACAATTAACTAAATTACAAAAAACCAACACGAAATTACACAAAATAAAAAAGAAATGATCAGATATTTAAACTAATTACATCTAATAACCTCCCAAAATAAAAAAAAAACCTAGCCTAAACTAAACTGCCAATAGCTCTTAAAATTGCCTTTTGCAGGGCATTGCCCCAAATAAATCAGCTCATTTACCTGTAAAAAAATACAAACAACCCCCCAACAGTAAAACCCACCACCCACACAACCAACCCCCCAAATAAAATCCTAACTAAAAAAACCTAAGCTCCCCATTGCCCTGAAAAGGGCATTTGGATGGGCATTTCCTTTCAAAGGGCATTTAGCTCTTTTTCAATGCCCAAACCCTAACCTAAAAATAAAACTCACCCAATAAACCCTTAAAAAACCTAACACTAACCCCCCGAAGATCCACTTACAGTTTTTGAAGATCCGACATCCATCCTCAACGAAGCCGGCAGAAGTCTTCATCCAACCGGGCAGAAGTCTTCATCCAGACGGCATCTTCTATCTTCATCCATCCGGTGTGGAGCGGGTCCGTCTTCAAGACATCCGGCGCGGAGCATCCTCTTCTTACGACGACTCTTCCAGAATGAAGGTTCCTTTAAATTACGTCATCCAAGATGGCGTCCCTTGAATTCCGATTGGCTGATAGAATTAAAGGTGAAAAAATCCTATTGGCAGATCCAATCAGCCAATAGGATTGAGCTTGCATTGTATTGGCTGATTGGAACAGCTTTTTAAAGCTGCGGTAATTACGTTGCGTTAAGGCCAAAAAAGTGTGTGGTGCCCCTAAACCTGCAAGACTCATAATACCAGCGGTAGTGAAAAAGAGCCTTAACGCTGCTTTTTCACTCATACCGCAAAACTCATAATCTAGCCGATAGTTTGTATACATATTTAAAGAGCCATCTTAGTGGAAAAATAGAAACCTCTATTTTATAGTGAAAATTACACATTTGGTGTAGTCTCATGCCTCTACAGATAATGATCTGGATAGTGCATATAATGATCTTGATTGATTTACTGGTCATATGCACATCTTGAGTAGCCTGGAAACATGCTATTATGTGTGCCGTTTTTACCATTTTGTTCAACCCCTTAACAGAAGAAAAACAGCAACAGCAACTAAAAATGCCCATTTAACATAACATTTATTATCCTCTGGTTTTGAATACACATGTAATTAAATGCCCGGTGTATTTATTTCTTATATAGAGAAATTGCTGTACACTCAAGTACTTACTTTTACTGTGCCTGATTACTATAATATTTGGTTCACTCAGCATGAATATGTAGAACACACATCAAAAACATTTCTAAATACACACTTACTGTGATCAACAATAGGCTTGCTATGTTCTGAACTGTATTCAGTCTTTATTTGCATAGTTAAAGGGACAGTCTAGTCCAAAATAAACTTTCATGATTCAGAAAGGGCAATTTTAAACAACTTTCAAATTTACTTTTATCACCAATGTTGCTTTGTTCTCTTAGTATTCTAAGTTGAAAGCTAAACTTAGGAGGTTTATACTTTTTTTATTTTTTTATTTAACGATTTTTATTGAGACAATCAAGAAAAGTTACATAAATGAGACGAGGCAGGTAAAAACCTTTACAACATAGTTATAACAAAATATCCTGGATATAAGGTTAAGGTTGAGATTTACATCCTAGAGAGTTAAATATGGTAGTGGTAAGCTTTAAATGGACTTAAAGTCGCTTTACACATCCAGAAGTTGCAATAGAAAAAGGTTACCTGAACATAAATGCTTTGTCTACTTTTTATGATTTAAATAAATAACAGTAAAACAAAATTATACAACCATATGATATAAAACATACAACTCAGAGTTGATTGGGGTAGAATTATCTGACATCTTGTCAGGGTTATGACTATTGGGAGTCTGTATAGAGAAATAAGCTACGAGATGAACACAGGTGGGGTAGAGAGGGAATTTGCGTCTTGAGAGACCTAATATTGGACTGACCACGTATATGGCCGTATATTTGTGAGTGTTTGTGTCGTGATGGTGAGTTAAAAAGCTGATGGCTTAGGGGAGGGGGGGGTAAGGGGGATAATTTTATTTGGGTGAGAGTTCTGTGGATTTTCATGCTAATCTGGAAAAAGTGCGAGCCACTGGTGCCAAATTCTAGTGTGCAAGTCTGTCTTATCTAGTACTCGAAAGGAATATTGTTCCATCAGTCTGATGTGTCTGATGGTGGATAGGATTTGCGTAAAGGAAGGAGGGCTTTGGTTTCTCCATGTCCTGGCAATAGTTAGTTTAACTACCATGAAGAGGTATATCGTGAGGGCCTCTGTAGGGTTGTCTAATGTGGGGACTGGCATGTGTAGAAGGGCAACTTCTGGTAGATAGGGAGGATAGATACCTAGGCGGTTAAGTGTGTCGTATGATTTTTTCCATAAAGGCTGAATTTTTGGGCATGACCACCAGATGTGTATTTGCGTGTCCGGTGATCTACACAGCTGCCAGCACAGAGGAGATTGCGCATTGTACGTTTTGTGCAGGTAGACTGGGACTAGGTGCTATCTGACTAAAATTTTATAATGCAGCTCCCATAGAGTAGCACAGTGGAGTAGTTGTCTAGTTCTCAGTATCCTGCTCTGCCATATGTCTATGTCTACAAGAAATCCTATTTCTTTCTCCCAGGTGACATGTTGTGGGATTTTGAGGGAAGATTTCGTGTTGGTCAGAAGGGCGTAATGTAGGGATAGCGGGTGTTTGATGATGTGTGCGTTAGTCCATGCCTGCTCCCAGACGGTGAGTGGCCGGAGGGCCTTTGCCGGGTATCCCCAGGAGCGGAGTAAGGAGCTAATCCGATAGGCTTCAAATTGTAATTTCGGGGGTATGTTGAATTTGGCACAGAGCTGCGGGTGTGAGATCCAAGTTCCCGAGTCGTAAAAATCTGTGACTGATTTGATACTCAGGGCCTGCCATTTGTCAAAATGTGTCTCAGGCAGTGTAAATAAAGCTGCTGATAGAGAGAGGGCAGGTGATGGGTGGGGTGATATGTTGGTGTCATGTCGGATAGAGTCCCATATTTTTAGTGCGTCATGAAGTATGGGGTGTAGGGGTCCTAGCTTATGTCTGTGATGTGAGGGGATCCATAAAAGATCCACAAGGGTAAGGTTGGGTGGTAATATGGAAGATTCCACTAGGAACCAACCAAAGGTGCTCGCTTTAAGATTATTCCAGTCTAGGATGTGTGAGAGTCTGGACGCATTGAAGTAGGTGAAGAGGTTAGGAAGAGCAAGTCCCCCTTTTGCGTAAGGTCGTTCTAAAGTGTTGGACAAAAAGAGAGGAAAATACCTCTCCAAAGGCTGCACTTATAGCACTCTAAGCCTGGACTAATAGTGGAGAAAATTGGGAAATTAAAAAATAACTTTTATTAGGTATATTTAAAATGAAACACTCAATTAAAAACAACCAAAGAATAGGTGGCCTTTCCTTAATCTTCAGTAAGCCTTTGATATGTCAAAAGTATAGAGAAGGAAATTGTATAGGAAGGTAACTATATTGATACTTACTTTTAGCAAAATAAATACTAGGTAGGGAGGATTGATGTTGCAATGTCAGGTACAGTATGTATAATAGTAATGAGGGATATTAATTTGCAGTGGGAGTCGTCCTATATAGTGTTATAATGCCACTTGATGTCACACCTTTATGGGAATAAATGTTAAACTGAGCAAGTTTGTTTTGTTATTTATTTTATTCTGAGTATTGTCCTCAGTTCACAATTGGAGATCTCAGATTTAATGTTCTGTTTGTGATTCGGTTGTGTTACTTTGTCACATTAATGATACTCAGAAAGTATACGGAGAATGATATATATAGTTGTATGATATCACTTAATTTATACACATAATAACACATTCATATTAGTGCTTAATTTAGTCCTAAGTGATATGATTATAGAACATAGTGTAATATCACTTCCTTGTTTTTCCCTTTTGTGATATCATATGATATCAAATTTCATAAGTATCTTGGTGGATACTATATAGTGTGGATTCCCACGTATTCTAATTTACTTTCAAACTCTTGTGAGTGTTAGGTATCCTTTTATAAATATAAAGTCACTTAGATACTGTGCTTAAATTGATATTAAGTCATATAAGTTATAAAACATGCCATTAGCATATACTGTCTATGACCATTTGTTAATGTTGCTAGTAAACATATAATGTCACTTATTATGAACATGTATCATCACATTTAATTATGATGATATTTTGTAGCCCATGTATTCACTGTGTATACCAAGTTTAAATATATTTACATAAATAGATGAACTGAGTCGTTCAAATCTAATGAAATAAATCTTTGATATATTAAACTCACTCATAAATAGATAACTAGCACATAAGTTGTAATACTGAATTTAGACATGCCAATATACATGTACTAGTGCTGTGAAGGCAGTCAGGTCAAATGGCTGTTACCGGAGTATATCCGGTCTGAGTTTGTAGCTCTTAAATATACCAGCTTGTTACAGCCACTTGTTTTATCTTTATATAATATTCAGTATTATTATCTGTTCTGTTGGCACTTTATAGCGGTGGTCACAGATTCGTTTGTGGTGGCTACAAAAATTAACAACACGCTAGCGTTTCCAATGATTATTAGTATCTAATAAACAAAAGGACTTAGACTCTAGTATTCCCCCCTCAAAAGATTCGTAATGGTATACAGCTTTGAAATAGCTGATTTTCAACAGCGTTATTTGCTAAAGGTGTACGGCATTCTGTTTTGTGTAACTTAGTGATAGCTAAGTAAATAGCGTTATAAAGTAATTCGAAATTATTCTTGATATCACTAAGTTTATTAAGTTCTATAGCATCCTATACTGGCTGCCAATTCTAAGGTAAAGTTTTAAAAATTATATAGAGCTCCCCTAAGCTCTACAACCCCCTGACCAGTTTCGCCCGTATCGTGCTTTTTCAAAGGCGGCGAGCCGCCGGAAGTTAGAAAATATAAGCGGGTTGAGGACCCGGTCCCAAACATATCTCCTATTTGATTGGGTAGTCTAAATGTCAATCTGTTGGTTTCCACCAATCATTGAATTTCTTGGCAATAGTAGAAAGAGTTAGGTGATCACCAGTGTACGGTCGTGATATGCCGTGGGCAGATATTAACTGCAGCTGCATAGAGGATGATGAAAGAAAAACAAAGTTTCCATCTGTGAATGTTAACTTGTATATGATAGTGTAAATTTTTTTCTCAAATCGTTGTTTGCTCTTATGCCATTGATACATCATAATACCACATAATTTGATGAATTTATTAGATATGTGGTGATGACAAGTATGTCAGTTATTTTGTGTAAGAATAATAGAGCATATAGGAACATTATTTAAAAACAGTTGTTATTTATTTGTATTTATTTTTATTTTTATTTTATTATAAAAATATTCTTTAATCAGATTCTTTATTACAATTTAGATTTAACTTTTCACTGAAGTGATTTGCAGAATGATATACTAATACTAAATGAATAAACATCTTAATTTGAAGTATCATATTTGTCGCTTTTTCTATTTGATTTTGTATAATCTAGTAATATGTATCCATTCATTTGAGTTTCAGATACTTTTTTATTGTGCTTAAAATAACGAGAAAGGACCTAATTTTTGGGTGATATTTTCAGGTACATATCAATACTGGTTCTTTTCAGTAACATTTGATATGAAGAATTATATACTAAAGTGTTGGTATTCAAATGTGTGAAGTGATTGGAATCCTCTATGTTGATGTGATGTCTGTGTTGTTTCTCTATAGTGCAGTGAATGATTGGAAAACCCCTGTGTTCTCTACTAAATTAAATTTTGACAAAAGAAGTCTGATGTGATAGTAAGGTGAAAAATTATGTGTTAAATCCTCACCCTAGAAGTACTTATGCTAGTTGATAAAGTAAAATGATTGAATTAGTCTGTGACATATCTCTGTGAAAATTTGTGTTAGAGTTAAGTGTAAGTGACTGGGATAAGAATGTGTGCTTACGTGTAAGGGGTACTACAAGGTGGTGGGTGCAGATAGGTATATGTGATATAAAACAAAATAATTTACAGTAAAGGGAGTGCTGTATGAAAAGTGCAGTGAGTGGGTGTTACATATTACAATGTGTACTCTTTTCTCAGCTATGAGTTTTATAGTACCATAAAATATTATATTACAGGTGTGTGTGATCAACTTCTATTTTGGTTGTTATTATAACATATAGTGATTTAGGTGAAGTGTGTATCACTCAGTAAATTTTGATAAGAAGTTTATTTGAAGTTAATCCATATCACTGACTGAAAGCTTATGGTTTTGCTATTTACATCACCACTATTATTATTTACTCAAACTCCTGTGTCTCTTCCATATGTTTCTTTGTATTAGTACATTGTTTAGATTGGTACTTCTAATCTATGTTTGAAGATGTACTTAAAATTATTATTTTCATTCATCCCGAATGGTTGTACAGTATTAAGAAGGTATATCCATCTACTTTCCCTTTTTAATAAAGCTGTTTCAAGGTTTCCTCCTCTGATGCCCAATCTTATTCTTTCTACACCTCTGCATTGTAGTTCTTCAGCATTAGCTTTGTGGTACTGTAGGAAGTGTTGTGCGACACTTGTTAGAGTTTTCTCGTCTTTCTTATCTTTCTCAGCGTTTCTGATGTTGCGTAAATGTTCCATTACTCTCACTCTTAATTTTCGTGTCGTCATCCCTACGTACAATTTTTCACATTTACAGTTGAGTAGGTATATTACTCCCTCCGTTTGGCAGCTGATATAATCTTTGATGACATGTTTGTTTCTGAATCGGTCCATTATATGATCAGATTTGATTATATATTTGCATGTACTGCAGTTTCCACATTTGTGTGAACCTGGTGCTAATGCTGTCCTGGTTTTATGTCTCTGTAGGTGACTACTTGTGATCATATCTTTGATATTGCGGGTTCATTTGTATGAAATGGAGGGTCTTATTCCTATTATATCCTTTAGAGTTGGATCAGATTTGAGGATGTACCAATATTTATTTAAGATTTCATTAACCTTTTTGCTTTGGGAATTGTATGTTGTTATGAGTCTGGGAACATCACTCCTGGGTCTGGATTTCTTCTTTAATAATTCTTGTCTATTGGTTTCTTGTGCTCTGTATTTTGCTTTCTTGATGGTTCTTTTGCTATATCCTCTTTCCAATAGTCTACTCTCAAGTTCTTGGGCACGTATTTGGAAAGTGTATAAATCTGAATAATTTCTCCTGATTCTCAGGAATTCCCCTGTAGGAAGACTCTTCATGGTATTACTAGCATGTGCACTGCTGTTTTCTGAAAAGATCTGTTTTTATGGTCCCATCAGCCTCTTTGAGTATGGTTAGATCCAAGAAGTTGATATGTTGTTGGTTTGCTTCGTGGGTTATTTTGATGTTAATGTTCATTCTAAAGTGTGTCTAGCAGTCCTAGGTCGTCTGCCCTTCCAGATGTAATTAGTGATTAGCCCTTGGAGCTTGTTCAATACAGGTCTTGGGATGTTATATGGGATGCAGTGGAAGAGATAAGTGATTTTTGGGAGAAAGGACATCTTAATGGCCGCTATTCTCCCTGACCAAGATATTTCTCTATATTCCCATGTGCCTAGCAGTTTATGGAATTCCATAAGTTGCTCAGTGAAATTTTTGTGAATGGTTGAGGTGGGGTCTAGAGTCAGGTGGACACCCAGTATCTTTAGTGAATCAGTTCTCCAGTTAAATTTATATAGGTCTTGCAGGGCTTTAAGTGTCTGGGGTGGGATATTTACTGAGAGAGCTTCTGTCTTATCTATGTTTAACTTATAGAAGCTTAAGGAGCTAAATGTCTCAATGGTCTTGAAGACTGCTGGGATAGATTCTGCTGGGGAAGTTAAAAACAGGGTGATGTCATCCGCATAGAGCGAGATTTTGTGTGTATGATTACTGGTTTCCTGACCCTTCACCGAGGGGTCCATCCTAATTGCTTGTGCTAGGGGTTCTATGGCTGTGGCAAAGAGTAATGGAGAGAGGGGGCAGCCCTGCCTAGTACCATTGGTGATGGTAAATGAGTCTGATTGGAAGCCTGTGCCTCTTATTCGGGCAGTGGGGTGGGAGTATAGAGCTTGAATGGCCCTGATGAAGGGGACTGGGAACTTGAAAATGTCCAATGTCTCTGATAAATAACTCCAACGCACTCTATTGAAGGCCTTTTCTGCGTCCAGGGACAAGGCCAGAAATTGGGCCCTGCTCCTGGACGCAAGGTTAAGTATGTCTAAAATCCGTCTAGTGACGTCAGGACCTTTTCTATCTGGGATAAAACCCATCTGGTCTGGGTGAATAATGATAGGAATTACTCTTGACATTCTGTTAGCTAAAATTTTTGCATATATTTTAATGTCTAGATTGAGGAGGGAGATGGGTCTGTAGCTGCCACAATGTTCTGGATTTTTCCCTGGTTTAAGGATGGTGATAATTACTGCCTCAAGAAATTCAGCCTTGAAAGAGCCTTTTTGCATAACTTCCTGAAAGTTTCTGCAGAGTAGGGGAGCTAGTATTGCCTGATAGACTTTGTAGAAGCGAGCTGTGTAGCCATCTGGGCCTGGGGACTTCCCTAGTTTTAGTGATTTAATAACGCTAATGACCTCTTGTGGTGTAATCTGGGCTGTTAACGAGGGGGTAAGTGTTGGATCTAAAGTAGGGAGATGAAGGTTTGCTAGGAAGGTGTATGTGTCTGAAGGGGTGGGGAAGTTTAGCTTGGTCTGTTTCAATATTGTATAGTGACTGATAAAAGTCTTTGAAGGCTTTACCTATATTTCCCGGAGAAAAGAGGGGTTGACCCTATACATTTCTAATGGTTAGTATTCTGGATTGGGCTGAATGGTGACGTAATTTTTTGGCTAATAGGGACGTGGCTTTGTTACCAAAATGATAATATAGTTTTTTGAATCTCTCTAGGATTTCATGTGTTCTTTGTAGCTCGGCTTCTTGTAGTTGTTTGTTTATCTCTTGGAGTTTGTCGTTAGTGGTGGCAGAGTATGACTTGGTTAGTTGTTCTTTCAGTTGTCTAGCCTGGGCTACTAGTGTGGAGAGGTTGGAGCCAGTCAGTCTAAAGTTAGTCTCTAAGTCTAATAAGTGTCCTCTCAGTACAGTCTTTAGTGTGGCCCATAGATTTTCGTTAGATGTTTGGCGGTCATCATTTATTTCAAGGAAGTTAGTGATTATCTCCTGTATTGCTACTTTGGTAGGAGGGTTTGTGAGTAGGTAATCTCTGAGTCTCCAAGTCGGGCCCGGAGGAAGAGAGGGGCGAGCGTCTAATATCATATGTAGGGCGTCATGGTCTGACCACTATACTGGGTCTATTTTGATGTGTGAAACTTTTTCTAATAGCCTGGCAGGTATGAAAAAGTAATCAATTTGAGTGTGTGATTTATGAGGGGGGGAGTAGAAGGTGTAGTCCTTACCCTGCGGATGGAGAGATCTCCATACATCATATAGGTCTTATTGACAGATAAGAGATCTGAATGCTTTGGAGAGGGAAGACACCGATCTGTCTATTGTGGAAATCTTAGGGCCTAGTCTATCTATGGGGTGGTCCCATACAAGGTTGAAGTCGCCTCCTAGTATTAATTCCCCTTGTCTTATCTCCGATAGTAAGTGCAGGGTCTTGGTGAGGAAGCGCAGTTGCCTATTATTTGGGGAGTATAGATTTGCAATAGTGATCAGTTTGGCGTTGATTTCGCATACAATTATGATATATCTGGCCTGGGTGTCTATCTCGGTGTGGATGGGTTTAAACTTTATATCCTTATTTATGAATATGGCTACTCCTCTGGACTTTGATGAGAAAGAAGCTTCTAAGACTATTAGGAGGTTTATACTAAGGGGGGTAGTTATCAACGTGTCAACTTTCCTGCCTTCGCCGGCCCAATACGCCCGCCTAAGCTCGCCTACCTTCGCCGCCGCGGACCTGAAAAAATACGCCTAAGTTATCAAAAAAAGCTGTCAAAAAGCCGCGGGGCGATGAGCAGCGGACTGTGAGAGTTATCACTCATCCGATCTCGCTGCTCTTCGGCTGTTTGACAGCTTTCTTGCTAGCCTGTCACTAAGCACTCACACTAAGCTACACTGTTCTACCCCGTATACCGGCGCCCCCAGAGCCCCCCGCAACTAAATAAAGTTACTAACCCCTAAACCGCCGCTCCTAGACCCTGCCCCAACTCTGATAAATGTATTAACCCCTAAACCGCCGCTCTTAGACCCTGCCGCAAGTCTTATAAATGTATTAACCCCTAAACCGCCGCTCCAGGACACCGCTGCCACCTACATTATACCTAGTAACCCCTATCCTGCCCCCCCTATACCGTCGCCCTCTATAATAAAGTTATTAACCCCTATCCTGCTGATCCCGCACCTCGACGCAAATAAAAAAATAGTTTAACCCCTAAACCGCCGCTCCCTGAACCCGCCGCAACCTATATTAAATTTATTAACCCCTATCCTGCCCCCCCTACACCGTCACCACCTATAATAAATTTATTAACCCCTATCCTGCCCCCCTACACTGTCGCCACCTATAATAAACTTATTAACCCCTATCCTGCCCCCCCTACACCGTCGCCACCTATAATAAACTTATTAACCCCTATCCTGCCCCCCCCTATACCGTCGCCCTCTATAATAAAGTTATTAACCCCTATCCTGCCCCCCACTACACCGCCGCCACTGTAATAAAATTATTAACCCCTAAACCTAAGTCTAACACTAACCCTAACACCCCCCCTAACTTAAATATTAATTAAATAAATCTAAATAATATTTCTATTATTAACTAAGTTAATCCTATTTAAAACTAAATACTTACCTATAAAATAAACCCTAATATAGCTACAATATAAATAATAATTATATTGTAGCTATCTTAGGATTTATTTTTATTTTACAGGTACCTTTCAATTTATTTTAACTAGGTACAATAGCTATTAAATAGTTATTAACTATTTAATAGCTTACCTAGCTAAAATAAAGAGAAATTTACCTGTAAAATAAAAACTAACCTAAGTTACAATTAAACCTAACACTACACTATCATTAAATAAATTAAATAAACTACCTACAAATAACTACAATTAAATACAATTACATAAACTAACTAAAGTACAAAAATTAAAAAAAGCTAAGTTACAAAAAATAAATAAAATAAGTTACAAACATTTAAAAACATATTACAACAATTTTAAGCTACTTACACCTAATCTAAGCCCCCTAATAAAATAACAAACCCCCCCAAAATAAAAAAATGCCCTACCCTATTCTACATTAAAAAAGTTCAAAGCTCTTTTACCTTACCAGCCCTTAAAATGGCCTTTTGTGGGGGCATGCCCCAAAGAGTTCAGCTCTTTTGCCTGTAAAAGAAAAATACAACCCCCCCCAACATTAAAACCCACCACCCACATACCCCTAATCTAACCCAAACCCCCCTTAAAATAACCTAACACTAATCCCGTGAAGATCATCCTACCTTTAGTTGTCTTCACTCAGCCGAGCCACCGATGCAACTGAAGAGGACATCCGGACCGGCAGAAGTTATCCTCCAAGGGGCGCTGAAGAAATCTTCCATCCGATGAAGTGATCCTCCAAGCAGCGCTGAAGAAATCTTCCATCCGGGCGAATTGAGAATTGAGATTGAGATCGCATTCTATTGGCTGTTCCGATCAGCCAATAGAATGCGAGCTCAATCTGATTGGCTGATTGGATCAGCCAATCGGATTGAACTTGAATATGATTGGCTGATTCCATCAGCCAATCAGATTTTTCCTACCTTAATTCCGATTAGCTGATAGAATCCTATCAGCCAATCGGAATTGAAGGGACGCCATCTTGGATGACGTCCCTTAAAGGAGCCTTCATTCGTCGGTAGTTCGTCGGGAAAGAAGGATGTTCCGCGTCGGCGGGATGAAGATTCAAGACCCGGCTTCGAAGATGACCTCGCCCGGATAGAAGACTTCTTCAGCGCCTCTTGGAAGATGACCTCGCCCGGATGGAAGATTTCTTCAGCGCCGCTTGGAGGATCACTTCATCGGATGGAAGATTTCTTCAGCGCCCCTTGGAGGATAACTTCTGCCGGTCCGGATGTCCTCTTCTGTTGCATCGGTGGCTCGGCTGAGTGAAGACAACTAAAGGTAGGATGATCTTCAGGGGATTAGTGTTAGGTTATTTTAAGGGGGGTTTGGGTTAGATTAGGGGTATATGGGTGGTGGGTTTTAATGTTGGGGGGGGGTTGTATTTTTCTTTTACAGGCAAAAGAGCTGAACTCTTTGGGGCATAGCCCCACAAAAGGCCCTTTTAAGGGCTGGTAAGGTAAAAGAGCTTTGAACTTTTTTAATGTAGAATAGGGTAGGGCAGTTTTTTATTTTGGGGGGGTTTGTTATTTTATTAGGGGGCTTAGATTAGGTGTAAGTATCTTAAAATTGTTGTAATATGTTTTTAAATGTTTGCAACTTATTTTTTTTATTTTTTGTAACTTAGCTTTTTTTATTTTTTGTACTTTAGTTAGTTTATGTAATTGTTTTTAATTGTAGTTATTTGTAGGTAGTTTATTTAATTTATTTAATGATAGTGTAGTGTTAGGTTTAATTGTAACTTAGGTTAGTTTTTATTTTACAGGTAAATTTCTCTTTATTTTAGCTAGGTAAGCTATTAAATAGTTAATAACTATTTAATAACTATTCTAACTAGCTAAAATAAATACAAAGTTACCTGTAAAATAAATATAAATCCTAAGATAGCTACAATGTAATTATTAATTATATTGCAGCTATATTAGGGTTTATTTTACAGGTAAGTATTTAGTTTTAAATAGGAATAATTCATTAAAGTATAGTGTAGTGTTAGGTGTAATTGTAACTTAGGTTAGTTTTTATTTTACAGGTAAATTTCTCTTTATTTTAGCTAGGTAGTTATTAAATAGTTAATAACTATTTAATAACTATTCTAACTAGCTAAAATAAATACAAAGTTACCTGTAAAATAAATATAAATCCTAAGATAGCTACAATGTAATTATTAATTATATTGTAGCTATATTAGGGTTTATTTTACAGGTAAGTATTTAGTTTTAAATAGGAATAATTTATTAAAGTATAGTGTAGTGTTAGGTGTAATTGTAACTTAGGTTAGTTTTTATTTCACAGGTAAATTTCTCTTTATTTTAGCTAGGTAAGCTATTAAATAGTTAATAACTATTTAATAGCTATTGTACCTAGTTAAAATAAATTGAAAGGTACCTGTAAAATAAAAATAAATCCTAAGATAGCTAGAATATAATTATTATGTATATTGTAGCTATATTGGGGTTTATTTTAAAGGTAAGTATTTAGTTTTAAATAGGATTCATTTAGTTCATAATAGAAATATGATTTAGATTTATTTAATTAATATTTAAGTTAGGGGAGTGTTAGGGTTAGTGTTAGACTTAGGTTTAGGGGTTAATAATTTTATTACAGTGGCGGAGGTGTAGTGGGGGGCAGGATAGGGGTTAATAAATTTATTATAGGTGGCGACAGTGTAGAAGGGGGCAGGATAGGGGTTAATAAATTTAATATAGGTTGCGGGGGTCCGGGAGCGGCGGTTTAGGGGTTAAACTATTTATTTAGTTGCGGCAAGGTGCGGGATCATCAGGATAGGGTTTAATAAATTTATTATAGAGGGCGGCGGTATAGGGGGGGCAGGATAGGGGTTACTAGGTATAATGTAGTTGGCGGTGGGCTCCGGGAGCGGCGGTTTAGGGGTTAATATGTATAGAGTAGCTTGCGGTGGGCTCCAGGAGCGGTGGTTTAGGGGTTAACATATTTATTATAGTGTCGGTGGGCTCCGGGAGCGGCGGTTTAGGGGGTAATAACTTTATTTAGTTGCGGCGGTGTAGGGGGGACAGATTAGTGGTGTTTAGACTCGGTGTACATGTTAGGGTGTTAGGTGCAGACAGCTCAAATAGGAATGAATGGGATGTCTGTCAGCAGCGAACTTGTACTTTCGCTATGGGCAGACTCCCATTGATTCCTATGGGATCCGCCGCCTCCAGGCTGGCGGTTTGAAAATCAGGTATGCTGGGCCGTAAAAGTGCCGAGCGTACCTGCTAGTTTTTTTATAACTAGCAAAAGTAGTGAAATTGTGCCGTACTTGTGTGCGGAACATCTGGAGTGACGTAAGAATTTATCTGTGTTGGATGGAGTCCGGCGGATCGAAGTTTCCGTCACAAAATTCTACTTTTGCCGGTCTGTAGCCTTTGATAACTAAGGCGAATCAGCCTCGCCACAAATATGCTGTGGAATTCCAGCGTAGTTGAGGTTGACGGCTTGATAACTACCCCCCTTAATATGCTAATTTCTTAGACCTTGAAGGCCGTCTCATATCTGAATGCATTTTAACAGTTTTTCACCACTAGAGGGTGCTAGTTCATGTGTGTCATATAGATAACACTGTGCACATAGAGTTACTTAAGAGCCAGGACTGATTGACTAAAATGCAAGTCTGTCAAAAGAACTAAAATAAGGGGGCAGTCTGCAGAGCCTTAGACACAAGATAATTACAAAGGTAAAAAGTATATTAATATAACTGTGTTGGTTATGCAAAACTAGGGAATGGGTAAAGAGATTATCTATCTTTTAATAAAATAAACATTCTGGCAGAGACTCTCCCTTTAATATTCAAACTACTGTATTTATCTCTCATATATTCAACTGCCATCCTATTTATGTATGTATGTATATATATATATTTGTATGGGAAAAAAACATTTTTTTCTGTTTAGTAATGTGAGCACAATCAGCACATATAAATAAAGCTATACACAGAGACAACATGATGAAGAACAAAATGCATCAGCACCCTTTATTTCTTTATATTTAATGGAATCATTTAAAGTTATGTTTTATATTTAAATATATATATATACAGGTATATATATACATATATATATATATATATATATATATATATATATATATATATATATATATATATATTTCATTATGTTTTGGAGTTTCCATTTTTTACTTATAGGAACACCGAACATACCTCTACAGGAGGGTAATGGAAAATCCCAAGCAGCGCTGTTTTGTGTGCCCGATATACAAGTCAGCAGAGCGTGTCCTTCCAGGATATATCCTGAGTTACAGCTGTACCTGACCTTGTCCCCGACATTAAATGTGGACCCCAGCTGCACGCCATTCTGTAAGCGACCAGAATTCCCACATGTATGGCTTGGCAAAACTGCAGGGAGAAAACAGGAATATGTAATATCACATATCAAGTACGATACACAAATAAGTGAATTTGAATTTTTACCACATTCACTGGTAGACCAAAAAGCTAATTTTGTAGCTTCAAATGCTGCAAATAAAATAGCCATTTTGGGCAATTTACAGCATTCTGGTAGCCTAGGTTACAGGTCTTGCTTTTTGGCCACTATAGGGAGCGTGGGGCAAGCACAATCTGTATACAATCTGTTTGATATCCCTTTAATAATATTTTTTAATAAGCATGCAACTGGTGGAGCTGCATATTATGTGTACTTCTATTCTCAGCTTGTGGCTGTGCAGTGTGACAGTAGTGAAAAATGCACAATTTTCTGCCAGTCTATTTTAACAAATGTTTCTATCAATCTGTCTATTTATACAATGCATAAACATGTCTTAGTTAAGTTATTTTAGTTTTCCATTAATGGATTGCATTAAATAAATCCAGCTGTCACATAAATTTAAAAATTATACCAAGATTGTTCCAATTTAAAAAAAGGATGTGAATATCTGATTTAGAACCTTAAAGGCCAGATTACAAGTGAATCGCTAAATATCTCTTTTATGAAAGCATTATTTGCGCTCCATTGTGTAATACCAGCGCACTTTAATGTGTGCTAGTATTACAAGTTTTCAGCAATTCGAACGTGACCTTGCGTTTGCATTGCTGGGAAGCATTGCGCTCACGATAGCACGCTCCCATAGGAACCTTGTTCTGATGCCGTCAGAGATGGCATCAGAACATCATGCAGCGGGTTAAGTAGCACAGTGATGGCAGCAACTATAAATATATATGTATATGCTTACATACATATATATATTTATGTGTTAACATGTGTATACTGTATACACATCTTAACACTAAATATATATGTATATAAGCATATACATATATATTTACTAGGAACTTACAGTTCCCATAGACCGCAATTTTTCTAACACCCCACTCCCACCAACCTTAGCCCCAAAATACTGCCTAGTGCAGTAATTTAAAAAATAAAAATAAAGATGCTGCTACCTTTATTTTTTTTATTTTTTTAACTGTATTTTAGGGGCATTTCGGACACATTTATGAAATTAACCAGAGAACTGATCTCTAGTTAATTTTATAAGCGCTAATTGTGGCTGGGTAATTATCACACGCCTGCAAACGGGCAAATTTGCGGGCACGCAATAATTTAGCGCTCCACTTGTAATCTTGCCCTAAATATGTATAACAGAAAAGTATTGTTAAAAATCAGAGCACTTTACTATTTCCCCATTTTAGACACACATTATATAAATTGGAACAGACTATGCAAACCTATTGCTAAAGAAGGTCAACAACCCTGCTATAATGTGCTTCTTCCCCCAGATCACAGTCTCCAGCATCAGTGCATCTGTTTCATAATAAAGCATATGCACGATCAGCTTGGCAATATTCATTCAATGTCCAGCTCTATCACATGTGACGGCAGAAGGTTGGACCCTTTTGGAATGCAGGTGAACCATTAAAACAGACTTCTTACTTCTCCTCAATTAAATCTAATTTGAGATGAAGAAATAGCTCTGATTCCACAGGAAAAAAAAATGCTGAAAGGTGACAGTGACAGCATTAAAACAGCAGTATGGTTTGAGAATTGGTGTAGAACTAATGTTTCAATTTCTTCAGCGATAGTCAAAGAACCAATTTAATTAAATTACTAATGTCATTTTTCTCTCAGAAACCAACATTTCCTGTCAGATTTATTTTCTCCTTAAAAATTTTAATAGCTGAAACTTCACTATAAATAAAAAAAATGTATCAGTTTTTCTAACTTACTTTATAATGCAGAAAAGTACCCTAATGAACTATAAAAAGTCACCCTATAATATATATATATATATATATATATATATATATATATATATATATATATATATATATATATATATATATATATAAAATCCAAGAACATAGAAGTAGTCTCAGTACTGTTTTGTCAAAATGAATTCTTTATTGAGGTGAGGAGGATAAAACACAGCAACTCTCAGCATGACTAAGGGCTATGTAGGCCCTAAACATTGCCGTGTTTTATCCTCCTCACCTCAATAAAGAATTCATTTTGATAAAACAGTGCTGAGACTACTTCTATGTTCTTGGATTGGATAAAGATTGGGGCTAGCAGGACCCTGGAAGTTTATGTGCACTTGAATAAGTAAGACTTTGTGGCAATACAGTGCTGTACCTCATCTTGTGTGTGTATATATATATATATATATATATATATATATACACAGTATATATATATATATATATATTTATATATATATAAACACTGAACTAATAAATGATCACTTACACCTGACACTTTTAAACTATAGATGGGTCCAGAAGTCTCATGACTGTGGATGTTTAATAAAACAATGTTCAATGTTCCATATTCTGTGGTCTGTTGGTAATATTTATTATTTTTAATTTAAATGGATATTAAACATAAACTTGTATTTCTCATAAAGGTCTAAAAAATATTAGCCATGGTGAGTTAATATTGCTCGAGCACACCCAATAACTCTTCTGTTTTTGCATTCATACTACAAGTCTAAATATATTTCAAGGGATGTGTCCCAGGCCTGCAAAAAAATACACACGTTTCTATCAAAATGCTTTTACATTCATACAGTGAATAAATACTAATGCATAAATAAATAAAAAAAAATCAGATTGATGTCCCTCTAAATATTGCCTGAGTAACTGAGTGCTCTTAGATACAAGGGGCATCCATTGTTGTCTTATTATACTGTTTAAAGTGCATTTATCGTTTCAATATATCAGAAGGCAAGAATGCAAGTGCTCTTCACTGTGCCCTAAGAGTTTTAAAGAGAAAGGGAGCAATGATTCCACACACAAAGCAGGTTTGTTTAAGTGTAAGTACCAGCCTATATTAAGATACCTTGTAACCTGGGTAAGCAAAACAAGTTTATAACAAAAGCTAAAGTGAGCTTATGTGGACAACTTTTTGTACCATTATATGATAAATATATTTCAAATTCTTTTGTTCGAAACAGGTGACTTTAATGTAACTATCTTTAAGGGAGAATGAATCTAAAAAACAGTATGTTTTTTAGTAATAATAATAATAATGATAGAAATATTTGCAAGCTGCATTTAAATAGCAGACAGCCTCATTCTGATGTTTAAGGACCTAAAATCAGGATTTTACTGCGGATTGAAAATCACACTGGGTGGGATGAGCAACTCTGATCTCCTGTCACATTTTATGTTTCCAAGCAGTATGAAGATAAATATCAATTGTGCTTTGTGTCAAAGACTGAATAATATAATAAGCCTCCTTACGCATGTGAAATCAACCATAAAGCAAAAATGTAAATTGTTTTAGTCAAATTAAGATGCTGAAAATACTGATTCTCCGTCAACAGTCTCCTTTGCCCCTGGGACAATAATGAAATCATAAACAAGTAGAGATGGTGATGACGATGGGGAGGGAGGAAATGGGCTAGAGCCCAGAGCTTCTAGTAGGCCTCCAGGCCATCATAGTTTATATTCACAGACTGTGGCAGATTTGAAGTTAATGCACAGCAGAAGCACTCTAGAATTGTAGCGATTTGACTTGAAAGCCTGCAAATACAAGGGCATTCACATGTGACAACCGCCTCTTGTCCTTTAAAAATCTCTAATAGGAGTAAGCAATGCGACCTATTAGCAGACAATGGGAAAATCAATAGAATCTTACACCTAGATTACGAGTTTTGCGTTAGCCTTAAAAAGCAGCGTTGAGAGGTCCCAACGCTGCTTTTTTCCTAACGCTGTTATTACGACTTTTGCAGGTACAGGTGTACTGCTCACTTTTTTTCTGCAACTCTAAAATACCGCAAATCCACTTACGTCAATTGCGTATCCCATATTTTCAATGGGATTTTCCTAACGCCGGTACTACGAGTCTTCCTAAAAGTGAGCGGTAGACCCTCTCCTGTCAAGCCTGGTACCGCATTTAAAAGTCAGTAGTTAAGAGTTTTAAGGGCTAACGCCATAGCTAAAGTGCTAAAAAGTACACTAACACCCATAAACTACCTATTAACCCCTAAACCGAGACCCCCCCACATCGCCAACACTAATTTAAAATTTTTAACCCCTAATCTGCCGAACCGGAGATCGCCACCACTATAATAAATATATTAACCCCTAAACCGCCATACTCCCGCATCGCTAACACTAGTTAAATTTTATTAACCCCTAATCTGCCGTCCCTAACATCACCGACACCTACCTACATTTATTAACCCCTAATCTGCTGCCCCCAACATCGCTGCCACTATATTAAATGTATTAACCCCTAAACCTAAGTCTAACCCTAACCCCCCTAACTTAAATATAATTTAAATAAATCTAAATAAAATTACTATCATTAACTAAATAATACCTATTTAAAACTAAATACTTACCTATAAAATAAACCCTAAGCTAGATACACTATAACTAATAGTTACATTGTAGCTAGCTTAGGGTTTATTTTTATTTTACAGGCAACTTTGTATTTATTTTAACTAGGTACAATAGTTATTAAATAGTTATTAACTATTTAATAACTACCTAGCTAAAATAAATACATAAGTACCTGTAAAATAAAACCGAACCTAAGTTACAATTGCACCTAACACTACACTATAATTAAATTAATTCCCTACATTAAATTAAATTAATTACAATTAAATAAAACATCCAAGATAGCGTCCCTTCAATTCCGATTGGCTGATAGAATTTTATCAGCCAATCGGAATTAAGGTAGAAAAAATCCTATTGGCTGATGCAATCAGCCAATAGGATTGAGCTCGCATTCTATTGGCTGATTGGAACAGCCAATAGAATGCAAGCTCAAACCTATTGGCTGATTGGATCAGCCAATAGGATTGAACTTCAATCCTATTGGCTGATTGCATCAGCCAATAGGATTTTTTCTACCTTAATTCCGATTGGCTGATAGAATTCTATCAGCCAATCGGAATTGAAGGGACGCCATCTTGGATGACGTCACTTAAAGGTACCGTCATTTAGTCGTCGGATGAAGACAGAAGAGGATGCTCCGCGACGGATGTCTTGAAGATGGACCAGCTCCGCTCCTGTCTGGAGGACCTCTTCTTCCCGGCTTGGATGAAGACTTCTGCCCGTCTGGAGGACCACTTCTGCCCGGTTGGGTGAAGACGTCTCAAGGTAGGGTGATCTTCAAGGGGTTAGTGTTAGGTTTTATTAAGGGGGGATTGGGTGGGTTTTAAAGTAGGGTTGGGTGTGTGGGTGGTGGGTTTTAATGTTGGGGGGTATTGTATTTTTATTTACAGGTAAAAGAGCTGATTACTTTGGGGCAATGCCCCACAAAAAGCCCTTTTAAGGGCTATTTGTAATTTAGTATAGGGTAGGGATTTTTATTATTTTGGGGGGCTTTTTTATTTTATTAGGGGGATTAGATTAGGTGTAATTAGTTAAAAAACTTGTAATTATTTTATTATTTTCTGTAATTTAGTGTTTATTTTTTTTGTACTTTAGTTTATTTTATTTAATTGCAAATAATTTAATTTAATGTAGGGAATTAATTTAATTATAGTGTAGTATTAGGTGTAATGGTAACTTAGGTTAGGTTTTATTTTACAGGTACTTTTGTATTTATTTTAGCTAGGTAGTTATTAAATAGTTAATAACTATTTAATAACTATTGTACCTAGTTAAAATAAATACAAAGTTGCCTGTAAAATAAAAATAAACCCTAAACTATCTACAATGTAACTATTAGTTATATTGTATCTAGCTTAGAGTTTACTTTATAGGTAAGTATTTAGTTTTAAATAGGAATAATGTAGTTAATTGTAGTAATTTTATTTAGATTTATTTAAATTATATTTAAGTTAGGGGGGGTTAGGGTTAGACTTAGGTTTAGGGGTTAATAACTTTATTATAGTGGCGGCGACGTTGGGGGCGGCAGATTAGGGGTTAATAAGTGTAGTTAGGTTGCGGCAACGTTGGGGGCGGCAGATTAGGGGTTAATAAGTGTAGTTAGGTTGTGGCGACATTAGGGGCGGCAGATTAGGGGTTAATAAATATAATGTAGGTGTCGGCGATGTTGGGGGCATCAGATTAGGAGTTCATAAGTATAATGTAGGTGGCAGCGGTGTCCGAGGCGGCAGATTAGGGGTTAATAATATTATGCAGGTGTCGGCAATGTCGGGGGCGGCAGATTAGGGGTTAATAAGTGTAAGATTAGGGGTGTTTAGACTCGGGGTTCATGTTAGGGTGTTAGGTGTAGACGTAAATTTTCTTTCCCCATAGGAATCAATGGGGCTGCGTTAAGAGCTGAATGCTGCTTTTTTTGCAGGTGTTAGGTTTTTGTTCAGCCGGCTCTGCCCCATTGATTGCTATGGGGAAATCGTGCACGAGCACGTTTAGCCAGCTCACCGCTACTGTAAGCAGCGCTGGTATTGAGGTGAGATGTGGAGCAAAATTTTGTTCTTCGCTCACTTTTCTGCGACTAATTGTCTGTAGGTGAGCGGTGAGCATAAACTGCTCGTTAGCACCGCACAGCCTAACCGACAAAACTCGTAATCTAGGTGTTAGTGTTTCTGAGCAATGAGAAAAATTTAAGCTGGGATCCACGTGTGTCAGAATTCAAGAACCTAGACAAACACCTGAATGGATGAAGGGGTTTTTAGCCCAGTTTACCTAAGGCTACTGAAGATTGTAATTCCCTTCTTATAATCAATGTAGTCTTCACATAATTAAATATCCTCAGGCATGCTCACTCTTTAATATCTCTAAACCAGTTAACAATTGTCAGAATTAACTCATCATACACTGTTGACTCTACAGATATTCTCTAACTAAAATATATAAAAAAAATCCATCTGCCCCCTGTCTTCTGCTACTGAAAATCTCTATGGGCTAGATTACGAGTGGTGCGCTAACAATAACGCAAGTGCGCTATGTTTTTTTTTCTGGCTCCTTAGAATGTCTTCAGCTTCTCTAGCCTCACGAGTCCTTATGTTATTAAAAACGTTTAAATAGCATAAGGACTGGTGAGGCTAGAGAAGCTGAAGACGATCTAGGGAGCCTATAAAATACCGATATCGCAATTGCACTACAGTTAGCGCACCACTCGTAATCTAGCCCTATATTAGCAGAGATCAACTCTTACCCTGTAATACAAGGAATAAAAATACCAGAAATATTATTAATAATATATAAAAGCTTCTTAATTAGTATATCTATTTTTTTCATTTATATAAAGATATTTAAAAGAAAATACATAAATTAACTTAAAATCCCTCAGCAACCGCCCTTTTCAAGTCTCATATTCACCAGGAGATAAAGTGGATTATTCAATGAAATAGGATTGGAGAACATATTGCATTTAACTACCGTAATGTAGAAGAAAGAAAGGGATGATGAACATGATTCAGACTGGCACAGATTCTATAATCTTAGCTACAGGAAAAGAGAAAAGCTTCTGTGTCAAAGAAGAACAGTATCAGTGTAGAAAGCGCTACGCTTCGCTTGTACATTTTGTCATTTCCGTATCACCATTCATCAGGATCAGATAAAGCACTGGAGATTCTTCTCTTTCCTTTTCCCAGTAAAGGGTTTTTCTGTGTTGCAGAATGAGCATGATAGCAGAGTTCGGTAGAACACGATAAAACCTGCAGACATCCATCATTCTCTACACAAGCTTTTATTCTTCCTCGTAGCATTTGTTATTTTACTGTCCCACTTGTGCGACTTTCACATGGCAAATGATTTGTAATGTACTCTTCAATAGCAAATCACAAACCTCTCATAATCATTTCAATATGTGTCACCCAACAAAGCCCTATAGCCGCAAAATCCTTACATGGAATAAAACTCACTACAGTAACTAGTAAAAACAATAGAATTCAACAAGGAGATTCCTGATTATATAGAAGTATATGAAAGATATAAAAAAAGTCTTCACCTTTAAGAGAGATTGTAGTAAAAAAATAATATATATATATATATACATATATAAACAATAATCCTCCAGACCCCACTAACCATAGTACAAGAGAGGTAAGCGGCACTCACTGGCCTTTGCAATAAAACATGTTAATGTGCTGTTTCGGGGTGATGAGCCCAAAGCATCACATTAAAGTGTTTTATTGCACAGACCAGTAAGTGGCACTTCCCTCTCATGCACTACGTTTAGTGGGGTCTGGAGGATTATTGGATGTAAGTGTATTCAGGCAGACACCCTGGCAAGATGTCCCCTATACTGCGAGTGCCATGCTTACCTACTGTGATTTGTATATTATATTTATGTATAAATATGTAGTATACGTTTTACCTCAGTGATTTCTTGTATCTAAGCCTCTGCAGACTGCCCCCTTATTTCAGTTCTTTTGACAGACTTGCATTTCAGCCAATCACTGCTGACTCATAGGTAACTCTGCATGAGCACCATGTTATCTATATGGCACACATGAACTAGCGCTGTCTAGCTGTAAAACAAAACTGTCAAAATGCACTGAGATAAGAGGCAACCTTTTTGGGCTTAGAAATTAGCATATGAGCCTGCCTAGGTTTAGCTTTCAACAAAGAATGCCAAGAGAACAAAGCAAATTTAATTTAAAACTAAATTGTAAAGTTGTTTAAAATTGCATGACGTATCTGAATCATGAAAGTTTAATTTTGACTAGATTGTCCCTTTAATGTTGACTACCATACCCTTTAATAATGCATAATCAGCATAAAACATAATTTATGTAAGAACTTACCTGATAAATTAATTTCTTTCATATTGGCAAGAGTCCATGAGCTAGTGACGTATGGGATATACAATCCTACCAGGAGGGGCAAAGTTTCCCAAACATCAAAATGCCTATAAATACACCCCTCACCACACCCACAATTCAGTTTAACGAATAGCCAAGTAGTGGGGTGATAGAAAAAAGGAGCAAAAAGCATAAAAAAAATGAATTGGAAACATAATTGTGCTTTATACAAAAAAACATAGCCACCATAAAAAAGGGTGGGTCTCATGGACTCTTGCCAATATGAAAGAAATTAATTTATCAGGTAAGTTCTTACATAAATTATGTTTTCTTTCATGTAATTGGCAAGAGTCCATGAGCTAGTGACGTATGGGATAGTAATACCCAAGATGTGGAACTCCACAGAAGAATCACTAGAGAGGGAGGGATAAAAATAAAAACAGCCATTTTCCGCTGAAAAAATTAAATCCACAACCAAAAGAATAAGTTTTTCTCATAATTGAAAAGAAAAAAAAACTTAAAACATAAGCAGAGGAATCAAACTGAAACAGCTGCCTGAAGAACTTTTCTACCAAAAACTGCTTCCGAAGAAGCAAATACATCAAAACGGTAGAATTTAGTAAATATATGCAAAGAAGACCAAGTCGCTGCTTTGCAAATCTGATCAACTGAAGCTTCATTCTTAAAAGCCCATGAAGTGGAGACTGATCTAGTAGAATGAGCTGTGATTCTCTGAGGCGGGGTCTGACCCGACTCCAAAAAAGCCTTATGAATCATAAGCTTTAACCAAGATGCCAAGGAAATAACATAAGCTTTCTGACCTTTCCTAGAACCAGAAAAGACAACAAATAGACTAGAAGTCTTCCTGAAATATTTAGTAGCTTCAACATAATATTTCAAAGCTCTTACAACATCCAGAGAATGTAAGAATCTCTCCAAAGAATTCTTAGGATTAGGACACAAAGATGCAACAACAATTTCCCTATTAATGTTGTTAGAATTTACAATTTTAGGTAAAAAGTTAAATGAAGTCCGCAAATCTGCCTTATCTTGATGGAAAATCAGAAAAGGAGACACACAAGAAAGAGCAGATAATTCGGAAACTTTTCTAGCAGAAGAGATAGCCAAAAGGAACAACACTTTCCAAGAAAGTTGTTTAATATCCAAAGAATGCATAGGCTCAAAAGGAGGAGACTGTAAAGCCTTCAAAACCAAATTAAGATTCCAAGGAGGAGAGATTGATTTAATGACAGGCTTGATACGGACCAAAGCCTGTGCAAAACAGTGAATATCAGGAAGCTTAGCAATCTTTCTGTGAAATAAAACAGAAAGAGCAGAGATTTGTCCCTTCAAGGTACTTGCAGACAAACCTTATCCAAACCATCCTGAAGAAACTGTAAAATTCTAGGAATTCTAAAAGTATGCCAGGAGATTTTATGAGAAGAACACCATGAAATATAAGTCTTCCAAACTCGATAATAAATCTTCCTAGAAACAGATTTACGAGCTTGTAACATAGTATCAATCACTGAGTCAGAGAAACCTCTATGACTAAGCACTCAGCGTTCATTTTCCATACCTTCAAATTTAATGATTTGAGATCCTGATGGAAAAATGGTCCTTGAGACAGAAGGTCTGGTCTTAAAGGAAGTGGCCAAGGTTGACAACTGGACATCTGGACAAGGTCCGCATACCAGAATCTGTGAGGCCATTCTGGTGCTACCAGAAACACAAACCAATGTTCCATGATGATCTTGGAGATCACTCTTGGAAGAAGAACTAGAGGCGGAAAGATATAAGTAGGTTGGTAAAACCAAGGAACTGCTAACACATCCACCTACTCCGCATGAGGATTCCTGGACCTAGACAGGTACCTGGGAAGTTTCTTGTTTAGATGGGAAGCCATCAGATCTATTTCTTGTAGACCTCACATCTGAACAATTTGAAAAAACACATCTGGATGGAGCGACCACTCCCCCGGATGTAAAGTCTGACGGCTGAGATAATCCGCTTCCCAATTGTCTACACCTGGGAAATAAGACAAGAGTTGGATTCCGACCAAGCAAGTGTCCAAGATACTTCTTTCATAGCTAGGGGACTGCGAGTTCCGCCCTGATGATTGACATATGCCACAGTTGTGATATTGTCTGTCTGAAAACAAATGAATGGTTCTCTCTTTAAGAAGAGCCCTGAAAATAGCACAGAGTTCTAAAATATTGATTTGTAACCTCGCTTCTTAAGATTTCCAAACCCCTTGTGCTGTCAGAGATCCACAGACAGCTCCCCAACCTGAAAGACTTGCATCTGTTGTGATTACAATCCAGGTTGGACGAACAAAAGAGGCCCCTTGAATTATACGGTGGTGATCTAACCACCGAGTCAGAGAAAGTTGAAAATTGGGATTTAAGGATATTAATTGTGATATATTTGTATAATCCCTGCACCATTGATTCAGCATACAAAGCTGGGGAGGTCTCATATGAAAATGATCAAAGGGGATCGTGTCTGATGCTGCAGTCATGAGACCTAAAACCTCCATGCACATAGCCACTGAAGGCAATGATTGAGACTGAAGGTTCTGACAAGCTGAAACCAATTTCATTTGTCTCTTCTCTGTTAGAGACAGAGTCATTGACACTGAATCTATCTGGAAACCTAAAAAGGTGACCCTTGTCTGAGGAATCAAGGAACTTTTTGGTAAATTGATCCTCCAACCATGTCTTTGAAGAAAGAACACTAGTTGATTCGTGTGAGATTCTGCAAAATGTAAAGACTGAGCTAGTACCAAGATATCGTCAAAATAAGGAAACCCCCGCAATACCCTGTTCTCTGATTACAGAGAGTAGGGTACCGAGAACTTTTGAAAAAATTCTTGGAGCTGGCGCTAGGCCAAATGAAAGAGCGACAAATTGGTAATGCTTGTCTAGAAAAGAGAATCTCAGAAACCTATAGTGGTCTGGATGAATCGGAATATGAAGATATGCATCCTGTAAGTCTATTGTGGACATATAATGACCTTGCTGAACAAAAGGTAGAATAGTCCTTATAGTCACCATTTTGAAAGTTGGCACTCTTACAAAACGGTTCAAAATTTTCAGATTCAGAACTGGCCTAAATGAATTTTCTTTCTTTGGGACAATGAATAGATTTGAATAAAACCCCAGACCCTGTCCCTGAAACGGAACTGGTATAATTACCCCTGAGAGCTCTAGATCTGAAACACACTTCAGAAAGGCCAGAGCCTTCACTGGATTTGCAAGGAAACCCTGCGTCAACTAAGACGCCGGAAATGACGAATTTGCATCACCGAACGTACCTTTGCGCCCAAAATATTCTCGTGCCAAGAATAATGCAATAAACATCAGCATTTTGCGACCTCGTGAGCCTAATTTTGCCCGCAAAAGTTCATGAAAAAGCAGTCAATTTGAAGACAGACTATACCCCAGGTAATAAAAAATAACTTCCTAAATATGTTTCCCAATTTTGAAGCTGATAGTCTGCAAAAGGAAATATACATAAACCTGACTCATGGCAAATATAAGTACAATACATATATTTAAAACTTTATATTAATTCATAAAGTGCCAAACCATAGCTGAGAGTGTCTTAAGTAATGAAAACATACTTACCGAAAGGCACCCATCCACATATAGCAGATAGCCAAACCAGTACTGAAACAGTAGAGGTAATGGTATATGAGAGTATATCTTCGATCTGAAAAGGGAGGTAGGAAATGAATCTCTATGACCGATAACAGAGAACCTTTGAAAAGATTTCCTGTGAGGAAAACCATAGATTCAATAGGTGATACTCTCTTCACATCCCTCTGACATTCACTGTACTCTGACAGGAATCGGGCTACAAAATGCTGAGAAGCGCATATCACAGAAGAAAATCAAGCACAAACCTACTTCACCATCTCCATAGGAGGCAAAGTTTGTAAAACTGAATTGTGGGTGTGGTGAGGGGTCTATTTATAGGCATTTTGAGGTTTGGGAAACTTTGCCCCTCCTGGTAGAATTGTATATCCCATACGTCACTAGCTCATGGACTCTTGCCAATAACATGAAATAAATGTAATCCTTGTGATCAAAGAAGTGGCATCTAAAATGCAACACTACAACATAAAAAAGATTTAGGGTGCAAACAAACAAACAAAAACAATAAAACAATTAAAGGGACTGAGAATAACTTGTAGATGTATTTTTTAAAGTTTTATTAGCTGTTTAAATATTGCCAAAATAAGTGTAATGTTTTAGTGTCTATAAAACAATGGGAGCTGCCGTGTTTAACTGCGCTAAAATAAAAAATGTATCGCAGGCGGGTTAGCTTCAGGACTTCAGATACCACGACCATGCTAACTTCTTCTCTTCATAGACTTCTATGGAAGGCGCTAAAAAGAAATGTGGTTTTATGTGTTTTGTGTAACTTTTTTTAACCCTTAGATTTTACTTTAGGTCTTAAGCTGCACTAAATATTCTAGTGCAAACTATAAATTTAAACTTGTAATATCAGCGCAAATTAGCAGGGTTGCAATATCTATTGAAAGTAATGGTTGTACTTGAGTGAAGTCAGCCACTCTAACCCTCTTCTTGTTAACACGGTTTACCATGCGCCACTTGTACTCTAGCCAAAAATCTTGCTAAATGTGCAGCCTTTAACATGTAGTGCATGTTCTGCTGTGATGTCAGAGCATAACCACTGTTCTGGTATTTTTTTCCTTCAATGCAGTAATAGGATATTGAGTGTAATTAGAGTAATTATATGATGACATAATCTTGGGGCCTTTTTCATCGGTCTATGTTTATATGAAATGTAAACATTTAAGGTAAGAATTAATTCTGAAAAACTTTTGCCTTTTATAAGCTATGTTATACAATTTTAAATGAATTGCAAAGGCAATTGGCATTTAAATAGAAATAAGACTTGGAATTTGTGTGTTAACATAGGGAACTCTATATGGTGTGCTAATTCATGTGATATGCATTGCAGAAGGCTTTAAATAGCATGAATTGGGCTTGTTGTGTGCATATATAAGACCATGCCAAGATTTTCAGATTTTCAATGTAGAAGTCAGATGTCTTGGCAAATGGCAAATAGCATCACGTTAGCTCACGAATGATTAACCAAGCAAAAAATATATTGCCTTCCACCTGGGCAACTTCTGCGAAGAGAGGCAGAATGTGAATACATCCAGCACTAACCTCAATTAAAGGGTCTTGCTCTTAAAGAAGCATTATAGTCAGGTAAGCCACTGGTAAGAAATAATTGTATTCACATATCTTGTAGGAACACCTTTCCACCCCTGGAAATTGTTGTCTACTGTTGCCCTCTTGATGATATACCTTTTCCACAGCCAATATTGCATTGAGATTTCTGTATAGCTGTGCTTTCAACAGACAAACGCTGTTATTTCAAATGACTAATTAAAGGTAAAATAGCTATTTGTAAAAATGTCCCTTTGAAGTAAGAAGTAAAATGGATTGTTATGCATACGTGTGTGCATGTGCACGAATGTGCATGCGTGTATCAGTGTGTGCACATGTATATTTATATATGTTTGATGATGTCTGAATTTCCAATACCCACATAACATTCTAGAACCAATGCAAATAACTAATAATTTATCTTCTAACACAAATATAATTTAAACGTTAAGGACTAAAATACAAGTGGAGCGCTAAATTGTCGTGTGCCCGCAAATGGGAAAATTTGTCCGTTTGCAGGCATGCGATAATTAGCCAGTCATTACAAGTGGCTGGTTATTGCTACCGTGAGCATGTGGTAGCAATTAGCACTCAGAAAATTAACCAGAGATCCAATATCTGGTTAATTTCTAAAAGTGCCCTAAATGCCCTCAAAATAGAGGACAATACAGTTTTTTTATTTAAAAAAAACATTTTTTAAATAAAAAACAACTACACTAGGCAGTTTTTGGGGTCTAAAGTTGGTGGGAATGGGGTGTTAGAAAAAAACAAGATACATTGCGGTCTATGGGAACTGTGTGTTCCCAGTAAATATATATGTATATGCTTATATACACATATATATTTATGAGTTAATATGTGTATATACACATATTAACATATAAATATATATATGTATACAAGCCTTTACATATATATTTACAAATGCTGCAATCGCTGCGCAACTTTCCCCCTTCACTACGCTTAAGTTTTGATGCCATCTCCGATGACATCAGAACAAGGCTCCCATTGGAGCCTATGGAAGCACGCTCTCGTGAGCACAATGCTTGCTTCCCAGCAATGCGAACGATAGCTCACGTTCGCATTGCTGTTAACTTCTAATCCAGTGCACGTTAGCGTGCATTCTTGAGAGCGATATTTAGTGCTCCACTTGTAATATGGCACCCAAGCTAATTCTTAAAAAATCAAAAAACAAATATAAAATACTTTCCTAGGCCTTTTTAGTAATAAAAAATGATACCACTTTAACATTTTACATGAAATACTAATTCTGTTTGAAAGTAGCCATGTGCTGTGATTAAAAAAAATTGAATTCCAACCAATTTTTGGACCAAAATAACTATTTCACCAGTGTTTTAATCTATGATGCTATTTTTAATTAGGTAAACTTTATCTTAATCAAGTCAGTTTTGACACATTTGTTCTCTCCCACTTATGTTACTCCATGAATATACTATTTTATTAGGCAAATTAGAACTGTCATTTCTCTTGATCTGACATGACCTTTGTATAATATAACATTTTACTCATTGCTGAATGCATTATTTATTATTTGTCTATATATATGATACCTTGTAGACAAATGTTCTACCAAAATCCTTTAATGTACATGTAACATAATGTAAAATTGCAGCTGTCATTGTAAAAATGTTTATTCACTTCATCTTAACTGAATATATATGAACAATTTATTTTCAATTTGACACCTTCTCCATCCTGCTTGTGAAACCTACTTGAATACTGAATTTTCTTAGACATATAAATTCATTACCTAACGGGTTCTGTATTCCACTCAAATATTTTCAGATTTGTAGCTAACCTCTCTTAAAAATGACATAGAGTGGATCTTGGGAGCAGAAAGAATCGCTTCAAATACTATGGTACATTAAGAGCATGAAAAGAGTACTAAACTTTTTCTATCAGGTATTGTATGTCTGTCAGAACAACTTGTAAACACAGAATTATTTACTCTAAGTGCAAAAACTGTGTCAGCCAAGGTGCCTGTGAAAGACCATCTCAGAAGATAAATGGTCATTTATACTATGCTGAATCCTTCTCCTGAATTTACTTTGGATTTGCTGTGCTTGAGAAAGAAATCAGAAGAGAACTGGAACAGGCTTATCAAGTCAAAACTGTCAATGCTGAAATCTGGGAGTTGATGCTTCACATACCCTTTACAATGGCAATGCAATGCCTATTTAAGATGGTACTATTACACAGGATACACTCAGCAATGTGTGACAATGACATAGAAACATAACAGAGTATGTACAGTAATGTGGTCATTAATTGTGCTAATGGGATAATTTGCCAAGAAACAACATCTTTTTTGTAATGTGACCATTTTTTATTCCATTGTACTGACTTTAAAAGCATCATAAATACAATACATGAAATGCCCAGGACCAGGTTCCTCCACCATTTAAGACATGGGGTAGATTTAACAAGCAGCGGATGCTGCTTTTTACGCCCAGCGTTTAAGGCTCGCCTGAAACAGAAGTTGAGAAGCAGTGGTCGTAAGACTGCTGCTCCTTAACTTCTCCGCCACCTTTTAGTTGGCAGACTGCAATCATCCCGATCCGATATGATTGGGATGATTGACAGCCCTTGCTAGTGGACGATTGGCCGCCAGTGAGCAGGGGCGGGATTGCACAAGCTTTTCACTAGAAATGCTTGTGCAATGTTAAATGCATTTAGCGATGTCGGGCGGACATAATTCTCTACAGGAAATTATGACCGCCCGGCACTTGATAAATTGACCCCATGGGATTAAGATTGTTTGTTGGTCAAGCAATACATATAGTTGATAGATTGAAAAAAACCAGGGGGAGTATTGTAATCCCACATTTCTTAGACTGGCCATGCTAATTATCATACATTTACATAAATAATTATACAGCTTACTTGAGAAACTAAAGCTGTTTGACTAACGTGCTGTTGCTAAATCACCTGTGAAGGAAGGAAAACCCTTGGTATCTGTCCTTAAAGGACCTGAGTTTAGAAATATTGATATAAAGTATGCCACATGGAAAACAAAGACAGGTGCTTAATAAAGTGCCACAGCAAAATATTAAAGGTAAAATATACCACAGAGAAATGTGCCAAGTATAGTGTTCTATACTCACGAGTGCCACAGTGGAATGAGTCCGAAAAAAATGAAATAAAGTTAGATTCAGAATGGTGATATGATTAATGTAACTTTCCTCATCATAAGATGAAATATAAGATTTCATTAGGGTTTTTTTTTTTTGGTTTTTTTGAAGGAACAGTCTACTCAAGAATGTTTAAAAAGATAGTTAATCCAACAATGTTAATATACTTTTTACTTCTGTGATTGCCTTGTATCAAACCGTCTGCAAACTGCCGCCTTATTTCAATTCTTTTGACAGACTTGCATTTTTGCAATTTTGCTCTCCACCCCAACATCCCAAAAAAACAACTAAATCAATTTATTTTATAATTTTAAAAAAAATTATTAGCCCAGCAGTGGATCATCCAATGCTGGGCTAATCATTTAAGAAAATGAAATAAATTGCAATATTTGAAACTGGACCTAAGCAGTACTAATAAGTAAATAAATATATAAATTCCTCCACTGTGGATTCATTTAATATACTTTTGAATGTGAATCTGGTGTGAGGTTAGCTGGCTAAAGAGATTTAGGGCAGCCAACAGGAGCAAAGCAAGGTAAAGACTGAGGAGGAAGCATGGAGGTGCAGACAAATATAAGTTTACTGACTGGAACAGCAGAACTACTATGGGAAGCTGTAAATTCTGCGACAGAGAAAACAAAAACTATAAAAATAAACCTTACATTAATGTGTGAAGTATCAGCATGACACTATACATCAGCCACAGCAGCACATGTCACTTCTTTGCTAGGAACAAGTTCCCTCTCACCCTGCACTAGACAATGCTGCATTGGGGGCGTGTGCGCACTCACTTATTCTTCCCACTGACACCTTTCTACAAAGCACTGTTCCCCTAACAAACTTCAGTTAGTTGATCTTAGGGCCACAGCAGAAAGAGCAGGGCTAAGGGGACCAGCAGACTGGATGCTCTCTGCCCAAGGCTGCATGGATACAGTGTGAGATGAGTCACACAGCCTCAAGACTGAAGAGAGCAGTGTATGCAGCTGCACAGATGCTCAAATCCTCACGTGCCTGCCACTCCAGCTTTCTGCTGCATGCGCCTACAGTCAGCCCTACCCAGAAACAAACCCCACCACCAGAGCAGTTACCTGGTAACAGTGGTAACCCCGGTAGGACCTTTTCTGACGCAGTGGGAATGGCTGGATGCCGAGTTAGGGCTTTGCATTCAGTGCTGCACAGTGCACATCTAAAACAGCACATGGCAATAGCTTGGCATGTCACATGACACCGGCACGGTCTGGCACAGTTTTTTAAAAAAAAATATATAAGCAGAGGACTTTTGACTGTGACAGTATTAGGACTGAATGTGTCTGTTCCCCATGTCACATCAACAGTCTGGTATGAACCATAAATTTTTTTTTTTTTTTTTTTAAAGGACTCTTGGGCCCCTCAGCAGAGGCTGGGCCCTGGGCAGCTGCCCCTTTTGCCCTGTGTTAAAGACGGCCCTGACTGAAATAAGAGGCTGTCTTCATGGGCCTAGGAATTAACATACCTAGGATTAGCTTTCAACAAAAATGCCAAGAAAACAAAGCAAATTTGATGATAAAAGTAAATTAGAAAGTTGTTTCAAATTGCATGCCCTGTCTGAATCATGACAGTTACATTTTGACTAGACTGTCCCTTTAATGTTAGAGGCACAATATTAAATGACTAATGGCTAGATTATGAGTGGAGCGCTAATTTTAAGCTTTCTGAGCGTGTAGGGTAGCGCAAGTATAAAACGTTGAATGTAAAAAGTTCAACGTATTCCCCAATAGATGTCAATGGAGCAAGAAAAGTGGGAAAAAGCCTACTCATGCTCAAACCAGATTGCATTTTCTCAAGTGCGCTAATTTGACTTAAATATGAATATTTCAAATTCCAATGTTCTTCACATAGCAGAATATGTTCTATTTATTCATAAATAGATATTTCTATATATATCTGATGGTTTTTAGTAAAATATATATTTATACACACACACACATATATATATATATATATATATATATATATATATATATATATATATATATTATATATCTAAAAGTATGCAGTCATGTTGTTTTTCTGAGGAAGGGAAGGGGTGAAGACCCCGAAAACTTTTACGCAATAAAATCACATTGATTTAATTCCTGGGAGTGCATTTGCCTTCATATTGGATTATTTATATATATATATATATATATATATATATATACACACATACACACACATACAGTATATATATATTTATATGATTATATATATATATATATATAGGGATATCTATTTAAAAATTCATAGAACATATTCTGCGATGTGCAGAAAATTTGAATCTGAAATATTCACAGTAAATACACAGTATAACACTTGAAAATGAATATTGTATAAATATGCTCCAACATGTTTTCATCTACTTGACAGTAAAGGGCTCCAATGCATTATTTATGTCTATATATGTATACATATGTATTTATGTGTTTATCTGTGTAAATGTCTGTAAATACATAAATATACATATAAATACATAAATACACATATAAATACAGGTGGCCCTCGTTTTTTAACGGTTTAATTTACACCGTTTCAGAATAACAACCTTTTTTTCCAGTCATGTGACTGCTATTGAAAAGCATTGAGAAGCAGTGCATTTATTAAAATAGCCAGTAGGTGGAGCTGTCCGCTTGTGCTGCAGCAAAGCCAAGCAAGCTAAAATTAATCAGTTTAAACAGACCTGAGCTATCGAGCAGATTTCAAAGGAACAAGATCTTCCTGTCTATAAATTAGTCCAGATTGGAATGCATAGAAAGAACTGTTTGCTGAAAAATGCAAGTGAAGTCTGTGTTGTGTGATTATTTTATTAGGTTTATAATGCTGTTTAGCAAATGTTTTTGTTCATTTAACTTAGTTTAATTATATATTCTGTGTTGTGTGATTATTTTATTAGGTTTATAATGCTGTTTAGAATTTAAAGTCTTCATTTCAAAGCTTTAAAAATAATGTATTAGGTGTTACTTATGACAATTTTGAGAGGGGCCTGGAACCTATCTCCCTCACTTCCCATTGACTTACATTATAAACTAGGTTTCAATTTACAACGGTTTCGATTTACAACCATTCCTTCTGGAACCTAACCCCGGCGTAAACTGAGGGCTACCTGTACATAAATACACATATAAATACATATGTACACATATAAATACATAAATACACATATAAATACATATGTACACATATAAATACATAAATACACATATAAATACATAAATATACATATAAATACATATGTACACACATATGTTTACTTATATGAATGTTTTAAATCAATAATATTTACGCATTGCAGCTGGGACACTTAGCAGGAAAATAAATTCCTCTAGGGGTGCTTCTAATTAAAAGGGTTGACCCACAGGGGGCACCATATTTTATGTGTACTGAATCTTCACAACCTTTGTTAGCCCCCCAATTAGCCTCACAAATATTAAGTTCTAGAACAACCACTGACCCCCGTCATTTTTTAATTCCCTTACAGAATTTGTCCTAGCTCAAAAGAATTGCTGCCTTAAAGGGACACTGAACCCAAATTTTGTCTTTCATGATTCAGACAGAGCATGCAATTTTAAGCAACTTTCTAATTTACTCATATTATCAATTTTTCTTCATTCTCTTTGTATCTTTTTTGAAAAAGCAGGAATGTAAGCTTACAAGCCGGCCCATCTTTGGTTCAGCACCTGGGTAGCACTTGCTGATTGGTGGCTATAAATGGCTGGTTTATTATCTTATTTTCTATTATATCTTTAAAATGGCAACATCATTTTTCTGTTGATAAAGGAAGAAGGGAGCTGAGAAAGGTAAACATGCAGTGTGGTGGTATTTTGGTATTTCAAACTGGGCAGAGGCTCAGTATTCTTTCACCTACCTTTTTAGGTCCATAACAAACTATACAGAGAAATCATGTCTTATAATTTACATAGGTGTTTCTTGATTTAAGAACTCTTTCTCGTGATCCCTTCAGGAACCATCCATAACTCACTTTATTTTCTAGCTAATAAATAAAGTATGGTTTACTACTGGCGACCTACTGGTATTCTGACGGCTCTACCTGGATGATGACCATATTGGGGAAGGAAACCTTCTTGTATCACTTTCACATCTTTATCATGACCACTAGTTGGCATTGCAAGTCATATTATCTGCTTATTATTTCTATTGCAAATGGGGACCACTGCAGAATTTAAACATTTATCAGTAAATTAACTAGTCTTATTAACTTTTATCCAGCCCTACAAGATAATAATGTCCCAAATTTCCTTTCCTGTATGTTGCTATATCAGTATTTAGCTTCATTTTTTACTAAGTTCCATCTCTAATGTATTTCTGTTATACGATCTCTATCCTGCTTTGTTTTATTGCTAATTTCTATAGTAGTCCAGTTACCATGAGCTGTGTTAATGCTACAGTCACATCCAAAAAGCAAACACGTAATTGTGAAATCAATTGAACATCTGATTTCTGTTAATGTAGTTTATTGTTTATTGAGGTACAAAGCAGTTGCTTTGCATACTCTTTTTATTTATTTTTTTATAATCATTCTTTATAATAAATTATATTTTTAAAACCTAATCTCATTGTAGTGTAAATAAATATAAAAATAAATGATGAGCAATTATATAACATGGATTTATAATGCTCAGTTAGGCCTGCGGATTGATTACTGTTTGTAAGTTATGATAAAGCTAAAGGACTGTGAAGTCTTATGCCCTGTAATTCACTATTTCAGTCATTTATTTATTGCGGACATAAATTCATTTATCTATTTATGAACATAAAAGACAGAGAATAGCACAATACTTCTCAATCAGGCTACATGTTTTTTTTTCTGACATCAATGTTCTTTTTTATTTTTCTTCCCTAAAAGGTTGACATATTTTCTTAATATTACTTTAAACTATCAACTGTAAATTAAATATCCATAATCTACTTTTTTTGTGAGGTTGTGGCTGTTGAATTTAAATTACTTTCCAGCATATGAATGCACATAAAATTAATATTCAGTTGAAGTCCACCTACAGTTTCAAGGTATTTTATTTTATTGTGTATATATCTTTTGTAGGGATGCCCAGGTGTCTTTATTTTGCCTTTTGAATGGTAGAATGAAGTTCCCCTTGACATTCAATGTTGTATTCAAATGTTTCTCTGAAATACATGTATCTTTGATAAAAAAAATCAGTAAATTATAGATAATAAATGAAGGAACGCATTTCACATTAATAAGCAGTATAATTAAAAATGAAATGCTGCAGTTTTTTTTAGATATACAAATTGAGTACAAGGTAACTACAATTAAGTAATTTAATGTTACACATAAAGTACAATTATTTACATTTTTCTCTCAAGTCTTTTAATGCATAAAAAAAGAATATTATGCAAATATATAACAAAGATTAAATTTACCATAAAATAAGATAACCTCAAAATGTATTCCATATTTAAAAAAATACTAGGGGTGATTACATTTTTAAATATTTATTCAAACTTTTAAATTAACATTTTTTTTAATACATATTATTTATGATGTCAGACATTACATCTTTGATGACCCTTTACTGTGTGATGCGGACGATGATGTAAGGTATAAATTTTTTTTATGCATAATAATTTCTTAATGAATAAGAATCTAAACCCTGACACTTTTATCCAATTTATTACTTATATAAGAAACCTTAAAAAATAATGTGAACATGTAGAACAAGTGTTTTGATATACTGCAACATACTTGAATTTGAGAACTCTGGGATGTCATGGCTTTTCCAATTGAATGTAATAGATCATTTTAAATATCTTAAAATTATAAGTATCTGAATGACAGGCATTACTTAAACTATGGCTACAACCCAAACCAGCCATAATCTTCAGCACTATTATGCATATGTATAGCATGATGGTGTATAGCTCTAAAATATTGTTAGAAAGTTCTACAGTATTATTGCAATTACTGGCATTACTTGACTATTCTTTAACACTAAAGTGTAGTTCTATACTATTAGCTTGACGTTTTTCTACATTATCATATTAAAAGCACATTATCATAATTGTTACCAAAGTGATTGCAGTTCACACTAAGAGACATATTTATCAAGCTCCATATGGAGATTGATGCCCCAGAAGTTATGAAGCAGTGGTCTAAAGACCACTGCTCCATAACCTGTTCGCCTGCTATGAGGCAGCAGACAGAAATCAACAGAAATCAACCCGATCGACTATGATCTGGTTGATTGACACCCCCTGCTAGCGGCTGATTGGCCGCGAATCTGCAGAGGGGGGTATTAAACCAGCAGCTCACAAGAACTGCTGGTGCAATGATAAATGCAGACAGTGTATGCTGTCGACATTTATCGATGTGCAGCGGACATGATACGCTACATCGGATCATATCCGCTCGCACCATAATAAATAGGCCCCAATATACTAGTTTCCAAAGCTATTTCCCCTTTCCAGTTATTTTTTACTAAAGCTAAAAAAAAAGCCTGATATTTAGATTGTTGATTTTGTAGGTAAAATTATACAACTGAATAGCAAAGATGGTAGAAATATAATTGTATGTATTCCAATGCTATGACTTTTTTCATATTGTAGTTATTCTGCCATTGCCTGGATATAGGACAATGCTAAAGGGATTCTGAAGTTTCACCTTAGGGCAGCCTCTGATTGATTGTAGAAACAAATGTGACCAGGAACACAAATTCCACCAGGTTTTTCAAGAGGTTTATTAAAACTTTGCAAATTTTGCTAACACAATAGTTAATTGTTAAGTTCCTTTCTATGCAGTTTTTTGTTATAGTGTTGAATTGCTGACATATATCATGCACACATAAGCTATATTATATTTCTTTAGTGTCATAATCTTGTTACTAATAATTATTATTTTATTTGGACTATCCATGTTAATTTTATAATTGCAATGATAGTGATACCTTTTTTATAGGACTAACATTACTTTTGTAATATGCATTGTTGTGCTAATAAAAAAGTGTCACTACTTTGTGCAGTACTTTGGCTATTTTGGCATCCAATACAGATGAATAAATAGAAATGTAAATAATAAATCCTGTGCACCAGTACATATGCAGAAGGCAGTACTGTATGGTTTAACATAGGGCTCCGGTGATTGTTGTGAATTACATACTTTGCAGCATATTCCATAGGCTCCTCCTGGTAAGCAGATCAGATGCTGCATACAGTGTTCTCATTAATGAGGGCTGTACTAGCGCGATACCATGAACCACAGATGACAGAAAGAGTGACTAGAAGGCCATTAGGGTAGATTGGAAACAGTCACTTTATGTTACAAATAGTGTTTAACAGGATTTTATCTCCCTCTTTTTAATGAGGTGGGAGATTGCAGTAGATATTAGACCATTAGCCAGAAAACGTGTTTTGCCAAGTTCTCAGCCTGATAAAATTGTTGGAATCAAATGCAGAAAGTGCCCTTCATAAATGCACACAGGAAAGTCACTGTTTGCTTGCAGTGAAGAGATTTTGCGAATAGCTCATACACATTCCCCATTTTATTAGTGCAGCAGTAACTCACCTCATACTGATACTCGCATGCCTTTAGCTCTCACCCTAGCCCACTCCTCTAATTCTCTCTTTTTTATATTGTCCACACTCAACTGATTCATGAAAATGACAACTAATCATTTCCATTTGATATGCACATTTACCAGTTACCATTTAGTAACACCAAGTAGTGTTAGTGATAAAGATAAATTGCTCATAATGCATGTTATAAAGTCTTTTTTTTTACATGATGTTTTGGGGGTACAAAGTCAATTTATGTACTGGGATATATATATATATATATATATATATATATATATATATACTGTATATATATATATATATATATATATATATATACCTCCAACAAAACAGGCACTCACCAGGTTTGAAGAGGCAAAAAACTTTATTCCAACAGAGTGACGTTTCAGGGTTTTACCCCCGTTCTCAGACTCAAACAACAATAATGAAATGCTCAACAACCTCCCTTAAATACCCTGTTCACCATACATGTGTTTCCAATAACCGTTAATTACCTTGTGTGCAAAACCAGGTGTTAGCAAGCACTTTGCATACATCACTAATAAGCATTGCATGTAGCCTAGCAACCAAACACTAAGATTCTAAGATTTTCAAGAATTTCTAGATGCACCTAAGCAGTAGAATCTATACAACAATTGACAACATATGTGTGTTTTTTTTAAAGTGATCATATAATATCCACTACTGTGACTTATAAAACATCCGTTTACCAAATTATGTGTAGCAGTAATTACCCAGTGCCTGTGCAAGCATCACTAATGGACGCTTTGGATATGTGTAACTTAGCAACTAATCGCCTGCTAGACACATAGTATCCAATGTGTTAACTATCTCTACTATTACCCAGAAAATACATATAAACATAAAAACATAAAGAAATTTAAAGAAATGTTAAAAACGCTAAATCTCTATTCAGCATGTCAAGAAACCTTTATATTAATACGTGGCTACTATAACTATTCCTAGGGCTCAAAAAGCTACCTCTATTGGAAAGCATGTAAACACAGTATGAAGTAAAACACAATTAACCATAGTAGATTATAGTAAGGGCATATACATAGTGCCAATTAACTAATATATCCTTGGTCACTATTAGACCGGGCGTAACGCAGCAGTGTACATATAGAAAATTGTGCACAAAATTACACACAATGTTACATCTAACTATGTTGCCTAAACTGAACTTGAATTGCACATATATACATCTAGCAAATACGGAAATATAATTTGTGCTAGGCATGAAAAGATTGGCACCGGGACATTACAGAAAGCTGTGCTATTCAATTTTTGTATTAAGGCCCTTTGGGATCAGTGAGTCCAGTTCAAAAGTCCATCTAGCCTCTCTCTGCATAAGTATCCTCCTCTTGTCAATGGAGGGACATGATCAATGAGAGTATATCTCAACTCTGATACATTATGATTGTTCTGTAGGAAGTGGCGTGCCACAGGTTGTTCTGACTCTTTGATTTTGATAGCTGCACGGATGGCGCTTCTATGGTTAGCCATCCTTGTCCTCAGATCATCACTCATTTTTCCTACATAAAACAAACTACAAGGACAGTGTAGTAAATATACCCCAAATTTGGTGGTGCACGTCAACCTGTGTTTATGGAAGTATTTTTTTCGATCGGGTTGATTTCCGGTGAAGTCTTTGTGACCTCTGCTTCATAACTGCTGTTTCTGGCGAGTCTGAAGACTCGCCAGAAACACGGTGCATCAGTGTCTAGCAGGCAATTAGTTGCTAAGTTACACTTATCCAAAGCATCCATTAGTGATGCTTGCACAGGCACTGGGTAATTACTGCTACACATAATTTGGTAAACGGATGTTTTATAAGTCACGGTAGTGGATATTATATGGTCACTTTAAAAAAAAACACATATGTTGTCAATTGTTGTATAGATTCTACTGCTTAGGTGCATCTAGAAATTCTTTAAATTCTTAGAATTCTTAGTGTTTGGTTGCTAGGCTACATGCAATGCTTATTAGTGATGTATGCAAAGTGCTTGCTAACACCTGGTTTTGCACACAAGGTAATTAACGGTTATTGGAAACACATGTATGGTGAACAGGGTATTTAAGGGAGGTTGTTGAGCATTTCATTGTTGTTGTTTGAGTCTGAGGACGGGCGTAAAACCCCAAAACGTCACTCTGTTGGAATAAAGTTTTTTGCCACTTCAAACCCGGTGAGTGCCTGCTTTGTTGGAGGTCTATGAAATATGTTGCTGAGCATCCCAGTCAAAAGGATTGTATCGTGAGTGCTAAACTGCTGTGTACTGGTTATATATATATATATATATATATATATATATATATATATATATATATATATTGTGTGTGTGTTTGTGTATATATTTGTAAGGATGTCAGCATGGGAAACCTGTCTATAGGGTCATTGCATATGTAGGCCCAGAAGAAGAAATTACACTTCAAATTTCTATTCCTCAGCCTTGGCATTTTCATACTTCTCTGACAAGGTTTAAAGTAATGTTCTATAGCTACCTCAGCCACACTTCCAGTTACATGGAAGGGTGATCAGCTTAATAGCTAATTAGGGAACTGGGAAGTTATTCTCCAGAAAATAGCTCAATGAAAGAAATGCTACAGAATTAAGAAGATGCATATGACAATAGGAAAAAAATTAGAGTGTATAAACTCCAGTAATTAAACATGTGTGCTGCAATAACACAATATGCAAATGACACTGCAGGTCTTCTAGTTTTCAAATATGTCCAAACTTGGTATTATTTCATATGCCAGCTTCCATTTGTAGATACAAAACATACACACAACAGCTGTTTTTCTTTCCTATAGATACTAGGACTTATTAAAAGTCTCAAAGTTGTCTGTCAACACCAGTCATCATTTAAGGGACACTAAACACAAATTGTAAATTACATGATTATAACCCTTCATATATAAGAATAATTTTGCAAAGAAAACTGCAGCTTTATTTTGTTAACCTTTTAGCGCTGTTATGGCATTCTATTCCGTCCAAACGGCGCTGGGCTTTAGCATCATTAGGACGGAATAGGATGTCATAGCCGTTTGGCTGTCCTGAAGCCAACGGCGCTTCCTGGATGTGATTGCGGTCTGGAGGGCGTGCCTACCGTTATAGGGACGCCCCCCTGACCTGTTCCCATAATTGAAATCTTGCGATCGCTTGTATATTGTTTTATGTTTATTTTTTATTGATTTCCCTGTCCCCCAGAATCCTTGCTAACCAATCACAAACTAATATTCAGATATAGCACAAACTCTGTTTGCACATGTGCAGACTGGGGAAGCCTGCACTCTTGTACTCCCTTAAGGTGGTTTAGCACTGATTCAACTTGGTTACCATTGCAAAGAATGATTTGCCTATCGTGATTGTTGATGCAAAACTTATAATCAACCTTTTAAAAGCATGTAACACCACAGAAGCTTAGGAAAGAAAAAGTTTACATAAATTGTCTAAAAGTATTAACCCAAGCCTCCCTGGGATAAAGTGAAACAAACACAATTTTTAGATGTATTTTACAACAAAAGGCTGCAAAATAAATAAGGAATGTATAATGCAATAATGAAACATTTTATGCATTGTTAAGATCCTTTAATGTTAAAAATGTGGTACACTGTGCCTCATTTGTATGTAACTACCAAGAATATTGTTTTACAATGTAATAAAGTGTTATTTCTCTGTACAATTTTCAGGTTTTTGTACCAACTCCTAGCTTTATAGCAAACAAGTCAGAAGTCAAGATTGTACTAAGGAGACTCCTCTCTCTGTGAGTCCCATGGTAACCTATAAACTTATGGAGATACTGTTTTATTTTCTAGCAACACATTAAATTCAGTTCTGTGGATAATGTAATTGTCTCCAACACACAATTGGGTCATTCATTGATTATCAGACCATGACTCACCCTCATCACAGCATCTATTCTAGCACTGACCCTTTCACAAACCTTTCTGGATTATCTCATTGATTATCTGTAGTTATCCCTGGACTTACGTTTTTTTAGAATGTATTGGAAACATATGTGAAAGTTGACCTGAAGTGGAACTTAAACCTAAAACCCTCAACACAGTCCTTGGAAAAAAACAAAAAGAACTTTGCCCACAAATTTCAGAGTTACTATTTAGAAAAATACATTGATAGTATGAGTACCAAATCAATGTGGTTGAAGTACCAAATCAATCTTTGAAATGTGCAATTTCATATGTAAAATGTACTTCATAGATAACTTTGCCAGCTTGATTAACTCCTTTGTTATACTATGAAGATCATTAAGTAGACAAATGTAGAAATGTGTGAGCTCTAGTGAACTGGCTCTATACAATTGTCTCATGTGAAAGCAGAAGCCTATAATGAGTTGATAAATGATTCATAATGAATTCCTGTAATACATCTCTACTTCTTTTTACAAAACAAATGGAAGTTATTTACTTTTATACTAACTGTAATGATTTGGGGATCCTACTGAGTTTATAAAATAAAAGGGTTTGCTTTTGCTATGATTAGCAGGCTTTGAAAGAATGACCCATCCAGTGTAATCATTTATATTGAGTAGATGCACCGGATACATAATTGAGGGCAGTTCCCAAATGCTTAACATGTTTAATTTGGCTCAATTGTGCTAAATTGTATTACATTAACTAGCCTTATTTCTACAGCACACAAACCAAATGAGTATTGATGCTTTTCTAAACTTTTGGGAAAGGTGATTTAACAACCATAGAAGAACATTAGTGCAATCATTGCAATGTGGAGTATTTTGTTATGTCTCTGGTACATTAATGGAATGAACGTGAACAGTTTCTAAAGAGTTGTTTGAATACAGCTTTTACTGTAACTATGTAGCATTGAAACCAATAATATGGACCAATGTGAAACAGAAACAGCTGAGTCGGAGGCTCCTGTTCTATTCAAATGTATCATCTACTATAGTTCATTATAATAAGGTCTTTATTGACAGCTGCTTTTCACTTCTGCATATTACTGTATCCCTTAACATATCTCTTCATTTTCACCATATTGCAATCCCTGTTTCTCAAAACAAACTATATAACCATGTTGTCCAGCATAAGGGTTGAGACTTTCAATATGGACAAACAGTGGCCTAGAACCTATTTTTGTAGTAGCTACAATTCATAAAATGCAATGTTGGGAAAAAAAATAAAGTATACATTCCTTTATCAAATATCCTTCATTCTTTTTGTATTCTCTGTTGAAGGAGCAGCAAAGCACAACTGGGAGCCGGCTAAACACATTGGGTGAGACAATAACAAGAGACATATATGTGGAGCTACCAATCAACAGCTTGCTCACAGTAATTTATTGCTGCTCACAAACCTAACTAAATTTGCTTTTAAACAATGGGTACCAAGAGATTAAAGCAAATTAGATAACTGAAGTTGCTTAAATTTGTTCACTTTATAAAAATCATGCATGAAAAATGCTGGGTTTCATGTCCCTTTAATACAATGAGAATATCAGGTGTGCAACAATTAATGTTATTTGGAGCAGAGAGGAATCAGCTGAGCAATGGCTAATGTTATTTGCAGGATCAGAACTGCAGTGATTAGGGTTAGACTGAGGGGTAAGCGGTGTCATGGGTTAATGTACTGTAACACCGGTGGTCTCTGAACTATAGGCACTAGTTTTGTAGTGTTTTTTGTCAAAATATCCCTGGCATCTGGTAAAGTGACATAATGAACCACATAAAGGGCTCCCTGTACTAACGGCATTGCCGACAAGGTTCTGAACTTGAGAACCTGTCCGCAAAGGGTACCCTCCTGTACACCCACTGACCGAATGTATCATTGCACACTAGCTTGAGTGTGTAATGCCGCCCCTTCTCCTGGATGGCCAATTGCGCAGGAGGAGAGCCTGTCAATCAATCAAGACAGTTTTTTTCAGGGTATTTTCAACCCTAAATCAGATTGACTACATTCTAAAGAACATAAAAAAAAGTGCCTACACATTGTACCAGCAATATTAATATTTCTTAAAATAGATAGCTGCTTCCAGAACTTGAAAAATGGAATCCATTGTCTTGTCTCTGGATATAATATATGCTAATTTGTAGCACAGTTTATTTGATCTGTTTACAGGAAGAATTATAAATGTATGATAATACAAGGGGCTGGCTATTTTGGCTCTCATAAGATCACCAGGCCACACATTTGATTATTAATTAGCATATTAAATTGCCTTTTAGCATATTAAGCCCTATATAGTATATGCATGCAACTCCACACATTAGCATATTAAGGCAAATTGTAGCATATTAACCCACATATTTACATTTTAAGCCACATATCATATTCATTTTAAATGAAAAATGCTAAATATATCAACAATGGTTTTGTTCAGAAGAAAACAACAAGTAGAATATATCTTCAGACTTTAATGTTCTTTAAACTAACTTAAATTATTTTCTGTTTCTGTTTGTTTATTGAAAGCATTTAATGAAACTTTGCTACTGTATGAAATGTTATGTGCAGAGTCTTAGCTACTAAGCATTACGAAACATTCTATTTATGTCTGCATTTAAAAATGTATTTCTTGGCTTGTGGCAAGCATCGTGATTTACTACACTTCTGTGAATGCGAATGTGTCTCAGCAGACCGAAAATAAAACAAAAGCCTTGTTTAGTATGCAGTGATGGCTGGAGAATTGCACCATATAAACATTTTATCTGGCTCAATGGCTGACTCACCCTTAATACTTGAGGTAGGTGGAGTATCTATATGAAGAATTAATGAGGGTGTTGAGAGAGTGCTAAAAATATAGCAAAGTAAGATCTGTTGAGGTGTTTTCCATGGACAACCATTTTAACCATCTGCGTGAAAACAAAGCTCAGAAAAGTTCCATAAACCTTATATATATTGATATAGTTAAGGTTTTATTCCTTCCCACACATTATAGCTTGTGTATGTTTTTTTTATGTTCTTTACCATATACTTCAAATGACAAATTAGCTAAAAAAGCTAAAAAAACAAAGCATGTAAAATAGAAAATGTAACAGCACACTGTAGAGCTATTTTTCAAAAACTAAATATCCTTAAATTATACACTATGTAACATTGTTAAGTTAAGCACATTTCTCCCCCCCCCCCCCCCATAGTTTTAGTAAATCTTCAAGTAAGAGTCCTTCTTTGGATAGTTTATACATTAGCAATATTTTTCCCCTTAGTAATATTTTTTCAGGGGTAGTGATCCAATCTGTGATGAATGTTTTAATTCTGCCACCTCGGCTTCTTAATTTGGGGTTGCAGGCTTGGATGAGCAAATCTGCACAACAAGGGCTCCCAAGCTGCATCTCATAGTCTCTACTAGACATCTAGGTGATGGGGGAAATCGGTTAGGGCTGTGATTAGACCTTAGATCAGACCCAGTGGCCCTTCAGCTCTGTCAGCTACATGCTCATTATGGACCTAATTCAGACCCCACTGAGTACAATCCCTTTACAGTATGCCTATTGCACACCTCAAATCAGACCATGCCACTATAGCCCCTATGAGTTTTATGCCAACATCAGACCTTAAATCAGCGTAAAGGGGCATAAAAACCAAAAATTTTCTTTCATGATTCAGATAAAGAATACAATTTAAAAACAGTTTCCAGTTTACTTCTATTATCAAATTTGCTTTGTTCTCGTGTTATTCTTTGTTTAACAGATTACTAGATAGGTAGTGTGCACATGTCTGAAGCACTACATGACAGGAAATAGTGCTGCCATCTAGTGTTCTTGCTAATGTATAACATTGTTGCAAAACTGCAGCAGACATGTGCACACGTCTGAACTTAAAGGGACATTATACACTCATTTTTTCTATACATAATGTTTTGTAGATGATCTATTTATATAGCACATAAAGTTTTTTTTTTTTTTTAAATGTATAGTTTTGCTTATTTTTAAATAACATTGCTCTGATTTTCAGACTCCTAACCAAGCCCCAAAGTTTTATGAGAATACCGTCAGATACCTACTCCAGCTTGCTGCTGTTTGTGTAAAGGGTCTTTTCATATGCAAAAGAAGGGGGAGGGGGGAGTGTCTTATTTACCACTTTCATTGGGCTTTACGGCTACCTTTTCAATAGAACTAAACTGACAGCTTCTAAGTAAGTTTTTAAACCATTTTATACTGGATTTTTATATCAGTATCTGTGCATCGTATTCTTTATAGTAGTGTTTATTACATGCAGTTATATGAAAATGAGTGTATACTGTCCCTTTAACTTCCTGCTTTTCACCAAAGCATAACAAGAAAATAAAGAAAATTTGCTAATAGAAGTAAATTGGAAAGTTGTTTAAAACTGTATGTTCTATCAGAATCATGAAAGAAAAAAATTGGGTTTTATGTACCTTTAATCATTAAAGTATCCATTTTTACATATAATTTACTGGACAGTGAAAATTCAGAAGTGTCTGTTTAAATACTGAACACCTGGCAACCAACTTAAACCATATTCTTAGTGAAAGCTGACAACTGTTTTTTTTTACATTAATATTCCTAAACAAACAAGAATGCTGCTTGTGTGTATACAGTAGGAGATCTTTCTCTAGCACTAAATATCTAAAGTGAATTTGAAGTTAAGTAAATTAGCATCTCCCAACAGCTTACAATATATACTCATTTAAATTAAAGTGCAGAAATTGCAGCAAGAAATTATGATAATGATGGCTATGCTCAAAGGCAGGTTTACAAGGAACTAGTTATCTGTGGACCAAAATGTACATGCTTTATAAAACAGAGCTCTCAACTGCCATTATTTAGCAAGATAATTCATTTTAAGCTTTGACCCTCCCTCCTCTTTTCCATCTTTAAAAACGTCCAGGTTTCACAAAGTGAAACTAGAAGCAACCTAAACATCATGTAAAATGCATTGATCTAGACACCCAATCACAAAGGTTCCTTGTCTGAGTTCAAAGCAGAACAAATTCAAAAACTCAGTCTGTCTAGACTCCACCCTCAAGGTTGTGGTGCTAGATATTAGCCTGGAAATGTGGGTAGATATGACAGGGTAAGGTAGAGCCATTGCTAAGATTTGCAAAGAGGTACAGCAAATGATAAAATAATGAAAATTAGTTCAGTGGGAGGGGGTGATAGGAATGTCAGTAAGTCAAAAGTTGCAATTTATTCTAAAGATAGTGGATGAAGATTACATCATCATTTTGGATGTCTCTCTTCCCACCAATATAGACTTGTGGGAGCTGCACAATGACCATGAGGTGGCCACTCACCTAAAAATCATCTGCTTAAATTAACTGCAAATAAAACTTTAATTTCCTTTTTTTGATCGAGGTTGGTTGCATTTCACTAAGTGGATACTTTTCTGCCCCTATGTCTACAATTGTAACAGCTATAAGCATGAATGCTAAAGTCTACTACAATTTAAGAGGTTTAAGGAACAGTAATGCCTTACACTATTTGTCAAGCATTTAAAAGAGAAAACTGTACACCTTAAACTGTTCTTGAGTTAAACTAAGTCATGCTAACTAGACATGTGCACAGGCAAAAAATTAATTTTGTCCGAAAGATTAATTTCAGATTTTTATCGAATGTTTGGTTTGGCTGAATTTTATCCATGCAGGCATTTGGTTCAAACAAATATTGGATTTGATACCATTATTTCCAATGGGATCAGCTAATATAGGCAATTAATATTAACAAAAATCTTCAATGGTATAATTCAAACAAATAAAATAACCTCTCTTTCAATGTTAAAAGTGCATACATCTCCTGTATGACTAAAATCCAGCATTTAGTGCGCTACCGGCTGTCCCTAACATCAGTGATTAGCAATACTATGGCAGGAATGAACAGGGGACGATTGACACATGAATGGTCAGACCCCCTGTACGTCATTACAAACAAACACACTTATTAACCAAGTAATATATCCATTTTCACCCATTCCTGCAACTTTTTTAGCACCAAATACTATGAACGAATGAACTTACCGATTTTGTCATGCAATCATTCATTTTTTGTCCATTTCATACAATAATGTATTTGGCTATTCAACAAATTAGCAAAATTCGGATGAATTTGCATTAGTCCGAAGCCCGAATGCACATCTGTAATGTTAACCCTACAGGTCATAACAGCTGAACAGCACACAAGACTACCTTTGTAAGCAATGCATCAGCCTTCCTCTGTCTCACAAATGGAGTTGGCTGACCCCCAATTTGAATGCAATGTACTTTGTACAGCTGTTCCACTTTCTAATTTGTTGGAAAAGGAAGGGTTGAAATGTATTCACTTTAGACTTTAGTTTTTTTTTTGTTTTTTTTTGAGAAACAAATAGATTGAATGTGATATACTAAAAATGATTGATGTATACTAATTTATTAAAAAAAAAACATTCAGAGCGCCATTGTCAGTCAACACTGTGCATACTGCAATAAATGTAATTAACATGAAATGGTCCTAATGAATGCTCTGTGCCAGAACTTGTGTGCGACATTACAATGATTTCCATATCAACCATGTTTTCTGGGACAGTTATGAGATGTTACAGGGTGTGCAGGTAAGCAGCATAATTCATGTTCCTCCCTTCAGCATATCTAACTCATAACAATCCAGGAATCATGGCTGAAATGGCAACCTTTGTGAAATATCTGGCACTCACGGTGCGTGCCCTGCTTAGTATTACTTTGCCAGCATGAGGGCACGGAAGAGAACATGTAGGTAAAATCCAGTTTGAAGCATATTATGTCAACAATATTTATTGCAATTATTAAATTATTTACATTTTATTAAATGTATAGATATATAACTGTCAAGATGAAGAAAACACTATAATGTCTGTGCTTAGAGGCTATGGGGCCTATCTATCAAGCTCTGAATGGAGAGTGTTTCTGGCAATTTACTTCTATTATCAAATGTGCTTTGTTCCCATGGTATTCTTTGTTGAAGAGATACCTAAGTAGATGTCTGGAGCACGACATGGCAGAAAATAGTGCTGCTATCAAGTGATCTTGCACATGGATAACATAAAGTGTTCCTGAAATGCACACACTGCTGAGCTTATGTCCCGGCTTTCTAACAAAAGCTACAAAGAGAATAAATACAATTTTATATTACACGTTTTAATGCAGAAAATACACCTCAGTTTGGCTCAGTCTCCCTACCTCAGCTATGCAGGTGGGTAACAGCTCCTAAAGAGAGCATCACAACTCTTGATGAGATAGGAATATAACAGCTTAATTACATCATGTGTAGAATCAATACATACATTGATTGATTCTTGTTCTCTTCCCTTTTCTCATTTCTACATCCAGATAAATGTTCAACATATACAACATTCATTCACTTCTGCCACTCTCCACATATGGATCTGTATTACATTCTTTCTCAACTTTACCACTCTATCCTCCCCTTAACCCCATAAATAAAAACATAAGCAATGGAAGGACAAACATATTGACTACATGTAAGCAGACAAATATCTGAAATGTATTTGTACACACAGAAAAGTCTTTCTTCTGGTTCAAACCTATACATTTTGTGCATGATGGGCGTGATCACATATGTAATTTTCAGCGCAACTACTGAAACCCACGTCGCCCATAAGTTCACCTTGCACATCGGGTGAACGCTGCCATATGATATACTGGCATATGTAGGCCAAACTACACATTTCTGGCGTCGCCAGTAATTTACGCCAGTATATTGCACACGTAAGCTCAAAATAAAGAGTAGTTTTTTTTATGTTGAATTCACATGTAAAAAACGAAATAAATTAATAAACCGATATGCAAACCGACTGCAAGGGAAACATGGTGGGTAATCATGGTGTGCATTGTCTGTCAGGTGTTTTAAGGCTGCAGGTGAGAGGTTGTGCTGCTTGTGATTGGTTTGACATACTTGCAGAGGGAGGATATTGGTTTAATAAATTAAGTGGCCAGGAAAGGTTTAACTGTTGTGCGGCTGAAATGTATGTGAGTGCGCATGCGTTAGGTGTTTGTTAAGCCTTCCACCCTGCTTTTTTACTGTGCACAAGGGTTGCTCCGCCTACCTATGTGTGGTGACCTGAAAATTGAGTAAAATATATCCATTTTGCATGAGTAATTCCATGCGCTGCCTTTGTGATAGCGACTGCCGACGCCAGTTCTACGTTAGTTTATGGGAGTAAAAAATGGGCACGCCGTGAAAAATCTATGCGCGTAACTTGTCTGCTGCACCGGGTTTGTGAATTTTTAATTTGATGAAAACAAAAGGATGTGATCGAGATCCTTGTGTTTTTAAAGTCATTAGAATGTTTCATGTGTGTAGCTTATAACCTGGTTTTAATATAGGGCAGTGACATAACTCGTAGGCATAAAAACCAACAAAAAAAATCTAAGTACACAAACATCCATATTACAAAAACAAAAGCAAAAATAAAATACATAAACAAGCTATAATACATTTTAACAAGCTGTCACTGTTTCATTGGTAGCTTCTACTGTCTATACAGGTCACATTCACTGCTTTGTGTGTTAGCAGTGGTACAAATTATCATAGTTAAATGTACGCATTGCTTATCTGTTGAATGGCATTTTAGCTACATTTCTCCAAATTTCTTCCACTCTTTCACCAAATTAGCCTAAAGGTCTTCATCACTAAAAATACTTATATTTAAAGTAAAACACCTTCTGTTACTTATGCCTTTAGTAAAGATTATTATTTTTATAGAAGATAAATACATAAATATATAACATTAATAAAATATGACCATAACATAAACCATTATCATATTTAAACAAATTTACCACAAGTGGTGCTTGCCCCACACAATAACACAGCCCCTTTTAACTTCAATACCCACAATAAACTCTTTTCTGCACCAGAAAGCAAAAGGTACAAATACCCTCTTAGTTGAAACCACCACTAGGCAAGTACAACAATAATTTTTATTCCAGCTTTAGATAAAGAGTGCAGGAGCTTCCCCTTGCACATTCTGTTCCTGACCTGCCACAACTTCTACTGCCGTCCTGCCTAAAATCATTGCCTATTCCACTACCCCAAGACTGAACCCTGTTTCTTCCACTATGCCCCCCCGCCCCTCATGGAGTCAAAGAACCCATTGCTTTAAAAAAAAAAAAAAAAAATTGGTTGCAGGGTTCTCACTTTGCAAACTTCTTTTCACTCAATTTGTTAAATTTCTACTTGCAGAATAATTATGTTCTAGGTAATGAATAATTGACGATGAACTGTATGTCAAAGCATATATGTAAAACAAAGAGACCTTCGTTGATGACCTACATAAAGCTAGGCGTTGAAAGTGCCAGAAAAGCTATTATTCATCTAGATTACAAGTGGAGTGCAAAAATATGAGCGCTATTGTGCATTACAATTACAAACAAAATCAATAGATTTTTTTGTTGTGATCATATTACAACTTAAAATTAATATATTAGCTCTCAAGTGAAAGTCTAGGGCATGCAAACATCTGGATGTCTGACAATGTGAGCAGGCTAAATCTAAAGCTATACTCTTCTGTAAGGACACAATGAAAATTGTATGTTGGGTATCATTTATGCACTAAACCAGGAGTCAAATAGTCTGGATCTCCACTTATTTTTAAATTAGGATTTTGTATTGAAATACAAGTCCAAAATACTGCACACATACATAGAAGCATATACATACAAATTATACACACATGCACATATATACATGGAACAAACACACACAGATATATATATATATATATATATATATATACATATATATATATATATATATATATATATATATATATATATATATATATATATATAGCTTCAAAACTTGTTAGAAAAGATTATGTGCCACAGTAGAGCTATATGAGTTACTGTGTAAAGATGGGGGATTTCAGCACTCTATAGAACTTCATTTTACCCAGTTAGGAGCTTGGCTGGAAGCCGTTAGGAGACACATACACAGATGCACATAAGTTCAGATATCACGACAGGTTTATTTACAAAAGTAGCAAACATACTGAAAAGACATTTGCATCCTGTCTAGGTTCTAAATAAAAATATTACTACCACTGCAGTGGGATATGAAACAAAATATCTATCGTAATATATTGCTGGAGCAGCAACAAGTGTAGCAACATTTAATCGAAACATGCAAAGCAGGGAGAAATACCTATTAACCAAACAGATTGACTATAATCATATATACAACCTGATTAAAAGTCCTCCTTATGGTTCAGAGAAGTGAAAAAAAAAAACCCACGGGTTCATAAGGAGTCCGTTTCTGCCTGGGCCCAGGCTCCAAATGAAGAAAAGAGTGTTTAAAGGGAAATTTTTCAAAACTTTTTCTTTGCTTGTAATCCAAACCTTTATAATAGGGATTGTGTGCTAGGGCTCCGAGGTAAGAACGTCCTCTCTGGCTAATCATTTCTAACAAGTTTTGAAGCTATACTAGTTTTTGGGGGTCTGCACCTGATCTTGAAACGGCTAACTACCGTCTTGATCTTTAAATAATCCCTTTTGCTATGAAAAGGTCCCTGTCCTGTTTAATCAGGAAGGTCCCAGCAATCCTCTCCCAGCATTTATTCTGTAATATATATATATACCTATAAACCTTTTGGGCATTTTCCATTTCTGCATGTGAAATAACGGAATGCAAAATATAAAAATAAGATTGTGACCTCTTTTCTTTGTGAAATGCATTTGATTCATACTGATAGCCTTTGACATAGATCAACTGTTTCATATCACTTATCATAAAAGCTGAGACAGATATCTCACCTCCTACTAGGAAGTAAGTTTCCAATTTAAACTTTTGCTTCTAAAAATCAGAGATATGTCACAACGGTTGAATAAATAGCATTCTTAACACATACATAATGCTATTTAGTGTGACATCCGACTGGCAGGTTTGTAGTATCACACAGTGTGGAATGTATCTCTTCCACTTGAGGATTTGTATTGTTAACATGCAAAAAAACACAAAGCCATTAAGCAGGCTGCAAACATTCTGCAGTCCTGACTGTTTTGCATTATTACCACGTAAGTAATTCAGCTTCACTTTGCATCAGCTTCAGGAGTTACAAGCCTTTGGTGTCAGGATTCGTATGCTTGGATACTGTTCCTTTTGTCAGACAAAGTTGGCTCTGTTGTGTGTATAAGAAAAAGAGCAGAGACTCAAAGCCCAGAGAAGAGGGATAATGTTCAAACAGCCATAGATATTTAAAAAATAAATTAAGAAAACGAGAAGCTGAAGACATCTGTGTGTTTATTTCTTAAGATGTACAGATATAAATTATACATTTTTTTAAATGGACTTAAATTGTCTCTGGTCTATGTAATTAACGGAGAACTAATTTACCATAAAACAATGAAAGCATATCATATTTAACTCTTCTACTGGGACAAATACTCCCAAAAACTAGAAGAAAAGTGAGATGAGAATCTATCTCTCTGCATATCTCTCTGCCTATCTATCTATCTATCTATCTATCTATTTATCTTCATTGCCCTCCACTAATATTTGCACCCTTGGTAAATATGAGCAAAAAAGGCTGTGTTTAACCTTTTGATCTTTTGTTAAAAAATACAGAAAAATTATATCAAACAAGTGCAAACACAACACAGGATGATAAACAAAATAATCTTTGTTAAATTTTTGTGTGGCACAATTACTGACATCCTATTAGTCAATACTTTGTGCTACCTCCCTTTGCCAAGATTACAACTCTGAGTCTTGCCCTATAATGCATGATGAGGTTGGAGAATACATGGCAAGGGATCTGAGGCTGTTCCCTCGTACAGAATATCTCTAGATCCTTAAAAGTTTGAGGTAAATGCTGGTGGACTCTCCTCTTCAGCTCATCCCACAAGTTTTCTACGGGGTTCAAGTCAGGGCACATGTATGTTTTGAATCATTGTCCTGCTAGAAGATCCAACCACAGCCCATTTTAAGCTTTATGACAGAGGCAGTCAGGTGTTAATTTAATAGCTGTTGATATTTGATAGAGTCCATGATGCCATGTATGCTAACAAAATGTCCAGGTCCTCTGGAAGAAAAACAGCCTCAAAAAATTAAAGAGCCACCACCATATTTAACCGTGTGCGTGAGGTACTGTTCCATATGGCTACCTCTCTGTGTGCGCCAAACCCACCTCTGGTGTTAATTGCCAAAAAACTATTTTGGTTTCATCTGACCATAGAACCCAATCCCATTTAAAGTTCCAGTATTGTCTGGCAAACTAAAGATGCGTGAGTTTGTTTTGAGATGAAAGTAGAGGCTTTTTTCTTGAAACCCTTCCAAACAACTTGTGGTGATATAGGTAGTGTTGGATCATAGTTTTGGAGACTTTCTGAACCCATAGATGCAACTAACTTCTGCAATTCTCGAGCTGTGATCCTTGGAGATATTTTGGCCACTCTAACCATCCTCTTTACAGTGCGTTGAGACAATATAGACACACGTCCTCTTCCAGGTTGATTCATAACATTCCCAGTGGACTGTAACTTCTTAATTATTGCCCTGATGGTGGGAATTGGCATTTTCAATGCTTTTGCTATTTTCTTACAGTCACTTCCCATTTTGTGAAGCTCAACAACCTTTTGCCACACATCACAGCTATATTCCTTGCTCTTACCCATTGTGATTAATGATTAAGGAAATTGTACCTAAGTGTTACCTCATATTTAAACCCCTGTGAAACAGGAAGTCATGGTTAAACAATTTCCTGGTCCTAGTCAGCCAGGTGTACTCAAAAATTTAAAATATCAATGGGAATATACTTCAAATATATTTTTCTCATATGAATTCATATAAATGCATAGGGGTGCCAATAATTGTGCCACACATATATAACAAAGATGTTTTCTATATTGTTTTTAATAAGCTATGTTGCTTGCAATTGTTTGATATCCATGAGAGTATTTTTGTGTATTTTTTAACAAAAGATCAAAAGGTTAAACAATAAAAAGAGGAATTGGGGAACTCTGTAGTAAGTTATGCCACAGATGATAGGCAATTTTTATGTGGTACATAGTTAAGCACTTGGCAGCCCAACTATGTGAGTTTGTATGGTCTCATTATGCTTTCACTTCACAATAATAGCAATTACAGTTGACTGGGAAGATCTAGTCGGGCAGAAGTTTCACAATCTGACTTTTGGCAAAGGTGGCTCAAAGTTGCTGAGTTCTTGAGTATGATCTATTGTACTGCCAATGTTTTGTCTATGGATATTCCATGGCTATGTGCTGTATTTATGTAACTGTTAGCAATGGGTGTGGAAATCAATGTGCTAGTAAACATTGCAATTGTAGGTAGTGGAACAGCTACGAAAAGAAGATCAAACTCTAGTGATTAGAAGCCAGGTGTAAGTTTAGCTAAAAAATAACTTGTGAGCCAAGAGGCAGAATGTATGTAGGTAGTTAGGACGATATACCAGGCACTCGGTCACTATTTGTTTTACTACCATGGCAACATTTTGCTCAGTGTTTGAACAAATGAACTAAACAGGGAAATATTTCTTACAATCGGAGATGATGTGTATTGTATATGAGATGTTTGTTCTAAAGGAATATATGGGATATTTTACAAAAGAGAGAATGTTTGTTTTACAGAAGTTGCTGAGATGTATGCATTATAGAAATTTATAAAGATGTAGGTTTATGATATTATGCTTTATAAAAGAGGTGGTGTGTATTTTTACAGGACAAGGTAGGATGTATGTTTGCAGAAAGCAGCATAAGTTTTACTGGAAGATATAATAGTTGTGCCGTATAGGATGGATTTTATTTTATTTTTTTCTGCAGAGAAAGAGATTGAATGGCTCATGTGGGAAAAGATAGGGTATATATGTTGTGCATGAATAGAAGATGAATGTGTCTTTTGGTGATGGAGATTGAATGCATACTGTAAGCAAGATTTTTGGTTTGCACGATCAACATAGAACATAAGAAAACAAAGATATATATTTTTGTGGACGTTGTAGTCATATGATAAGGAAATGTCTGCTAATTATTGTTTATCACATTAACCTGTATTCCTAAAATCCTAAAACATTCCCCTGAAAAATGCATTTTCCACACTTGGCTTCATGAAGCATATTTATCTTTACCCATCTATAAAACCCACATTTCTTACCTACGTATTCCAAGTAACTGTCAGCAGAAGATTTGTTCTGCAATTTGTACATTCCTCTGTTTCTGGTAAAACGTGCACGCTCCTTTCTAAACAACTAGTCCAATGCAGTTTGTGTATAGATTGGTTTGAATGTATTTTCTTTAAGATTAAAGGGACATAAAAATGCAACAATAAAAAGAACATCTAATTTGCTAGAGCATTTTATTATTGAACGTTTGCATGCAATTTAACTACAAAAATCCCCATAGACTTTAATGGTGAATTTATTTGAAAAATCATTAGAACACGTTTTTTAAAGGATTGTGATTGACCCCTATTTTTTTTAACCCCTTTAAAGAGAATACAAAATAAACACATAGTTAAAGGGACATGAAACCCCAAATATTTATTTAATGGTTCATACACAGCCTACATTTATAAACAATCTTCCAGGATTGTAATGAACAGTCTGCTAAAATACTGGACTCTCCGGTTGGATACTGAAACCTGGCAACCCTATATATGTGCGTAGTCACCAATTACCAGCTAGCTCCCAGTAGTGCATTGCCACTCTTCAGCTTACATAGGTATGCTTTTTAACAAAGTATACAAAGAAAACAAAGAATTCTTATAACAAAAGTAAACTGAAAAATGTCTTGCTCTGTCTTTAAGTTTAAATTTGATTCTCAGGTCCCTTTAAAGGAATCTATATAATGTCTAAGTGAAATAAATTTCCTATGGCATTGCTTATATGATTGACCAAAGCCTGGGTTAAAAGAAACAAGCTAGCAAGAAAGAACTCCAACCTCCCCATTATATTTAGATTAATAGATAACCATCAGAGGAAAATAAAAAATAAATCCATATGTTAAGGATCAAACAAGGCCTGTTCATTAAAGAAGAAGAAAATATGGCACTTTGGCTGATGGGTTTTATCTTCAGACATACATTATGTATTTATCTATACAAGGTGTGGTACAAATGTTTAAAACACAGTTCAAAGAGAAAGCAAAGCTACCAGGGAATCCACATTGAGCTTGTATTCATCTCTCAGCCTTCATATACCAAGGTTATACTTAGGCTTGGCAGGACTCAAAAAGCACACCTGCTGCTCACGTTCTATTCATTTCCCCTGGAAGAGCAAACGCCAAACTCTGCAGTATAAACAAATTGCTGTTTCTGGTACAACATGAGAGCTTCACTATAGTTACACCTCATAATGATTTATTTTTTTGTGTGCAAATAAACTGACCAGACTACCTACTGTGGGCATTTTAGCTGTTTATTATTTACTAACCATTTACAGGAACAAAAAATATATAATATTTAACAAGTTGCGTTATTTCACCCTCCATAGCGCTGCCATTACAAGTTTTTGAAAAGCCACCTTGTGCGTGCAATATGGTGGCGATGAGCTCCATAAGGCACAAAATCCAAGCGCTGCTTTGACATGCTCGTCCACGCTTTCCCCATAGACATCAATGGGGAGAGAGTGTTAGAAAAAAAACTAACACCTGCGATCTCGGAATGAAAAGCTCCATAACGCAACCCCATTGATGTCTATGAAGAAAAAAAGTTAAGCTTAAACCTAACACCCTAACACAAACCCCAAGTCTAAAAACCCCTAATCTGCCATCCCTGACATCGCCGACACCTAAATAAAGTTATTAACCCCTAAAATGCCGCTCCCGACATCGCCACCACTAATAAAATTTATTAACCCCTATTCCGCCGCTCCCAGACATTGCTGCCACTATAATAAAGTTATTAAACCCTATTTCCCTGCACCCCCACATCGCCCACACTATAATAAAGATATTAACCCCTATTCCGCCGCCACTAAATAAAGTTATTAACCCCTAAACCTCTGGCCTCCCACATCACTGCCACTAAATAAACCTATTAACCCCTAAACCGACAGCCCCCCACATTGCAAAAAACTAAATTAAACTATTAACCCCTAACCCTAACAACCGCCTAACTTTAAATTAAAATTACAAGATCCCAATCTTAAAATAAATAAAAACGTACCTGGGAAATTTTTTTAAAATAAATTATGCTAACATTACTATTATACTAAAATTAAATAAATTAAATTACACATTTAAAAAGCTAACACTACTAAAAAAAATTAAATCTACAATTACAAAAAATTAAAAATACTAAATTACAAAAAATAAAAATACTAAATTACAAAAATTAACAAACACTAAATTACAAAAAATAACAAACAAAATTATCCAAAATAAAAACGATTACACCTAATCTAATATCCCTATAAAAATAAAAAAGCCCCCCAAAATAAAGAAAAACCCTAGCCTACAATAACCTACCAATAGCCCTTAAAAGGGCCTTTTGTAGGGCATTGCCCTAAATAAATCATCTCTTTTACCTGAAAAAAAAATACAAAGACACCCCCAACAGTAAAACTCACCACCAAACCAACCCCCCAAAATAAAAAAACCTAACTCTAACAAAAACCTAAGCTAACCATTGCCCTGAAAAGGGCATTTGTATGGGCATTGGCACTTTTTCTTGCCCTGAAAAGGGCATTTAGCTCTTTTAAGAATGTCCAAACACTAATCTAAAAAAAAAAAACACCCAAAAAAGTTTTAAAAAACTTAACACTAACCCCCGACGATCCACTTACAGTTTCTGAAGTCTGGACATCCAGACGGTGAAGTCTTCATCCAGGTGGAAAAGTCTTCATCCAGACGGCCTCTTCTATCTTCATCCAGATGGCATCTTCTATCTTCATCCCGGCGGCGCGGAGCAGGTCCATCCTGAAGACATCCCGCGTGGAGCATCCTCTTCATACGGTCGCCACCGTTCACTGAATGTTCAATGCAAGGGAGCCTTTCCAAAATAGCGTCCCTTCCAATAGGATGAGAGCTACTGAAATACTATTGGCTGTTCAAATCAGCAAATAGTATGAGAGCTACTGAAATTCTATTGGCTATTCAAATCAGCCAATAGAATTTCAGTAGCTCTCATCCTATTGGCTGATTTGAACAGACAATAGGATTTCTGTAGCTCTCATCCTATTGGCTGATTTTAATTTCAAAAATCAAATCAGCCAATAGGAATGCATGGGACGCCATTTTGGAAAGCCTTCCTTGCATTGAAGATTCAGTATACATTTTTTGTAATTGTAGATTTTTTATTTTTAGTAGTGTTAGGTTTTTTTAATGTGTAATTTAATTTATTTAATTGATAGTTATTTTAATTTTAATAATAGTAATGTTAGTTTAATTTATAGTTTAAACTTAGGTTTTTTTAATTTCCCAGGTAAGTTTTTTTTATTTAATCATTATGATCTAGATTACAAGTTAGCACGCGTGAGATATTGAAATATTGCAGTTGTGTTAATTTGCATGCATATTACAAGTGCATGCAAGTTGAAAGTAAACGCGTTTTTGTTAGAGTGCAATCGAATTTAACGTGCGTCGGGTTAGCACGACTGTATTTATTGTAAATATTTCACATTCCAATGTTCTTTATATAGGGAAAAATGTTTTTTGTATTTTTAAATTTATATTCCTAATATCAGTATATATCTATACCTGTTTATATTCATATAGGTATAGATCACTGGTTTTCAAACCTGTACTCAAGCCTCCCCAACAGGCCAGGTTTTCAGGATTACCTTGGATGTGAGCAGGTAAAATAACCATCGGCTAGATTACAAGTTTTGTGTTTTGAGGGGTGCAGTTTATTGTCACCGCTCACTTTCCTACAGCGCTGGTATTACAGGTTTTCTGAAACCTGGCGTTAAAAGACAAGAAGTGAGCGTAGAGCAAAATTGTGCTCCATACCGCACTCCAATACCAGCGCTGCTTAAGTCAGCGGTGAGCTGGTTGTACGTGCTTGTGCACGATTTCCCCATAGACATCAATGGGGAGAGCCGGCTGAGAAAAAGTCTAACACCTGCAAAAAAGCAGCGTAAAGCTCAGTAAAGCAGCCCCATTGATTCCTATGGGGAAATTAAATTTATGTTTACACCTAACACCCTAACATGAACCCCGAGTCTAAACACCCCTAATCTTACACTTATTAACCCCTAATCTGCCGCCCCCGACATCGCCGACACCTATATTATATTTATTAACCCCTAATCTGCCGCCCCCGTATCTAGCTTAGGGTTTATTTTTATTTTACAGGCAAGTTTGTATTTATTTTAACTAGGTAGAATAGTTATTAAATAGTTATTAACTATTTAATAACTACCTAGCTAAAATAAATACAAATTTACCTATAAAATAAAACCTAACCAAAGTTACACTAACACCTAACACTACACTACAATTAAATAAATTACCTAAATTAAATACAATTAACTAAATTAAATACAATTACCTAAATTACAAAAAAAACAAACACTAAATTACACAAAATAAAAAACAAATGACAAGATATTTAAATTAATTACACCTAATCTTAAAATAAAAAAAGCCCCCCCAAAATAAAAAAAACACCTAGCCTAAACTAAACTACCAATAGCCCTTAAAAGGACCTTTTGTGGGGCATTGCCCCAAAGAAATCAGCTCTTTTACCTGAAAAAAAAAATACAAACAACCCCCCAACAGTAAAACCCACCACCCACACAATCAACCCCCCAAATAAAACCCTAACTAAAAAAAATCTAAGATCCCCATTGCCCTGAAAAGGGTATTTGTATGGGCATTGCCCTTTAAAGGGCATTTAGCTCTATTGCGGCCCAAACCCTAACCTAAAAATAAAACCCATCCAATAAACCCTTAAAAAAACCTAACACTAACCCCTGAAGATCCACTTACAGTTTTGAAGACCGGACATCCATCCTCAACGAAACTTGGAGAAGACCTCAACGAAGCGGCAAGAAGTCCTCAACGAAGCCCGGAGAAGTCTTCATCCAAGCCGGGATAAGTGGTCTTCCAGGCGGGCAGAAGTCTTCACCCAGATGGCATCTTCTATCTTCATCAATCCGGTGCGGAGCAGGTCCATCTTCAAGACATCTGACACGGAGCATCCTCTTCTTTCCGACGACTAACGATGAATGAAGGTTCCTTTAAATGACATCATCCAAGATGGCGTCCCTTAGATTCCGATTGGCTGATAGAATAAAAATCAGCCAATCGGAATTAAGGTTGAAAAAATCCTATTGGCTGATGCAATCAGCCAATAGGATTGAACTTCAATCCTATTGGCTGATCCAATCAGCCAATAGGATTGAGCTTGCATTCTATTGGCTGATTGGAACAGCCAATAGAATGTGAGCTCAATCCTATTGGCTGATTGGATTTTTTATTTTGTGTAATCTAGTGGTTTTTTTTTTTTGTAATTTAGGTAATTGTATTTAATTTAGTTAATTGTATTTAATTTAGGTAATTTATTTAATTGTAGTGTAGTGTTAGGTGTTAGTGTAAGACAGGTTAGGTTTTATTTTACAGGTAAATTTGTATTTATTTTAGCTAGGTAGTTAGTAAATAGTTAATAACTATTTAGTAACTATTCTACCTAGTTAAAATAAATACAAACTTCCCTGTAAAATAAAAATAAAACCTAAGATAGATACAATGTAACTATTAGTTATAATGTAGCTATCTTAGGGTTTATTTTACAGGTAAGTTTTTAGTTTTAAATAGGAATTATTTAGGTAATGATATTATATTTAAGTTAGGGGGTGTTAGGGTTAGGGTTAGATTTAGGGCTTAATAAATTTAGTATAGTGGCGGCGACGTTGGGGGCGGCATATTAGGGGTTAATAAATGTAAGCAGGTGGCGGCGATGTTAGGGGCGGCAGATTAGGGGTTAATAATATTTAACTAATGTTTGCGAGGTGGGAGTGCAGCGGTTTAGCGGTTAATATGTTTATTCTAGTGGCGGTGATGTCGGGAGCGGCAGATTAGGGGTTAATAATTTTATTTTAGTGTTTGTGATGCGGGAGGGCCTCGGTTTAGGGGTTAATAGGTAGTTTAAGGCCAAAAAAGTGTGCGGGACAGCTGTACCTACAAGACTCGCAGCGGTAGTAAAAAAGCAGCGTTATGAGGCTTAACGCTGCTTTTTTACTCATAACGCAAGACTCGTAATCTAGCCGCATGTTTACTAATCAGCTAAATATTTCACTTGCGCTCCAGTACAGTGGTATACATATACTGTATATATATATATTTCATTCACATTATTAGTTATATCTTGTAATATATTATTTGTGTGTGTGTGTTTATATTTATACATATATAAAACTATATATATATACACACACACACACACATATATATATATATATATATATACATACACACACACACACATTATAGCCCTTTGCAGTCAAATACCTTGTCATGTACCATATAAATTTGAACCCCTAAAATGTTATTAATATTTATGAAAATAATTTTTATCAGAAAGTGTGTGTTGCTTTTTTTACCCCTTATTTATGCTAGGGCCAATTTATCAATGTCTGTCCGACATGATATGCTGTAGCATACTCTGTCGGCATTTAACAGAACTGCTTGTGCAATGCCGCCCCCTGCAGATTTGCGGCTGCTAGCAGGGGTTGTCAATCAGCCCGATCGTATAGCATCAGGCGGATTGCAGACCGCAACCTCAGAGGCAGCGCACCAGTTATGGAGCAGCGGTCCTAAGACCACTGCTTCGTGACTGCTGTTTCCGGCGAGCCTGAAGGCTCGCGCAGAAACAGGGGCATCAAGCTCCATTCGTACTCGATCGGGTTGAATTGCGGCGAATCCTGTCCGCCTCATCAGAGCAGGCAGACAGGGTTATGGAGCAGCGGTCTTTAGAAGAGCGGTCTTTAGCGGTCTGAAGACTCGCCAGAAACACGACCCTTCAAGCTCCACTCTGAGCTTGATAAATGGGCCTCTTAGTTTCAACTTGTAATACGAATGACAGAATACATGCTTGCAATATTGCTTATTGCGGCCCGCGCTAACTTTAGCGCCCCACTTGTAATCTAGCCCTATGCGTATATGTGTCCACATGTGTTTGTATGTACTGTATGTATGTGTATGAGCATGTATGTTGTCTGTTTATGTGTGTGTATGTGTTCTGGTGTCATATTTTTATTAGCTATGAGTGTGTTGTATGTATGTATGTTTACGAGTGCATGTATTTGAGTGTGTGTGCATATTTGTGTGTGTTTTTGTGTGTGTTTGTATATATATATATATATATGTGTGTATGCGAATCATGTCTGCCCGACATCGCTAAATGCCAACAGCATACGCTGTCGGCTTTTTACATTGCACAAGAAATGTGGCAGGGGGTGTTAATCATCCGGATCAGAATGATTGCAGTCCGCCACTCAAGTTAATGAGCAGCGGTCTTATGCTTTTATGTACATGTATGTGTGTGAATGGGGTTTGTGCATATCTGTGTATGTAAATATACTAGTATGTGTGTATGGCTGTGTGCACATATGTATTCCATGTTTGTGTGAAATAACACCGTAATGGATTAATGTAAATTACACAGTATCTGTGGCCTTTACTTATAAAAACATGTGGTTTTTGCTATGTTTAAAGGGATACTAAACTCACATTTTTTCCTTTCATGTTTAAGATAGAGCATTCAATTCTAAGCAACTTTCTAATGTACTCCTATTATGAATTTTTCTTTGTTCTCTTGCTATCTTTATTTGAAAAAGAAGGCATCTAAGCTAAGGAGCCAGCCAATTTTTGGTTCAGTACCCTGGATAGCATTTATCCACCAATCAGCAAGGACAACCCAGGTTGTGAACCAAAAATGGGCCAGCTTCTAAACTTAAATTCTTGGTTTTCAAATAAAGATAGCAAGAGAATGAAGAAAAATTGATAATAGGAGTAAATTAGAAAGTTGCTTAAAATTGCATGCTCTCTCTGAATCATGAAAGATAAAATTTGGGTTCAGTGTCCATTTAACTTTCAGAAATTTGAAATTAAAAAGTAGAAACAAATATCTACTAAATATATATATAAAGGTGATACAATTTGATTAAACAAAACATAATTTTTCCTTTAGTTTTGTAGTTCCCTGTTATCTAGAGCTGCCACTAGTTCCATACATTCTGTATTGCCTCATTGACATTGGGCAAACCATGTACTCAAGTGTTACAAGTAAAAAACTATTGTCACCAAAGTATCATCAGATTTATTCAGTCTCTTGCTGTGCATGAACATTTCCCTCTGACTTTTGTCAGATTAATAGTGTCTGACAAAAGATTCTTTTCTTTGCTGATACAGCTAGAATAAAAAAAAACCTGTATTCTTTTGGCAATTCTGATAAATGTTGACACTAACATGGCTTCCCAGGGGACCTGCTAAGCACCATCTATACTGCAACAGTTTTGCACTATCTGTAATTGCAGGTATAGGCATTCCTAGGTCTTATTCCTTTGGCTTGACAGTACAGTAATGCAGTATATATCAAAAACAGCTAAAGAAAAAGATGTCAAATAATACAAAGTGAAAAAAAAGGAATATATTAAATAAACACCAAAAACCTGTATAGGAACGAAAGATTATATTAGATTGGACTTTGCTGACAATGTTAACTCCTTGGGGCTTCAATAGCATACTCTTTTATTCTCTTTGCCTTACTTGATTCTGTATCAGGAAAGATAGTCAATGTTTTTCAGCCAGGGCATTGGGATACACAAGGGTGTCATAGAAACCAGCAGTCCACTATGCTCTGCTTGTTTTTGAAGCTTGAGACCTCTTGTCTTTGATGCTCCCACACAATGACTTTGTAATAAGAACTAATGGTCTGCTCAGGGGCAGCAAAAATATGTTTGCATTTGCAGTGTTGTTTGAGAAGTTCAAAATCTAATCATGGGTGAACCTGGTGCTTCTAGTGTACTTTTAAAATAGTGGAAATGGAGAAGGTCCCTGGCTTTGATGCTATGGTTAATTGTTCCCCTACCAGCAATAAAGACTGTCCATGTAGTTTGTGTTTCTGACTTTGTGGGCCAAGCAATATCTCCCCATCTTTCTCTTCAGACCCCACAGAGCTTGCCTAATGCGTCTTCCTCCTTTTTCCTGATACTTCTTCCCATAATACATCCAGCTTCCTTGTACCAAAAATCATGTTCCCAACACACACACACACAAACACATCATCGAGTCACCACATCAAACATATACACACAATGTGCTGTAATTCCCCCCTTCTTCACTATCTTTTTTGCCTCCAGGTTCACTTGGGGTAGATGCAAAGAGGATTGGCAGAGCGCCCCCTTGAAACTCCCCGGCACAGGAAAACAAAATAGAAGTTGGGGGAATTACAGTGCATCATATAAATGTTTGGTTAGCAAGCAGTTCCATAGAGATTAGCTTCTGTGGTGGAGCGCATGCGCAGTCAGTCAATTTTTTGTCAGACTTGGCTGATCCGTCAAACTTGCGGTGATTGGAATGTGGTGATGCACTAGAGAATGCGGTGACGCGGTAGAGTGCATGCATAGTGAAGGAATTTGCAGTTACTAATCTGATTCCATGTTACCGGAAGTGACAGAATTGGCTAATTTGAGAAAATGGCTAATATGTCAGAACACTGGTGGAGAATGGAGATACAGAACAGCACACACCCTGATACATAGAAGATAAAGTGAGCTTGGTACTTGAACTGTATTGTGTAAGTTTTATTTCTAGACATGTCTATTGTCTACTGAATTGTATTTAACCCCTTAAGGACAAGGCCATTTTTCAATTTCTTTCCCTTAAGGACCAGGGCTATTTTTAAATTTCTGCGGTGTTTGTGTTTAGCTGTAATTGTCCTCTTACTCATTTACTGTACCCACACATATTATATACCATTTTTCTCGCCATTAAATGGACTTTCTAAAGATACCATTATTTTCATCATATCTTATAATTTCTATAAAAACAATTATAAAATATGAGGAAAAAATGGAAAAAAAACACACTTTTTCTAACTTTGACCCCCAAAATCTGTTACACATCTACAACCACCAAAAAACACCCATGCTAAATAGTTTCTAAATTTTGTCCTGAGTTTAGAAATACCCAATGTTTACATGTTCTTTGCTTTTTTTGCAAGTTATAGGGCAATAAGTATAAGTAGCACTTTTATATTTCCAAACCACTTTTTTCAAAATTAGCGCTAGTTACATTGGGACACTGATATCTTTCAGGAATCCCTGAATATCCCTTGACATGTATATATATTTTTTTAGAAGACATCCCAAAGTATTGATCTAGGCCCATTTTGGTATATTTCATGCCACCATTTCACCGCCAAATGAGATCAAATAAAAAAAATTGTTCACTTTTTCACAATTTTTTTCACAAACTTTAGGTTTCTCACTGAAATTATTTGCAAACAACTTGTGCAATTATGGCATAAATGGTTTTAAACACCTCTCTGGGATTCCCTTTGTTCAGAAATAGCAGAAATATATGGCTTTGGCGTTGCTTTTTGGAAATTAGAAGGCCGCTAAATGCCACTGCGCACCACACGTGAATTATGCCCAGCAGTGAAGGGGTTAATTAGGGAGCATGTAGGGAGCTTCTAGGGTTAATTTTAGCTTTAGTGTAGTGTAGTAGACAACCCCAAGTATTGATCTAGGCCCATCTTGGTATATTTCATGCCATCATTTCACCGCCAAATGCGATCAAATGAAAAAAAAACTTAAATTTTTCACAATTTTAGGTTTCTCACTGAAATTATTTACAAACAGCTTGTGCAATTATGGCACAAATGGTTGTAAAAGCTTCTCTGGGATCCCCTTTGTTCAGAAATAGCAGACATATATGGCTTTGGCATTGCTTTTTGGTAATTAGAAGGCCACTAAATACCGCTGCGCATCACACGTGAATTATGTCTAGCAGTGAAGGGGTTAATTAGGTAGCTTGTAGGGAGCTTGCAGGGTTAATTTTAGCTTTAATGTAGAGATCAGCCTCCCACCTGACACATCACACCCCCTGATCCCTCCCAAACAGCTCTCTTCCCTCCCCCAACCCACAATTGTCCCCGCCATCTTAAGTACTGGCAGAAAGTCTGCCAGTACTAAAATAAAACGTATATTTTTTTTTTTAGCATATTTACATATGCTGATGTGTAGGATCCCCCCTTAGCCCCCAACCTCCCTGATCCCCCCCCCAAACAGCTCTATATCCCTCCCCCTCTACCTTATTGGTAGCCATCTTGGGTACTGGCAGCTGTCTGCCAGTACCCAGTTTATTAAAAAAAAAAACAGCTTTTTTGTATATATGTATTTTTTTTCTGTAGTGTAGCTTCCCCCCAGCCAAAGTGCAACCCCCCACCCCCTCCCAGATCCCTTAGATCCGTTTTTTAAATGATTTTGTTCCCCACTCTATTTCACTTTTATTTTTATATTTCTGTAGTGTAGCCGTTCCCACCCGCTTCCACCCCGTGCACGCGCCCGCCCCCACCCTCCCATGCACGTGCGCGCGCCTCAGTGCGCGCTCCCAAAGGTCACGCCCGCGATCCCGCCCCCCTCCAATTCATAGCACACATCGATGGCCGCCCACCCGCCTCCTACTGCAGCTCCCACCCACCAACAATACCGGCCATCGATGTCCGGTGCAGAGAGGGCCACAGAGTGGCTCTCTCTGCATCGGATGGCCAAGGGGTGTTATTGCAGGATGCCTCGATATTGAGGCATCACTGCAATAACCGGAAAGCGGCTGGAAGTGAGCAGGATCACTTCCAGCCGCTTTAAACCCCTAATGTCGTACAGGGTACGTCGCTGGTCTTTTAAGACCAGGTTTTGTGCGACGTACCCTGTACGACATGCGTCGTTAAGGGGTTAAAAATGTCTGAACTTTTTCTTTATGTCAGTTAAAGGGACAGTGAACACCAGAATTTTTTTTGTTAAAAATATAGATAATCCCTTTATTACCCATTCCCCAGTTTTGCATAACCAACACTGTTATATTAATATACTTTTTACCTCTGTGATTACATTGTATCTAAGCATCTTCTGACCATCCCCTGATCACATGACATTTTATTTATTATCTATTGACTTTCATTTTAGCCAATTAGTGCAGTGTCTGCCACAAGTCACGGGCGTGATCATAATGTTATCTATATGGCTGACATGAACTAGCTCTCCCCTGTTGTGAAAAGCAAATAAAAAAGCATGTGATAAAAGGCAGACTTTAAGGGCTTGAAATTATCATATGAGCCTACCTAGGTTTAGCTTTCAACTAAGAATACCAAGAGAACAAAGCAAAATTGGTCATAAAAGTAAATTGGAAAGTTGTTTAAAATGACATGCCCTATTTGAACCATGAAATTTTTTTTGGACTTGACTGTCCCTTCAACTAAAACTAACACACAGATCTGACCCTCTGGATACCCATCACTAACTCAACCAACACAGCTGACAATGAGGCTGAAATCATAGTCATACATACGCCTTCCAGCTTTTAGTCATGAGCAATTTGTTTTGAAGAAAAATATTTGTCAACTGCATTTTAGCGGCATTGGTTAGGTGTTTACTGTAGTTATTAGTTTTATGGTTTAATTTTATGCTTAGTTACCAATCAGTAATTATATGTGGATAATTAGTTGGAAATTAATCTAGTGCCACATCAACCTCTAGGGTCCGATTTATCAAGCCCTTTATGTATTTAAATGCATCTGTTTCTCCGCGAGCCTTCAGGCTCGCTGGAAACAGGAGTTAAGAAGCAGCGTTCTTAAGACCGCTGCTTCTTAAAGGGACACTCAATCAAAATTAAACTTTCACTATTCAGATAGAGCATGTCATTTTAAACAACTTTCCAATTTACTTCCATTAACTAAATGTGCACAGTCTTTTTATATTTTAACTTTTTGAGTCACCAGCTCCTACTGAGCATGTGCAAGAATAAGTGTGTATGCATTTGTGAATGGCTGATGGCTGTCACATGGTACGTGTATGCATTTGTGATTGGCTGATGGCTGTCACATGGTACAGGGGGAGTGGAAAAAGACATAACTTTTAAAATTGTCAGAAAAAAAATCTACTACTCATTTGAAGTTCAGACTTAGTGCTATCGCATTGTCTTGTTATCTTGCATTTGTTGATTATACAAATCTACTGTGTTGACTGGTCCTTTAACTTGTCCGGCACCTCTGAGGCGGTGGACAGCAATCAGCATGATCGGATACAAAAACAGTTGCAGCAAAGGTGGTAATCCATTTAAATGATTTTAACATTGTATTTTCATTTATTTCAAGAGTGCAACCGGCCCCTCCCAAAACATGTAATTAGAAGATTTTTACTGTCCCTTTAAATGTGGTCCAAACTCTTTAGTTTATGTATTTACAGTAGTAGAATTATTGCTTTTGTCTTTATGATTTTTAGAAAGTTATTAACTGGACCACAATGAATAGAAGTAAGAGCTAATTTCTGCACAAAGCATTTTCAACACTAGCTATCTAAATTTCACCAGCAAATGTTTTATCTGTTTGACTTTAGGGTTATAGGTTGGAGTTTGTCTTGAGTTTTTATTTTTTCCAGAACAAGATGTCATACAATAAATCATGATAATGCTTGTTAATGAACAAATAGGCAAATGTTACAGCTAAAGGAAAATAGACATTAAATAAATGCACCAAAGATTAGCCTTAAAATTATATGCAAATGTATTTTTTTTTAAATATACTAGTTGTTTTTATATTGAAAAAAACATAATTTATGCTTACCTGATAAATTTATTTCTCTTGTAGTGTATCCAGTCCACGGATCATCCATTACTTATGGGATATTAACTCCTCCCCAACAGGAAGTGCAAGAGGATTCACCCAGCAGAGCTGCTATATAGCTCCTCCCCTAACTGCCATTACCAGTCATTCGACCGAAAACATGCAGAGAAAGGAAAACCATAGGGTGCAGTGGTGACTGTAGTTTAATGGAAAAATTACCTGCCTTAAAGTGACAGGGCGGGCCGTGGACTGGATACACTACAAGAGAAATAAATTTATCAGGTAAGCATAAATTATGTTTTCTCTTGTTAAGTGTATCCAGTCCACGGATCATCCATTACTTATGGGATACCAATACCAAAGCTAAAGTACACGGATGACGGGAGGGACAGGCAGGCTCTTTATACGGAAGGAACCACTGCCTGAAGAACCTTTCTCCCAAAAACAGCCTCTGAAGAAGCAAAAGTGTCAAATTTGTAAAATTTGGAAAAAGTATGAAGAGAAGACCAAATTGCAGCCTTGCAAATCTGTTCAACAGAAGCCTCATTCTTAAAGGCCCAAGTGGAAGCCACAGCTCTAGTAGAATGTGCTGTAATTCTTTCAGGAGGCTGCTGTCCAGCAGTCTCATAGGCTAACCGTATTATGCTACGAAGCCAAAAGGAGAGAGAGGTAGCCGAAGCTTTTTGACCTCTCCTCTGACCAGAATAAACGACAAACAGGGAAGACGTTTGTCGAAAATCCTTAGTTGCCTGTAGATAAAATTTCAGGGCACGGACTACATCTAGATTGTGTAGCAGACGTTCCTTTTTCGAAGAAGGATTAGGACACAAAGATGGAACCACAATCTCTTGATTGATATTCCTGTTAGTGACCACCTTAGGTAGGAACCCAGGTTTAGTACGCAGAACTACCTTGTCTGAATGAAAAATCAGATAAGGAGAATCACAATGTAAGGCAGATAACTCAGAGACTCTTCGAGCCGAGGAAATCGCCATTAAAAACAGAACAACTTGATATCAATGGAATGAAGGGGTTCAAACGGAACCCCCTGTAAAACATTAAGAACTAAGTTCAAACTCCATGGTGGAGCAACAGTTTTAAACACAGGCTTGATCCTAGCTAAAGCCTGACAAAAAGCTTGAACGTCCGGAACTTCTGACAGACGTTTGTGTAAAAGAATGGACAGAGCTGAAATCTGTCCCTTTAAGGAACTAGCGGATAAACCCTTTTCTAAACCTTCTTGTAGAAAAGACAATATCCTCGGAATCCTAACCTTACTCCATGAGTAACTCTTGGATTCGCACCAATATAAGTATTTGCGCCATATCTTATGGTAAATCTTTCTGGTAACAGGCTTCCTAGCCTGTATTAAGGTATCAATAACTGACTCAGAAAAAACACGTTTTGATAAAATCAAGCGTTCAATTTCCAAGCAGTCAGCTTCAGAGAAATTAGATTTTGATGTTTGAAGGGACCCTGGATCAGAAGGTCCTGTTTCAGAGGTAGCGACCAAGGTGGACAGGATGACATGTCCACTAGATCTGCATACCAAGTCCTGCGTGGCCATGCAGGCGCTGTTAGAATCACTGATGCTCTCTCCTGTTTGATTCTGGCAATCAATCGAGGAAGCATCGGGAAGGGTGGAAACACATAAGCCATCCCGAAGGTCCAAGGTGCTGTCAAAGCATCTATCAGAACCGCTCCCGGATCCCTGGATCTGGACCTGTAACGAGGAAGCTTGGCGTTCTGTCGAGACGCCATGAGATCTATCTCTGGTTTGCCCCAACGTCAAAGTATTTGGGCAAAGACCTCCGGATGAAGTTCCCACTCCCCCGGATGAAAAGTCTGATGACTTAAGAAATCCGCCTCCCAGTTCTCCACTCCCGGGATGTGGATTGCTGACAGGTGGCAAGAGTGAGACTCTGCCCAGCGAATTATCTTTGATACTTCCATCATTGCTAGGGAGCTTCTTGTCCCTCCCTGATGGTTGATGTAAGCTACAGTCGTGATGTTGTCCGACTGAAACCTGATGAACCCCCGAGTTGTTAACTGGGGCCAAGCCAGAAGGGCATTGAGAACTGCTCTCAATTCCAGAATGTTTATTGGTAGGAGACTCTCCTCCTGATTCCATTGTCCCTGAGCCTTCAGAGAATTCCAGACAGCGCCCCAACCTAGTAGGCTGGCGTCTGTTGTTACAATTGTCCAGTTTGGCCTGCTGAATGGCATCCCCCTGGACAGATGTGGCCGAGAAAGCCACCATAGAAGAGAATTTCTGGTCTCTTGATCCAGATTCAGAGTAGGGGACAAGTCTGAGTAATCCCCATTCCACTGACTTAGCATGCACAATTGCAGCGGTCTGAGATGTAGGCGTGCAAAGGGTACTATGTCCATTGCTGCTACCATTAAGCCGATCACCTCCATGCATTGAGCTACTGACGGGTGTTGAATGGAATGAAGGACACGGCATGCATTTTGAAGCTTTGTTAACCTGTCTTCTGTCAGGTAAATCTTCATTTCTACAGAATCTATAAGAGTCCCCAAGAAGGGAACTCTTGTGAGTGGAAAGAGAGAACTCTTCTTTTCGTTCACCTTCCATCCATGCGACCTTAGAAATGCCAGTACTAACTCTGTATGAGACTTGGCAGTTTGAAAGCTTGAAGCTTGTATCAGAATGTCGTCTAGGTACGGAGCTACCGCAATTCCTCGCGGTCTTAGTACCGCCAGAAGAGCACCCAGAACCTTTGTGAAGATTCTCGGAGCCGTAGCCAATCCGAATGGAAGAGCTACAAACTGGTAATGCCTGTCTAGAAAGGCAAACCTTAGATACCGGTAATGATCTTTGTGAATCGGTATGTGAAGGTAAGCATCCTTTAAATCCACTGTGGTCATGTACTGACCCTTTTGGATCATGGGTAAAATTGTCCGAATAGTTTCCATTTTGAACGATGGAACTCTTAGGAATTTGTTTAGGATCTTTAAATCCAAGATTGGCCTGAAAGTTCCCTCTTTTTTGGGAACCACAAACAGATTTGAGTAAAACCCTTGTCCTTGTTCCGACCGCGGAACCGGATGGATCACTCCCATTAATAAAAGATCTTGTACGCAGCGTAGAAACGCCTCTTTCTTTATTTGGTTTGTTGACAACCTTGACAGATGAAATCTCCCTCTTGGGGGAGAGAATTTGAAGTCTAGAAGGTATCCCTGAGATATGATCTCTAACGCCCAGGGATCCTGGACATCTCTTGCCCAAGCCTGGGCGAAGAGAGAAAGTCTGCCCCCCACTAGATCCGTTCCCGGATCGGGGGCCCTCGATTCATGCTGTCTTAGGGGCAGCAGCAGGTTTCCTGGCCTGCTTGCCCTTGTTCCAGGACTGGTTAGGTCTCCAGCCTTGTCTGTAGCGAGCAACAGCTCCTTCCTGTTTTGGTGCAGAGGAAGTTGATGCTGCTCCTGCTTTGAAATTACGAAAGGAACGAAAATTAGACTGTCTAGCCTTAGGTTTGGCTCTGTCTTGAGGCAGGGCATGGCCTTTACCTCCTGTAATGTCAGCGATAATTTCTTTCAACCCGGGCCCGAATAAGGTCTGCCCTTTGAAAGGTATATTAAGCAATTTAGATTTAGAAGTAACGTCAGCTGACCAGGATTTTAGCCACAGTGCTCTGCGTGCCTGAATGGCGAATCCGGAATTCTTAGCCGTAAGTTTAGTTAAATGTACTACGGCATCTGAAATAAATGAGTTAGCTAACTTAAGGGCTTTAAGCTTGTGTGTAATCTCATCTAATGGAGCTGATTCAAGTGTCTCTTCCAGAGACTCAAACCAAAATGCTGCTGCAGCCGTGACAGGCGCAATGCATGCAAGAGGTTGCAATATAAAACCTTGTTGAACAAACATTTTCTTAAGGTAACCCTCTAACTTTTTATCCATTGGATCTGAAAAGGCACAGCTATCCTCCACCGGGATAGTGGTACGCTTAGCTAAAGTAGAAACTGCTCCCTCCACCTTAGGGACCGTTTGCCATAAGTCCCGTGTGGTGGCGTCTATTGGAAACATCTTTCTAAATATCGGAGGGGGTGAGAACGGCACACCGGGTCTATCCCACTCCTTAGTAACAATTTCAGTAAGTCTCTTAGGTATAGGAAAAACGTCAGTACTCGCCGGTACCGCAAAATATTTATCCAACCTACACATTTTCTCTGGTATTGCAACTGTGTTACAATCATTCAGAGCCGCTAACACCTCCCCTAGTAATACACGGAGGTTTTCCAGCTTAAATTTAAAATTTGAAATATCTGAATCCAGTTTGTTTGGATCAGAACCGTCACCCGCAGAATGAAGCTCTCCGTCCTCATGTTCTGCAAATTGTGACGCAGTGTCTGACATGGCCCTAATATTATCAGCGCACTCTGTTCTCACCCCAGAGTGATCACGCTTACCTCTTAGTTCTGGTAATTTAGCCAAAACTTCAGTCATAACAGTAGCCATATCCTGTAATGTGATTTGTAATGGCCGCCCAGATGTACTCGGCGCTACAATATCACGCACCTCCCGAGCGGGAGATGCAGGTACTGACACGTGAGGCGAGTTAGTCGGCATAACTCTCCCCTCGTTGTTTGGTGAAATATGTTCAATTTGTACAGATTGACTTTTATTTAAAGTAGCATCAATACAGTTAGTACATAAATTTCTATTGGGCTCCACTTTGGCTTTAGCACATATAGCACAGATATCTTCCTCTGAATCAGACATGTTTAACACACTAGCAAATAAACTAGCAACTTGGAAATACTTTTCAAGTAATTTACTATAATATGAAAACGTACTGTGCCTATAAGAAGCACAGAAAAAGTTATGACAGTTGAAAATTAATAAACTGAAAAGTTATAGCATCAAATCTTTGTAAAAAACACAATTTTAGCAAAGGATTGCTCCCATTAGCAAAGGATAACTAACCCTGATAGCAGAAAAAAAAAAAAAAATACAGAAATAAACGTTTTTTTTATCACAGTCAACTACAATCTCACAGCTCTGCTGTGAGTGATTACCTCCCTCAAAACAAGTTTTGAAGACCCCTGAGTTCTGTAGAGATGAACCGGATCATGCAGGGAAGACAATAAACTTCTGACTGAATTTTTTGATGCGTAGCAAAAGCGCCAAAAAAGGCCCCTCCCCCTCACACATAACAGTGAGAGAGATCAGTAAACTGTCATAAATTAAATAAAACGACTGCCAAGTGGAAAAAAAATAGTGCCCAAAACATTTTTTCACCCAGTACCTCAGAAAATTAAACGATTTTACATGCCAGCAAAAAACGTTTAACATTAATAAATTGAGTGTTATTAAAAAGCCTGTTGCTAGTCCCTGCAAATTAGGCTAAAGTTTTATGCATACAGTATAATTCCAGTGAAGTGCCATTCCCCAGAATACTGAAGTGTAAAATATACATACATGACAGCCTGATACCAGTTGCTGCTACTGCATTTAAGGCTGAGTTTACATTATATCGGTATGGCAGAATTTTCTCATCAATTCCATTGTCAGAAAATAATAAGCTGCTACATACCTCTTTGCAGATTAATCTGCCCGCTGTCCCCTGATCTGAAGTTTACCTCTCCTCAGATGGCCGAGAAACAGCAATATGATCTTAACTACTCCGGCTAAAATCATAGAAAAACTCAGGTAGATTCTTCTTCAAATTCTACCAGAGAAGGAATAACACACTCCGGTGCTATTATAAAATAACAAACTTTTGATTGAAGGTATGAAACTAAGTATAATCACCACAGTCCTCTCACACATCCTATCTATTCGTTGGGTGCAAGAGAATGACTGGTAATGGCAGTTAGGGGAGGAGCTATATAGCAGCTCTGCTGGGTGAATCCTCTTGCACTTCCTGTTGGGGAGGAGTTAATATCCCATAAGTAATGGATGATCCGTGGACTGGATACACTTAACAAGAGAAATAAGTATAAAATTCTATTTCCCAATAAAGTAAAGGCCATCACCATGTTGAAACCTAGAATTGCCTTTAAAAAACAAAAAATAATTAAATGATTAATTCATAAAAATTGATTCTTAACTTTTTTTGCTGAGAACAGTTAGATACAAACATAAATAAGTTATCACACTGCTCATACAGTAGCCATGTGGAATATGTCAGGGTTAGGCTTATTAAGGGCTAGATTAAGAGTGGAACACTATCTCTCCCGCTCGTGCGTTAACTGCGCTTGACTTCAGCTTTTTGTGCATTTTGGGTACCAAAGGTATTACAAGTTGAAAGTATTCCCCCATAGCCTTCAATGCAGAGTGTAAAGCTGGAAAAAAAACTAACACCAAACAAGTTGCACAAACCCGATCGCATTTAACCAAGTGTGCTTACCGACATGAAATATTAATATTTCACATGCCAATGTTCTTCACATAGCAGAATATATTCTATTTATTCATAAATACACACATATATTTATATATATATATATATCTGATGGGTTTTTTTTTGTAAATTTGCCGCAAAGAGCTGCAATATACCCCTTATCACTTGTGCGCAACAGCTAGCACGCCACTTGTTATTTAGCCCTAAGTTTGCAGTGTGCAATATTTCTTATTGGATTTGAATTTTTTATTAACATGTATAATTAACATTTTGGTCTAGAATACAAGTGGAGGGCTATTGATAATACTAAGATTAGTATGCAATATGGTATAATTGAACATGGTAAAATTGAACAAACAGAGAATGGTTAGCAAGGCTGACATCCCTCCTCTCTCCATCAGAATCCTTTGTAGTGAGAAAAGCAGCTCTCACGCTAAAATTTGCCTTTCTAAAATTGTTTGAGGGACTTCACAGTACTAACATCATGGGACAGATTTAACAAATGTCGGGCAGAGATAATTCGCTATAGCGAACCATGTCCTCCCGACATCTCTAAATGCCGACAGCATACACTGTTGGTATTTAACATAGCAAAAGCATTTCACAAGAAATACTTGTGCAATGGCTCCCCCTGCACTTTTGTGGCCAATCGGCTGCTAGCAGGGGGTGTCAATCATCCATATCGTATCGTATCAGGATGATTGCAGTACGCCACCTAAAAGGTGGTGGACAAGTTAAGAAGCAGCGGTCTTATGACCGCTGCTTCTTAACTTATATTACCGGCGAGCATTGGACGGAGCAAGCAACATCAGTCGCTTGATAAATCTCCCCCCATGTCTAAGATAATCTAGCCGTACCAGAGAGCTTTAGATCATCTAAATTTAAGTGATGGTAAACGCACCCCTTTATAAAAACAGATCCGGAATGTTAGTGATATTTTAGATAAAGTTTAATTCATCAGTTGTAATTTCGGTTGCGATGATGAATGGTCATCACTGTTCTTTCAAACTATGTTGGATAGGTGGCAATCAGTGAACACAAATTAAAATTGTTCTTTTTTGAGGGATAAATGTGTCGGTTAAGCGCAACAAATCAAGCAAATTACTAATGTGTAAAGTCACCTGCTGGGAGGATAGTAACATAGCCCACAGCAAAGAAATTAGACAAGATAAAGTCAATGCCAGTGTATTAAACAAGCAAATGTACTGCTATATATTTGCTGATTATCCTTCAAATCAAGGTGTAATTCTCTGTTTTTATTTTATTTTAAAGTACTACTGTGACATACGTCAAACTAAAAACTCACATTTTCTGAGGATTTGCTGGAAACAAAGCCTGAGAAACTGAATAGATACAGACAACAATATGACTATATAATAAAAAAGCATCTCCATTTGCCCTCTCTGAGCTCAGATGAATCACGAGTGGCAGAGCCATAAAATGCCATTTATGAGGTATGGCCTTGCTTGCAAAGTATTCGATTTATAGTGCAAGAGTCTAAATTTCTCCACTGCAGATGGAGAAACAATCATGCCCTATTGCCAAATGAAGATGAGATAGAATGTATGCAGAGACCATATCTGCTAAGTATCTTTATCCGACGGAAAACAGAAAGTGTATATGTATACATACGTACAGCAAATTTGCCATTTACATTCATATAAGAGAATTTGGAATGCATGCAACTGTACTCAAAATATTTTTCACTTTTTTTTCTTCACACTGCTTTTGTTAGTTGGAGATTTACTAATATGTATATATATATATATATATATATATATATATATATATATATATATATATATATATATATATATATATATATATATGTATATATATATATATATATATATATATATATGTGTGTGTGTGTGTGTGTGTATGCACAAATTTCCAGAATTAGAAAATAAAACGTCCAGTTTATTAGGAGAAGATTAAAATCACACAATAGTTGCAAAAACAGGAACAGGGTCAGGAAAGACAGGTCCTACGCGTTTCGGCTATAGAGCCGTAATCATAGACACTACAGTCTTGGTCATTCCCTCACTTTTAAAAATTGAGCAGTAAAACATGATTGGTTGATGGGTAACACACCCCTCAACCATTAACCCTTAACACACCACATTTAAGACATATTGTACTTATGTGCTGACAAATAATGAGGGTCACTAAATATTGTTGTACATTGCAGTATTTGATATCAACATCTCTAATTTGTCAAACATAATAGATCAACAGAAAAACAGTCACAAAATTAAAAAGTACTAATCATTATTCAAATTAGCAAATAAATGGTAGGTTAGTTAATTTCTCAAGAAAAACTATTGTCTATATTCAATGTTGAAAAATATGCATACAAATATAAAAAATGTACAATTTGTATCAATATTCATGTTAGGAAGGAGGAATCAATATAAAAAATGTAAAACAAAGTTGCAAGCAGATTGAATCAAGATATTAAAGTGAATGTAAAGTTTGACAAATGTGTGCCCAGTTTTTAAAAACCCTATTCAAAACAGGGGCACTTTCATTCATCAAACTTTACATTTCACTCATTTTTTTTTAAATACTTACCTTTTCTTCTTGAAAGCCGATCCAGAGCTTTCCTCGCCCGTCGCAAACCTCTTCATACGCCAGCAATGACGAATCCGACTTCCTCCAATCACGGCTTCCCCCCCAGAGCAAACATTGCCTAAGGCCAAGCTGTGATTGGAGGAAGCCGGATTCGTAATTTTTTACATATGAAGGGACTTGCGAAGGGTGGGGGAAGCGCTGGAGTGGCTTTCAAGAATAAAAGGTAAGTATTTTAACAAAACGAGTGAAATGTAAAGTTTGATTAATGAAAGTGCCCCTGTTTTTAATAGGATTTTTAAAAAACGGACACACAGTCAATAGTAATAATAACAATAATATTTTGGAATAATAGATACTAGTGGACTCCTATACGAAACAGGAAATACATAATGTACATTATCTCCAATGATTGATAACATCAAATTCGGAGTTAAATACATTTGGGATTTCTGTACATAATTTAAAAATCCAATAGACCTCCTGTTTGGATAGGAGCCCCAATCTATTGCCATCTTGAATGGGAGTTTTGGCAGTTTCTATTGCTCTCCATTTAAATGGGCTTACATTTTTATGATGGCCATCAAGGAAATGTGCTGACAAAGCTGAGCAATTTTTTTTATCATTTTTGATGTAACCTAGATGTTCTTGTATGCGTGATCTGACATTTCTTGCTGTCATACCGACATATATGTCTAGTACACTCAATGATATAAATAACATAATTGGATGAACATTTAACACAACCTTTTGTCTGAAAATGTTGGCCCGTAACACAGGAATAAAAGTCCCTACTAACAGTTATGTAATCAGAAGCTTTATATGTGTGTGTGTTTACCTATCTATCTATATATGTGCATGTTAGAGTATATATGCACTAATATATATTATAACCATGTGTGCTGCAAGGTTGCTTCATTTCCAGACTAATATAAAGAAGAGAGAAAAACAACAAATACGACCAAACCTTTTTAATCTACCACAAAGATGTAAATCACAAAAAGTTAGCCATTACAGAGAGAAAGAGTCATAATGCACTAATATGTCTCTGACCAGAAGAAGACAAGAAATAACACGGTTATGTGACTGACAGCTGATCATGTTATTATATACTTAAATAATATCTGTTTGATTGCGTTTTCCTCAGGAAGTTTTAAAATGCAACAGACTATTCTGAATGTATAAACAACATCTTTGACCCAGAACGACCTGAGACCTTTGGTAGATAGTTAAAAAGGGAGATTAACACATTCATGTAGAAAAAATATATATACATATATATACAGTATATATATATATATATATATATATATATATATATATATATATATATATATATATATATATATATATATATACTGTATATATATATATATATATATATATATTTTATTATTTTTTTTTATTTATTTATTTTTTTAATACTATTGGATTACAGTAGTCACTGATTTCTTAGTAATACCCAAATTGCTTAAAGGGCCACTAAAGTCAAAATTAAAGTTTCATGATTCAGATAAATTAAGCAATCAAACATTTTCCATTTTTTTCTAATATTCTTCCATTACCAAAACGTGCACATTCTTTTTATATACGCATTTTCTGAGGCTCAAGCTCCCGCTGTAAAGGGCACAGGATATTTGTATATGCATTTTATGATTTTGTGATTGGCTTATAGCTGTAACATAATACAAGGGATGGGAAATTGGATTAACTTTGAAACTTGCCAGAAAATATTCCACTGCCCATTTCAAACTTAAAATAAATGCTTTATGCATTGTCTTGTCATTGTTTATTTGTAAGTTATTCAATTCTTCTGCATTTAGGGGTCCTTTAATAAATACTCAGGATAGCGGCCTCGTTCTGATGCCGTTAGAGACGGCATCAGAAAGTCAGAGTAGCGAAGGGGGTAAGCAGCACTGCAATGGACACACATTTTAAATATATATGTATATGACTATATACTTATATATATATATATATATATTTATGTGTTAATATGTGTAAATGCACAAGCTCGCAGTAGCAATAACCAGCCACTTGTAATGGTTTATTAATTATCGCCATTAATATGAGGGATTAAGAGCACCCTAACTATCCAACATTCAAATGTTAGCATGCCCCAGACATTATTAGGGCACAGTAGAGCTAACATGTTTATGCTACACTTGTAATCTAGCCTAAAGATTTATGGCTGGTACAGGTATAAGAATTTCCAAAGGTAATGACTAAAGCTGTTGTAGATCATCTACCCTCTCCCTGACCATATAAGTCTCAGAGATCCTTACTCACTACTCTCTGCCCAATCAGCTGGCTGCATTCAGCTTGGACTTATGACTCCCTAGTATGTAGTGACACTATAGCTGAGAATCAGTTTGATAGCTGCTCTTACCTGCCACCACTGTCTATGTTTATGTGTTTTTTAAACACAGATGAGGTTGAATAAAGACTTAGTTCTGTTGCTGCCAGGTTCTATAATGCTACTGTCAGTAAAGGAAGGTGAGAAGTTATAAAACAAGGGAGTTTATTCATCAAAGGCTTGTATTTACCTCACACTAGACGAAACTCACTATGTTATTCCGTGGAACTTGTTTATCAACATGTCAAGTATATCCAATTGTTTGATGAATAAGCTCACCAGTATAACACATGAAGTTGTCATTAATTTCACCTAAAAAAAGATTGTGATGGATATATCTAGAGGTAAGTGATGGATATATCTAGAAGTAAGTATTTTATGAATAATGTGCAGACTCCTTTATATTGTAATTTTGAAAAAATATATACTAATTAGTTATGAAAGCCATAGATAGGTAAACAGATAGATAGATAGATAGATAGATAGATAGATAGATAGATAGATAGATACAGGGGCAAGACTACAGGGGTTTCAAATGTTTCAACTGAGGCCAGGTCTGCATCTCTATAGGGCCCATATGACCCTGAAATCAGTAGTGTCACCACTACAGGGGGCCTGGTGGAATCCAGGTTCTACATGCATCATGCCTGGCCTTTTTGTGTACTATAATAAAAGGGCTCACAATTTAACAAAATAATATTTTGTAGATTTACCTTTACAATATGGAGGCAGGGTTTCCAAGATAGCAACCACAATGTTGTTGTACATAAAACTCTGTTACCATATTTGTACAGGGAGGCTAAAAAATTGCATATGTTCTGGTTCGGCCTCACCAAAAGGGAAGGACAACTCACGATTGCAGAGGAGCAGCTCTTCTTGCTCCTGTTAGCTCACATACTACTGGTTGCAATCAGCCAGAAAGGACAATGTTGAAATGGAAGGCCCCACCATAAACTCCACCATAGACTTTGCCCTGGGTCCAGTGAGGTAGGTAGATAGATAGAATTTGAGATTTGGAAATAGGTTTTGTAAGTGGTACACCCAAAACTAGATCAAGATTTCTAAAAGATGGTCAATTGATCAAAAGACTGTTGTGCAGTTTCCCATTTTCCTCTTAGCCAGTAATCATAGCCTTGGCATAAGTTAAAAGAAATGTAAAAGTATATTGTGCACTTCAATTAAAAAAAAAGTGTAATCTAAGAACAAGAATATTAGACCTTGGGGCCAATTTATTAAGGGCCGAATGGCTCCTGATGCCCCTGTTTCCACGTGAGCCTTCAGGCTCTCCAGAAACAGCAGTCTTAAAACCGCTGCTTCTTAAAGGGACATAAAACACACATATTTTCTTTCAGGATTCAGAAAGAGCATGCAATTTTAAACAACTTTCTAATTTACTTTTATTATCTAATTTGCTTTATTCTCTTGATATATTTTGCTGAAAAGCATGTCTAGATAGGCTCAGTAGCAGCTGATTGGGTGCTGCACATAAATGCCTCGTGTGATTGGCTCTCACATGTGCATTGTTATTTCTTTAACAGAGGATATCTAAAGAATGAAGCAAATTATATAATAAAAGTAAATTGGAATGCTGTTTAAAATTGTATTCTCTATCTGAATCATAAAAGAAAATTAGGTTTAGTGTCCCTTTAACTGGTCCGCCGCCTCTGAGGCTGCGGACATCAATCTGCCCGATCCTATACGATCCTATACGATCAGGCTAATTGACACCCCCTGCTAGCGGCAAATCTGCAGTTCACTAGAACTGCTTGTGCAATGCTAAATGTATGCTGTTGGCATTAAGCGATGTCTGCCAGACATGTCCGCCACACATTGATAATTCGGCCCCCTTGTGTTAAAAGACAACAAATTATACTGACTATTCAAATTATTGAGGGTCTTAAGATGGATAAACCTGAAATTCCTTATAAGATTCTTACATTTGGCAAATAAGGGCCAGATTACAAGTGGCGTGTTCTTTAGTGCGCAAATATCGGCAGAAGTAAATTTTTAACACGCACTGGTTAGCATATGTATTACAAGTTGAAAGTAAAATGTTTACGCACTAGCAAAAGCCAACCTGAGCTGACTTCAGGACTTAGGATATTACAATGTGCTTTCTTTTTCTCCCCATAGACTTCCATTGAGAGAGCACAAACTATAAAAAACCTAACACTTATTGCTCTGAAGCTAATCCGATAGGAGTTAAACCAACAGCACTAACACAAAAGTAGTTATGAATATTTTACATTCCAATCTTCTTTACATTGAAGAAAATGTTCTATTTATTTTAAATATATATTTCTATATAAATCTGATGTATTGTTTGTAAAAAATATATCTCTATCTATATCTATATGAATATATACAGGTATAGATATATACAGATATTTATAGGAATATATATTTAAAAATACATGGAACATTTTCTCCTAAGTGAAGAACATTGGAATGTAAAATATTTACAGTCCATAAACAGTTAAACACATTATTAAATATTATAATTGAATAACAATGATTTCTCATATTTCAGATATTTGAGGGGAAAGGGCTCCAAAGTATATATACATATAAGTGTATACATGTGTATATATGTACATATCAATATATATATATATATATATATATATATATATATATACAAACATACACATGTACTGTATATGTATGTATATATCCATTATAGCCCTTTGCATTCAAATGGCTTGTCATATACCATATACCTTTTAACCCTTAAAACTTTTTTTTTATATTTATTTGAATATTTTTTTATTAGATAGTGTTTACAGGGGTACCTCATTGTATTGCCCTTCACTTTATTGTGGTTCACAGATATTGTTCTTTTTACAGTTTGTAGGTTTGTGGCAACCATGTGTTGAGCGAGTCTATCAGCATCATTTTTCTAACATATACACATATCAACATATAAATACACATGAACGCACACATATAAACACCTATACAGTATATACTGTATATATATACACACATCACCAGCAAAAAGATTATGCGGCCGAATTATCAAGCCGTCAACTTTGTTGAATTTGACGGCACCAATATGCTCGCCTAACATCACCTATCATCGCTGCCGCAGACCTGAATACGATCTCCATATTTATCAAAAAAGCCGGCAAAAAGCTGCGCACCAAGTACGGGGCGATGAGCAGCGGACTGTTGTTAACTAGCAGTCATCCATCTCGCTGCTATTCGGCTTTTTACCAACTTTATTTATATCCTGTCACTAAACACCACCACTATACTAAAATGTTTAACCCCTATCCCGCCACTTCCAGACCCCTCCGCAAATAAATAAATATATTAACCCTTATCCCGCCGCTCTCTGACCCCTCCGCAACTAAAAAAATGTATTAACCCCTATCCCGGACCCCACCACCACTTAATAAATGTATTAACCCCTAAACCCCTGGCCTCCCACATCACTACCACTTACTAAACCTATTAACCCCTAAACCACCAGCCCCCACATTGCCATAAACTAAATTAAGCTATTAACCCCTAAACCTAACAACCCGCTAACTTTACATTAAATATTAACTCATCCCTATCTTATAATAAATTAAAACTTTCCTTTAGAATTAAAATAAACTATATTAAACTATTAATTAACCCACCCTAACTATTATACTACACTTAAATTAAACTATATTAAACTATTAATTAACCTACCCTAGCTATTATACTACACTTAAATTAAACTATATTAAACTATTAATTAACCTACCCTAATTATTATACTACACTTAAAGGGACACTGAACCCAAATTTTTTCTTTTGTGATTCAGATAGAGCATGACATTTTAAGCAACTTTCTAATTTACTCCTTTTATCAAATTTTCTTTATTCTCTTGGTATCTTTATTTGAAATGCAAGAATGTAAGTTTAGATGCCGGTCCATTTTTGGTGAACAACCTGGGTTATCCTTGCTGATTGGTGGATAAATTCATCCACCAATAAAAAAGTGCTGTCCAGAGTAGTGAACCAAAAACTTAGATGCCTTATTTTTCAAATAAAGATAGCAAGAGAACGAAGAAAAATTGATAATAGGAGTAAATTAGAAAGTTGCTTAAAATTGCATGCTCTATCTGAATCACAATCAGTGTCCCTTTAAATTAAACTATATTAAATTATTAATTAACCTACCCTAACTATTATACTAAAATTACATTAAACTATATTAAACTATTAATTAACCTACCCTAACTATTATACTAAAATTACATTTAACTACAAATTAAATTAACTATATTATATATTTAAAAACCTAACCCTACTCAAATTATTTAAATCTACAATTAAAATTACAGTTTATTTTTTGTAATTTAGTTGTTATTTTTTTGTAATTTAGTAATTTTTAATTGTAGTTTAAAATAATTTGAGTTAGGTTAGGGTTAGGTTTTTTTAATATGTAATATAGTTAATTTAATTGTTAGTTTAATGTAATTTTAGTATAATAGTTAGGGTAGGCGATTTAACAGTTTATATAGTTTATTTTAATTCTAAAGGTAAGTTTTAATTTATTATAAGATAGGGATGAGTTAATGTTTAATGTAAAGTTAGAGGGTTGTTAGATTTAAGGGTTAATGGCTTAATTTAGTTTATGGCGATGTGGGGGGCTGGTGGTTTAGGGGTTAATAGGTTTAGTTAGTGGTAGTGATGTGGCAGGCCAGGGGTTAATAATTTTATTACAGTTGTGGCAGGGTCCGGGAGCGGCGGGATAGGGGGTTAATACATTTATTTAGTTGTGGCGGGGTCCGGGAGCGGTGGGATAGGGGTTAATACATTTATTTAGTTGCTGTGGGCTCCGGGAGCGGCGGGATAGGGGTTAATACATTTATTTAGTTGCAGTGGGCTCTAGGAGCGGCGGGATAGGGGTCAATATATTTTATGTAGGTGGCGGCAATGTCGGGGCGGCAGATTAGGGGTGTTTAGACTTGGCGTTTATGTTAGGGTGTTAGGTGTAAACTTTACTGGTTTTCTACCATAGAAATCAATGGGATATCTGGCAGCATCGAACATAAGCTTTCGCTGCTTTCAGACTCCCATTGATTCCGATGGAATCCGCTGCCTCCAGGGTGGCGGATTGAAAAACAGGTACGCTGGGCCGGAATAGTGGCGAGCGTACCTGTTAGAAACGTGATAACTTCCAAAAGTTGTCAGATAGTGCCGAATTTGTATTCGGAACATCTGTAATGACATAAGCATCGATCTGTGTCGGATTGAGACCGGCGGATCGTATGTTACGTCACAAATTTCAACTTTTGCTGGTCTGTAGGCTTTGATAACTAGGTCGAATCAGGCTCGCCACAATTACGCTGCGGAATTCCAGCGTATTTGCGGTTGACGGCTTGATAAATAGGCCTCTATGACTCACTGAAGGTTCAGTTGATGGTTAGCATTTTTAGCAATAAAGTAATTTTTAATTAAGATATAACATTGTGTTTTTTAGACATAATGCTATTGCACACTTAATTTACTACATACAGTAACATGTAAGTATAACTTTTAAATGCATTTGGAAACAACAACAAAAATAGTGTGACTCACTTTATTGCTATATTCTCCCCGCAATGTCTACGAGGTATGTCTGTATATGAGTGTAACACTTTATTTGAATGTATTTATATAGGCCTAGATTTAGAGTTCGGCGGTAAAAGGGCTGTTAACGCTCCGCGGGTTTTTTTCTGGCCGCACCATAAATTTAACTCTGGTATCGAGAGTTCAAACAAATGCTGCGTTAGGCTCCAAAAAAGGAGCGTAGAGCATATTTACCGCAAATGCAACTCTCGATACCAGAGTTGCTTACGGACGCGGCCGGCCTCAAAAACGTGCTCGTGCACGATTCTCCCATAGGAAACAATGGGGCTGTTTGAGCTGAAAAAAAACCTAACACCTGCAAAAAAGCAGCGTTCAGCTCCTAACGCAGCCCCATTGTTTCCTATGGGGAAACACTTCCTACGTCTGCACCTAACACTCTAACATGTACCCCGAGTCTAAACACCCCTAACCTTACACTTATTAACCCCTAATCTGCCGCCCCCGCTATCGCTGACCCCTGCATTACACTTTTAACCCCTAATCTGCCGCTCCGTAAACCGCCGCCACCTACGTTATCCCTATGTACCCCTAATCTGCTGCCCTAACATCGCCGACCCCTATGTTATATTTATTAACCCCTAATCTGCCCCCCACAACGTCGCCGACACCTACCTACACTTATTAACCCCTAATCTGCCGAGCGGACCTGAGCGCTACTATAATAAAGTTATTAACCCCTAATCCGCCTCACTAACCCTATCATAAATAGTATTAACCCCTAATCTGCCCTCCCTAACATCGCCGACACCTACCTTCAATTATTAACCCCTAAACTTCCGATTGGAGCTCACCGCTATTCTAATAAATGGATTAACCCCTAAAGCTAAGTCTAACCCTAACACTAACACCCCCCTAAGTTAAATATAATTTTTATCTAACGAAATAAATTAACTCTTATTAAATAAATGATTCCTATTTAAAGCTAAATACTTACCTGTAAAATAAATCCTAATATAGCTACAATATAAATTACATTTATATTATAGCTATTTTAGGATTAATATTTATTTTACAGGCAACTTTGTAATTATTTTAACCAGGTACAATAGCTATTAAATAGTTAAGAACTATTTAATAGTTACCTAGTTAAAATAATTACAAATTTACCTGTAAAATAAATCCTAACCTAAGATATAATTAAACCTAACACTACCCTAACAATAAAATAATTAAATAAACTACCTACAATTACCTACAATTAACCTAACACTACACTATCAATAAATTAATTAAACACAATTGCTACAAATAAATACAATTAAATAAACTATCTAAAGTACAAAAAATAAAAAAGAACTAAGTTACAGAAAATAAAAAAATATTTACAAACATAAGAAAAATATTACAACAATTTTAAACTAATTACACCTACTCTAAGCCCCCTAATAAAATAACAAAGACCCCCAAAATAAAAAATTCCCTACCCTATTCTAAAATACAAAAATTACAAGCTCTTTTACCTTACCAGCCCTGAACAGGGCCCTTTGCGGGGCATGCCCCAAGAATTGCAGCTCTTTTGCCTGTAAAAAAAAACATACAATACCCCCCCCCAACATTACAACCCACCACCCACATACCCCTAATCTAACCCAAACCCCCTTAAATAAACCTAACACTAATCCCCTGAAGATCTTCCTACCTTGTCTTCACCATCCAGGTATCACCGATCCGTCCTGGCTCCAAGATCTTCATCCAACCCAAGCGGGGGTTGGCGATCCATAATCCGGTGCTCCAAAGTCTTCCTCCTATCCGGCAAGAAGAGGACATCCGGACCGGCAAACATCTTCTCCAAGCGGCATCTTCTATGTTCTTCCATCCGATGACGACCGGCTCCATCTTGAAGACCTCCAGCGCGGATCCATCCTCTTCTTCCGACGACTAGACGACGAATGACGGTTCCTTTAAGGGACGTCATCCAAGATGGCGTCCCTCGAATTCCGATTGGCTGATAGGATTCTATCAGCCAATCGGAATTAAGGTAGGAATTTTCTGATTGGCTGATGGAATCAGCCAATCAGAATCAAGTTCAATCCGATTGGCTGATCCAATCAGCCAATCAGATTGAGCTCGCATTCTATTGGCTGTTCCGATCAGCCAATAGAATGCGAGCTCAATCTGATTGGCTGATTGGATCAGCCAATCGGATTGAACTTGATTCTGATTGGCTGATTCCATCAGCCAATCAGAATATTCCTACCTTAATTCCGATTGGCTGATAGAATCCTATCAGCCAATCGGAATTCGAGGGACGCCATCTTGGATGACGTCCCTTAAAGGAACCGTCATTCGTCGTCTAGTCGTCGGAAGAAGAGGATGGATCCGCGCTGGAGGTCTTCAAGATGGAGCCGGTCGTCATCGGATGGAAGAACATAGAAGATGCCGTTTGGAGAAGATGTTTGCCGGTCCGGATGTCCTCTTCTTGCCGGATAGGAGGAAGACTTTGGAGCACCGGATTATGGATCGCCAACCCCCGCTTGGGTTGGATGAAGATCTTGGAGCCAGGACGGATCGGTGATACCTGGATGGTGAAGACAAGGTAGGAAGATCTTCAGGGGATTAGTGTTAGGTTTATTTAAGGGGGTTTGGGTTAGATTAGGGGTATGTGGGTGGTGGGTTGTAATGTTGGGGGGGGGGGTATTGTATGTTTTTTTTTACAGGCAAAAGAGCTGCAATTCTTGGGGCATGCCCCGCAAAGGGCCCTGTTCAGGGCTGGTAAGGTAAAAGAGCTTGTAATTTTTGTATTTTAGAATAGGGTAGGGAATTTTTTA